>NW_028270178.1:41084858-41402809 GCF_037043375.1 Chiloscyllium plagiosum
CCGGTCACTGTGAAGTGATTTAATATCCCATATTATAGTTCATTCAGTGTGGACCTAAAATTCTAGACAGAATCCGAGCTGTGGAAACTCCAAAACTGATTGATTTTGCAATCAATGTTTGTGCTAAATGTACAACATTGTTGATTTACTCTTGCAGGATGCCTTTGTGTAGATGTTGCAGTCCTATAGGAAAATCCAACCAGAGTAACCTATAAAGCAGCTCAAATCAACCACTGCCAATCCAAACAAAATATTGAATATGTGACCATGTTGCTACAAATAAACTATTGCTCATGTTCTTACCTCTGTCTTTAAATAAATCATTTGTACTTTTAAGAGAGTTTGCTACTGAGGTTCAGATTCTCAAGACTTCATGTGGTTTGGAACAACAACGACCTTCTTGCCATTCCTTACAATCTGGGCTCAGGCACAGAGAGTAACTTCAAGTCTCTTTTTCTCCTTTCTCTCTCTTACAGTGAGTCTAGTGGTGATTGCACTCTTGGCTCGGGGAAAGTGTGGTCTTACTACATGCACCATTCGATATCTGGTGGCCATGGCAACATCTGATCTATTGTTCATCAATTTTGATATCATACTTGATAGATTTGTGTCTTATTATTATCCACGCTGTTTCCTGAACATCAGTCCTGTTTGCAGAGTTATCTATGTCCTGACCTGCTCAGCCATTGATTGTTCTGTCTGGTTCACTGCTGCTTTTTCTTTTGATCGATTTGTTGCCGTCAGTTTTCATCTGATGAAAACTAAGTATTTCACAGAGAAAACTGCAATGAGGGTTCTAGCAACAATTTATATTTTCTTTTCCTTAAAGAACATTCCTAACTACTTCCGATTTAAACCTGGAAGGATCATCAACAATGTTCCATGGAACTGTTTTACTAACACACGCAGTTAGTATAATAGCCGTCGGTGGGCAAGTTTCAAATATTTTGAACAATTTTTAACACCAATGTTCCCATTCACTTTTATTCTATTTATCAATGTCCTGACTGTCAGACACATCTTCGAGGCAATTAAGGTGCGTGTGGAACTGAAAGGTCAGAGAAAAATACAGAATGACCCAGAGCTGGAGAGCAGAAAGAAATCTGCCATTTTACTCTTTGCCATATGTGCAAGCTTCATACTTCTCTGGTTGGGGTACATTTTATATATGTTTAGTGCTACTAATTCTTTGAATTACATTGCTTTTCGTACATTTGAAAGAATCGCATTCATGCTGCGGAACCCGAGTTGCTGCACAAATGCTTCTATTTATGTGGTGATGCAGAGAGCATTCAGAGACCAGTTAACATATGCAGTGAAATATCCAGTTATAAAAATAATTCAATTGAGGAATAAATCCAAGTAACGAGAGCCAGATAGATGCAACAGATAATGGAACGAGGAGTCCACATAAGGAATGGAATGAAAGGAGAAAGAGGTGGAGCAACATGATAACACTACTTCATTCCCTCGCAATTTGTCTGTCAGCAGAACAGGTCCACAGTAGACACAATTCCCGAGACCGACATTTGTCCCTGGAACATCTAGATAATAAGGATACCTACATCAGGCTCCTACTAATCAACTGCAGCTCCGCCTTCAACATTATAATCCCAATTGAACTAATCTTAAAACTCCGAGACCTAGGGCATGGCTCTAACTTCTGCAACTGTATTCTCAGTTTCCTGATGCACAGACCGCAATCAGTGAAGGTAACTAACTGCACCTCTTCTACAATAATTCTCAACACTGCGGCCCCGTAAGGATGTATCCTCAGCCCCCAAATACTCCCTGTACACATGACTGATTGGCCACATTTCATATGAACATCTACAAGTTTGCTGATGACATCATGGTTGTAGGCTGCATATCGAATAATGATGAGTCACAATATAGGAAGTCGATAGCGTGCTTGGTTTCATAGTGCAATCATAACAATTTTTGTCTCAATGTCTGCAAAACAGAAGAACTGATCATTGACTTCAGGAAGCAAGATGGAAGGCAAACCCCTATCTACATCAATGGAGAGGGATGAAAACGTCAGGTTCCAACGAATAACGGTAACCAACAATGTGCCCTGGATCTCCGTCAATAATTTGTTAACAATGTATAATTTTTGTGCGCTGAATAATACTAAATATAGTTTTCAATAAAATTGTTATGCTGTTGCATGTATTGCTATTCAAATTTTACCTGTCTGTGTTGTTCATTTACCTGACCATTGCTGGATACATTGTCAGTTGTATAGTATGCTGTCCTGCTCAAGCCTGTTACAATAAGAATTAAAGAAACTCTCACCTTTCACTGTCCTCACCATTCCAAATTGTTTGTGAACACTCAGTCCAGATCAATTGGTCACTTCCAACATTTATAAATAACTTTTATGATCATAAAACCTCAAAGTAATGACTTTTTGATTCTCAGTTCTTGACAAAACTGGAGATATTTTGACATAACGTGATCTGATAATAATTGCGAGATATAGCTGGGTTTGATCATTGTGAATCTGTGCAGGACTTCCACTTTTGTGATTCAGGACATTGTACAATCAAAGCTGCAATTCAGCAAGTGGTACTGAGAGTGTATCAGAACGCATTCCAGATAATTTGTTTAAAGATAGTGAAAAAAGTTGCATGCTCATTAATGAGGAGCTTTTGCACTATTGGAGGATCACTACAAAAGGAAATGTTGCATTGCCTCAGTCATTTAAATGAAGTGCTCCATCTCTTCTCTCAGACCATTCTCACTATTGCAAAAGATACCAGAAATGTTGCGGTTCTGTTTGCCGAGCTGGGAATTTGTGTTGCGAACAGAACCGCAACAACGAGCACCCGAGCTACAAATCTTCTCCCAAACTTTGAAGATACAAGAAATAGCCCATGTGTCTTCTGGCCAATAATTCTTCCTCACAACAGAGCACTCAAGAAACAAAAGAGGATCTGATTCCAATGATATTACTGTTTGTGGAAGCTTGGTGTGTATAAAGTAGCTGCTGTTTCCCTACGTTACAACAGGGACTGCCACTTCAGCTGGCTTAATAAACTTTATCTTTGCAAATCCCTTTGGGATGTACTAAACTGAGAAAAATCCTTCTTTCTGAAGGAATGTTGACTGAAGGATGGACAGAAACCATGGGATTACCAAGGAGGAATTACTGGGACTTTTTTGATCAAATAACATTAACGGAATGCGATATATTTTAAATTCAAACGAGTGTGATATAGTCTATTGATGGATTCCTCAGTGTCTGGGGAATTTGCCCTTTTCAGTGAAAGTGGTCTTTTTATTTTTGGAAGGTTACATCCTCGGTGCTTTGGTTTGGAGCCTGAAGCAGCAAAAATCTCAGAGCCAAAGTTTGTGCGAAGATTTGCAGCTCGGGTGCTCGTTGTTGTGGTTCTGTTCGCCGAGCTGGAAGTTTTTGTTGCAAACGTTTCGTCCCCTGGCTAGGCGACATCATCAGTGCTTGGGAGCCTCCTGCGAAGCGCTTCTTTGATGTTTCCTCTGGTGTTTATAGTGGTCTGTCCCTGCCCCTTCCGGTTGTCAGTTTCAGCTGTCCGCTGTAGTGGTTGGTATATTAGGTCCAGGTCGATGGGTTGTTTATGGAGTTTCTGAATGAATGCTATGCCTCTAGGAATTCCCAGTCGACTGGGACAACACTACTATCATAGGGCAAGCCAGACAGAGAACAGCCTGGGAATTCCTAGAGGCATGGCATTCATCCACAAACTCCATCAACAAACACATCGACCTGGACCCAATATACCAACCACTACAGCGGACAGCTGAAACTGACAACCGGAAGCGGCAGGGACAGACCACAATAAACACCAGAGGAAACATCAAAGAAGCGCTTCGCAGGAGGCTCCCAAGCACTGATGATGTTGCCTAGCCAGGGGACGAAACGTTTGCAACAAAAACTTCCAGCTCGGCGAACAGAATCTCAGAGCCAAATTAAAACTGAGACTAAAAGTTCATTATCAGAGTTAAGCCTGAACCCTGTTAGGATGGATCCAGGAGCAAGCAGTGGGGGAAAAAAGAGTGAAAGACAGACAGAAAGACGGAGAGGGAGGATTTGGTCTGTTACCCAAAACACCAAGCAGATTAGGACTGGTGATAGACTCGAGGAGACAGGGAGAAATCACAATGTGGGGACCTATTACAGATCAGGGCAGCACAGTAGTGAAGTGGTTAGCACTACTGCTTCATGGCGCTAGGAACTTGAATTTGATTCCACCCTCAGGTAACTGTCCTACTGGAGTTTATACATTCTTTCCATGCTTCCAAGCGCTCTATTTTCTCCCACAAAGATGTGCAGGCTAGATAGATTGACCATGAGAACAATATGGTGATGGAGTGGGTCTGCTTGGGATGCTTTTCGGAGGATGCATGTGGACTTGATGGTCTGAATGGCCTGCTTCACACTTAATTAAAGATTAAATATGAACTGGAGTTTGGGTCTGGGAGAAGATTCGGAACACACAGTAATTTGTGCATCGATGCTCTGGGTTCAGAGCATCAAAGCTGAATCAATTGAAGCTCGAGATGATCCAGCTCATGAGGCACATCAATGAAGTTGGATGGTGAAATAGAACACAAAATTGTGGAAAAGAGGAAGACACAGGTGAGCTTCAATATTTCTTATTTTACAGAAAGAAGGTAAGAACATTCCATGGTTGACCCTGGGTCTGACTGAATGGCAATCAGAGCAGGATACATCGAGTGCACGGTGTAAGCATTTGACTGGTGAAAATGAATGAAGTCGTCAGATGTCAGTCGTTATGGTGACCACTGAAAGGTCAGGGCCTCACAGAATGTCACAGGAATGGCAGCGGGCTGGGTGTTCATTCCAGCAGAGAGTGAACATCATGAGATTAAAAAAAAGTGTCTGAATCAATCCCACAAACACACATTCTCGTTCATCCTGGATATTACCACATTCAGCAATTCGTGGTAGCGAAACTACACTGAATAAAGGGGGAGGAGTTTTCCTCAAACTGGAATGACATCATTCTCCATGTAAATGCTGCTGTAATCTCCACTTTCATGACCGTGAACTGTGTCTGCAGGAAGAAGATAAAAATCACAAGACCAGGTTATAGTCCAACAGATTTATTTGGAAGCACCAGCTTTCGAAATGTTGCTCCTTTATCACAACCACTTGATGAAGGAGCAGTGCTTCGAAAGCTAGTGCTTCCAAATAAACCTGTTGGATATAAACTGGTGTTGTGTGGTTTTTAATTTTGTCCACTCCAGTCCAACATGGGGACCTCCAAATCATGTCTGCAGGATGAGTTACAAGAGAGCGTGCGGATTTTCAAATCCACGGTTACCTCCATCCAAGTAAATAACAAATCTCAAGATTGAGAGGAAAGATATTTTTTAAAAGCTAATGAGGAATATTGAGTGCTATGGCCCCATACTGAGAATGGTTAGCATCTCCACAAGTTCTTGAGATTGGCACCCTTGGTAATGTTGGTGGAATTGAGGGCAATGATGATGTGAAGCAGGGCATTATCACTCCACAATGCCCTCCCCTCTAATCTTCACCATCAGACTCATCTCCCACACTAATCTCTCAAAGGGAGCTCCACTTCAATTAATCCCTCTCCAACTCAGTTTCTGACCCTTCTTCCTCCAAGTGACATGCATTGTCTCTGGGTTCTCCTCAAATTGTTGGCAGACCAGTTCTCTATTGAACGATTTTTACCACCCTTTTCAAAAGGACGAACATGGGTATTGGCCAAGGTCCGAGGAAAAGAGTGACATTTGAGACAGTTTCTGTCCCTCATTAAGAATCAGTTCTGTGTATCTCACCGGTTTCAATAAGCCCCAATCTTTCTCAGAATAAATCTCCAGAGCATTATTCCCCAATAGGGTTTTTACAAATACATTAAGGACAAAAGGGTTACTAGGGAGAGAATAGGGCTCCTGAAATAACCGCAAGGCGGCCTTTGTGTGGAACCACAGGAAGTGGGGGAGATACTAAATTAATATTTTGCATCAGTATGTACTGTGGAAAAGGATATTGAAGATATAGACTGTAAGGAAATAGATGATGACATCTTGCAAAATGCCCAGATTACAGAGGAGGAAGTGCTGGATGTCTTGAAATGGTTAAAGGAGAATAAATCTCCAGGTGTACCCGAGAACGTTTTGGGAAGCTTGAGAAGTGATTACTGGGCTCTTGCTGAGATATTTGTATCATCAATAGTCACAGATGCGGTGCCGGAAAGAAGGGCGGTAAGGACAAGCCAGGGAACGATAGACCAATGGACCTGACCTCAGTGGTGGGCAAGTTGTTGGAGGGAATCTGGAGGGACAGGATGTACATGTATTTGGAAAGGCAAGGACTGATTAGGGATAGCCAACATGGCAAATCATGTCTCACAAACTTGATTGAGATTTTTGAAGAAGAAACAAAGAAGATTGATGAGGGCAGAGCAGTAGACGTGATCTATATGGACTTCAGCAAGGCGTTTGACAAGGTTCCCCATGGGAGATTGATTAGCAACGTTAGATCTCATGGAATACAGGGAGAACTAGCCACTTGGTTACAGAACTCACTCAAAGGTAGAAGATAGAGGGTGGTGGTGGAGGGTTGTTTTTCAGACTGGAGGCCTGCGACCAGTGGTGTGCCATAAGGATCTGTGCTGGGCCCTCTACTTTTTATCATTTACATAAATGACTTGGATGCGAGCATAAGAGGTACAGTTAGTAAGTTGACAGATGACACCAAAATTGGAGGTGTAGTGGACAGCGAAGAGGGTTACCTCAGATTACAACAGGATCTGGACCAGATGGGCCAATGGGCTGAGAAGTGGCAGATGCAGTTTAATTCAGATAAATGTGAGGTATTGCATTTTGGGAAAGCAAATCCTAGCAGGAAATAAACACTTAATGGTAAGGACCTGGGAAGTGTTGCTGAACAAAGAGACCTTGGAGTGCAGGTTCATAGCGCCTTGAAAGTGGAGTCGCAGGTAGATAGGATAGTGAAGAAGGCGTTCGGTGTGCTTTCCTTTGTTGGTCAGAATATTCAGTACAAGAGTTCGGAGGTCATGTTGTGACTGTGCAGGACATTGGATAGGCCACTGTTGGAATGTTGTGTGCACTTCTGGTCTCCTTCCTATTGTAAAGATGTTGTGAAACTTGAAAGGGTTCAGAAAGAATTCACAAGAATGTTGCCAGGATTGGAGGATCTGAGCTATAGGGAGAGGCTGAACAGGCTGTGGCTGTTTTCCCTGGAGCATCGGAGGCTGAGGGGTGACCTTATAGAGTTCTATAAAATTATGAGGGGCATGGATAGGATAAATAGACAATGTCTTTTCCCTGGGATCGGGGAGTCCAGAACTAGAGAGCATAGGTTTAGGGCGAGAGGGGAAAGATATAAAAGAGACTTAGGGGGCAACTTTTTCACGCAGAGGGTGGTACATGTTTGGAATGAGCTACCAGAGGATGTGGTGGTGGCTGGTACAATTGCAACATTTAAGAGGCATTTAGATGGGTATATGAATAGGAAGGGTTTGGAGGGATATGGGCCGGGTGCTGGCATGGGGGAACTAGATTGGGTTGGGATATCTGGTTGGTGTGGACAGGTTGGACTGAAGGGTCTGTTTCCATGCTGTACATCTCTATAACTCTATGACTCTATAATTACTCCCAAATCCCTCAGTCAGTGCAAGACGAAGAATTTTACACTAACCTTTCAAACCTCCCCATCTTCTGCCTGATCAGATTGCTGATGGTGTTTTGAAAGCTTTATTTTCTCTTTGTAAAGTCCAGATGTTTTGATGATCTCTCTGATCATATTCACTCCCAGACAGATCAGCCCGAGACACAGTCAGTGCAATGTCCTAGCCTTCCCTGTGTTTCCTTGTGTCTCAGTTGAAGCCTGTTCACAAACCAGTTGTGATGTCTGAACTCTCTCTGTGATGTACACGGTGAGGTCACACTTGTTCTGTGAGGTCACACTTTGACCTGTCCAGTTCCAGTGGCCTCACTGCGATCAAACAGGGAGTAAGCCAGGGAGAACCGAAACCCTCACCTTTCTCAGGGTACAATGTGTTCATATTCCAGAATATACAAAGCAGTTCTAGACATAGACATTAGGGTGTACGGGTGATGCTCAATGACACGGAGTCAGAGACACACAAATAGAGATTGAGACTGCCCTGGAGATGTTTCAGAGCTGACTCTGAGACACACACGATCTGGACGGCAGCAAATGGGGGTGAATCTCATTCTTTGTTCCCTACAGTGTACTGGGCATGCTCAGTCTAGAAACCCAAAACAGCTGACTGATGATGGAGCAGTTTGAAGGAGGATGGAGGGGTGAGGCCAGGGAGGGTATGGGTCTGGGCCCACTATACAGAGGGATGTGGGTTTCACTCCTTGTCTGTCATATCCTCTTGCTTCACTGTCTGCATCAGTCTGCAGCCTTGTCCACTGTGGCATTTCAAAATATCATTCATATAATTCTGAATTGTCTTCAGGGTTCACACCTCTACCATTCATTTAGGCTGCGCTTTCCAGCTCTTTCTCTTATCCTCCAGCCATTTAGTTGTTGACACGCTACTCCTCCTTCAACTAAAGGGTTCAATTTCCTTCACTTAAATCTATGCCCCGGCCCTTAATCCCTCCATCCATAGGAAATGTTCTCTTCCTGTATACCCTACGCCCATCATAGTTTTATACATCTCAGTCCTGTCTCCTCTCCATCGCCTCTGCTTTAATGAAAACAATCCCAGTCAGTCCAAACTCTCTTCAGAACGAAAACTCTCCAAGCCCAGGGAACGTCCTGGTCAATCTCCTCTGCACCCTCTCCACAGCACTCACATCCCTTCTACAATGTACAGAACTCTGTTGGCCAATATTTCAAGTGAGTTTGAGAACGGTCATGTCGAACCTTAGACATCGCTGGTAGCATCATGGACAGTTCTGTTCTGGATGGAATTCGATTGGTCAGAATGTTGAGCTTTACACAAAACACACTAAATTCTTACACCACAATTAAAATGCAAACAATGAAAAAAAAAACAACTTGAACCTGTTGGAATACAGAACAAAATAATATATTATTTATTTCTACCCATCAACTGTTCCAATACAGCCACATCCTATAAACAGACCCTGAGGAAAGGCAAATTCAGCAAAACAGATTTCCCTCACTTACTATCTCCTCCAATCCAAAAGATGGGAACACCAAAACAAATAAGCAATCTCACAGCAGAGAGAGAGAGAGTTCAAGCATTTTTCCTACAGCAGAGAGAGGTGACAGCTGTGACTAATAGCTTCAATACCAAATAATGCAACTTCAGTAACTGAAAGCAGCACTGAGCCCCTGGATCGGTGAGAGCCAGACTCCACTTCCTCATGCTGCTTTGGTCTTAATTTAAGAAAACCCAAAGCTATTTACTCTGCTTTCCATGGAACATACACCTTGGCACCAGGTTGATACCATCCCTCATCAAGAGAAACAGAACACATAGTCCTTAAAGGGACAACATATCAGTCTGCTCTCCTTGGAGTCAATGATACTGACACAGTGGGGTCAGTGACACAGTAACTATTAGATGGGAAATGCACAGTCCCATCCCAGCAGTTTCAGCAGAGTGAACCCTGTCTTAGATTAGATTCCCCTACAGTGCGGAAACAGGCCCTTTTGCCCAACCAGTCCACACTGACCCTCCGAGAAGTAACCCACCCAGACCCATTTCCCTCTAACTAATACACCTAATATTATGGGCACTTTAGCCTGGCCAATCCACCTGACCCACTCATCTTTGGACTGTGGGAGGAAACTGGAGCACCCGGAGGAAACCCACGCAGATTCAGAGAGAATGTGCAAACTCCACACAGTCACCCGAGGCTGGAATCGAACCTCGGGCCCTGGTGCTGTCATGCAGCAGTGCTAACCACTGAGCCACTGTGCTGCCCCAGGGGACGAGATTATCCATCTTTATGAATTTATCACCTTCCAATTTTACTGAAGAGCTCTGGTAAATTTGTAAACAAGTTTCACAGGAAAAGGAAGAGGCCATTCAGCCCCTAGATCCTGTTCCAATCCCTCAATAAGATCGGGGTTGATCTGTGGCCTCACTCCATTTGTCTGCCTTGACCCCATACACCGATTAATAAAAATCATTGTTTATGTCAAATATAAATTTAACAATTGAATTGGTATAGACTGCAGTTTCAGGTACAGAGTCCCAAACCCTACCAACTCTTCCCATCTCCAAGTTCTCTTTCTTTCCTCAGTCCCCGGGCATCCTCCTGCATCTGGAGCGTGTCCCAGCGGCAAAATAAAACGGTGTGGTCCTCGCTGTCGCGGTGGTCAGCCATCCCTCTTCCTTCACCAGCATCAGCTCCCCACCATCAGATAATATCCTCCAGTGTAAATAAAACCCCTTGAAGCTAAGTGAGGGGGGGGGGGGAGGGGGTGGAATATAAAATAAAATTGGTAACGGTCACCCGGTCCCGCTTACTGGCAAGATGTCTCACTGTGGGGAGGGGACCAGGCTCAATCCTCTCCCCCTCAGCCCCCAATATCCACCATCATTACCTTCAGGAACGGTAGTTTGTTGACACAGTCCGCTCTCCCTCTGAGCCTTTTCCTTTCTGGGTGGGACCGCCGCCATTTTAGCTCCAGGCCCCGCCCCCTCCCCCGCCGCGCGCGAGCTGGCGGTTAACGGCCGCCTCGTGCCCCGAGTGACCGTTAGCAGCTGCTTCAGAAGATAAACTCTTTAAAGAGAAACAACCCTTTCAGGAGAGAAAACAGAAACACAAAAGGGCCGACTTCGGTGTCGCCAAACAAAATAATACGTTTTAGAATGAAAAGTACTCCTTCCCACAGGCAGGGAGGTGAAATCAAGTCCCGCATCAAGTCCCAAAGCGCGATCTTCCGAATGACGGCCGCCCCCGGACCACAAACGTTGTCTCAGCTTTATCTCTCTCTGGGCAGATACTGCCAGACCTGAAGCACAAAGGGACTTGTTAGTCCGTGGTCAGGATTCCCTTCATGTTAAAATGTAGCTTCAGTTAGCAGTTAGGAAAGTAAATGCAATGTTAGGGCTTGTTTGAGAAGGTGAGAATAGGGATGTGTTGCTCAGGCAGTATAAGGTATTTGGAATATTGTGAGCAGTTTTGGGTCCCGTATCTAAGGAAGGATTCTTTTTATTTCAAAAATACAATTTATTCATGAAAAATATATAGATATCCATAGTTACTAAAGAAGTTTGATTCTTTACAATAGCAAGTAAAGAAAACAAGACAAACATTGAAGTTGGACTCTATCCAATAAACAAACAAAAGGCATCTCTTACTTGTATAAGATTATTTCTATTTTTGAGGTACCCAAAGGGTCCGATAACTTAATGGACCTCCACTTGCCTTCAGCAGAAAGACCTCAAACAGTGGTCCTTCCCCAATGTGTCTTGATAGCAGCTGTCCCCAGCTTTAGTGCATCCCTCAGCACGTAGTCCTGGACCTTGGAACGTGCCAGTCTGCAACACTCGATGGGGGTCACCTCCTTGTTTTGTAAGACCAACAAGTTTTGGGCAGAACAAAGAGCATCTTTGGCCATGTTGATGGTCCTCCAGGCACAGCCAATGTTTGTCTAAGCGTGTATCACAGAATCCTAGAACGTAGAGTTCTGCTTCACGGAGTTGCTAGGGATGAACCTCAACAAAAACCACTGCATCTTTCTGCAGACTTTCTTTGCAAAGGTACATTCCAGAAGAGGATGTGACACAGTCTTTACTCAGTCTGCAGCAGCTTCAAGGGCAGAGTGTGATGACACACACACGCAGTCTAGGAAGACAAAAGGGTCTCGCAGGTAGTGCCCTTCCCAACACCAGCCAAGCAATGCCTTGGTGTTTGTTGGAAAGTTCTGGTGATAAGGCATTTTGTCAAGTTACTTTTGACAGTCTGCTCAGGGAACCATGTTACAGGATCTACCCTCTCCTTTTGAGAAAGTCTGTAGCCTTAATACTTGTCCGTAAACATTTCGACTAAAAGGTAATGTTGAATTATAGAACACATTTGCTGCACACTTGAAAATAGACAGGCAGGGAAGGTAAAGCAATTAAGAATATTTATCTTGGCATCAGTGAATCTGTGTAAGCAGGACACAGAGTGATAACATTCATGGCAGTTCCCTTGGGAAATTACGAACAGTGTTTGATTCTGACCTCTAAATGAAACTCGGTATCAATTAAATTCTCTCCTGAATTATTGTCCTTCACTGTTATCTTTCTAGTTAAGAACATGCAGTATTTTTGTAAACTTGGTTTGAATAAAGGAAGCCTGTTTGTGACAGTACAGCAGCGTAGCCTGCTAGGGCTGTAGAGGAGCTGAGTTATTAGAACCTTAGTTATTAGAACCTAATTAGCCTGGCTTATAGATATCAGTGTTATATTGTAATCGTAATTAAAAGGGATGACTAAAATTAAACTAAACTGCCTGAAAGAGGTTTTTTTTAATTCCAGACTTCCAAAAAGTATGATCTCTGGGACAAAACAAGAGAGGCTTATAGGTTGAGTCCACAATCTGTACTTTATCAATTTGGTGCTGCGATCAGGGTTCCAACAAGCGACACGTTTGAAACTGGAAAAGAGGAGCTTTACCCAAGGGTCGGGCTCACAAGGTAAGATTATATCTTGATTGCTCTTTGTGTGCTGCTTCCCTCATTTCACTCTCACGGTACCCTGACTGAACCCTAAATGAGATCGTTTAACTCGAAGCAGAAAATTATGGGGTTAGAGGCCGCTGTGTTTTGTGGGGTTAGAGACCCCTGTAGTAATTGGGGTTCGAGTCCCCTGTAGATCAGTAGTTTTGTGAAGGTTTAAAGTAAATAAGATAAATATGGTGCAACCCTAGGTAAGATGGAAAACAAATGTGCCCTCACAAAAATAATAAGTCTGTATCCTATATATGAGAAACAATTCAGGAGAATATCGACCACAGCTGCTCAACAGAATAGATTTGGGGTAGAAAGAAAGGGAACTAAGCAGAAAGAAGCTATATCAGTGTGGAAAAAGATAGCTCAGGAAAAATGGGAAAAGTCCATGCAATCATCATGGAGACCAAACTTTATTAAAAGGGGAATTAGTCCATTAACTGAGGAAGGATCTGAACTAAATTGGACTAAAATGTACATGATTTAGAAGCAGAATTGGAATTGCCGAGGGAGAAAATAAAAACATAATAAAAAGGTTAATCAAAGAATCACAGTCGAAACTGAAATGTCAGGGGCCCAAAGAAAAGGGAAACGCTGAATAAACAACAGATTGCAGCTGCAGCCACGCAGGACTAAACGGACGACAAAGACTGTTCCTTATACCCCACCTCTCCCAAAGACCCATTACAAAAAAATCCTGATCCATCCGCGGATGAGTGATGGGACTCAGATTCAGAGGAGGAAATATTTTATGCCTCCAGTCCAGTCAGCTGATCTCCTCTGATTGCCCACCGGGGACCTCCTCAAACCTCACCCACAGTCCGACCAAGATGAACACTCTCATAAAAAAAAGTCGCCTGAACACCACACCCCACCCCCACTCTGAAGACCAACATACCAAGGCTCATGCCCTTCCCCCAATGAATCATTTGTCCCTGTGTGTTTTAGGAGTGTTACAATTGCACTGATAAGTGAACATAAGGCCACTGATTCTGATCAAATCTTACTGCTGCTTTTAAAACCAGTTCATATTCTTTAACCAGAAAGAAAACAACGTACTGCTGAAAGAACCAAAACGTTGCTACTTTTTTTAAAAAAAGTATTTTAGTTCAACTTTAAACCAACAAGAAGTGCAAGTTAGATACAAACTAATGCAATTTAAAATTGTGATTAGAAGGATTAGGCCACAGTACAGGTTGGCAATTACAACTCTGCCTCCTAATTAGTATTTACAGACAGCCTGTGGCATTCTACTGGGACCACATTTAATTCATTCACGATGAAAGTACATATGGCTGCTACACGATTATTTTAAAACTGCACCCAAATTCTCCCCGCCATTCATACTATGGTAGTGGCTGCACGTAATATAACTTCACATCAAAATGTAGAAGTCTGTACACCTCACTGTGGCTCGATTCTGTCGCTATGAGATTTCAATACTTCAGAATCCACTTCTCTCCTTTAGAGATTGCTCCAAAATTTATCCCAGTACATTCCTGCAGGAGGAACCTGTTGAACTGCCTGATCCTCCCAATGATTGTGTTCTCATAAATGAACTTGTTAGTAAACCATGTCCTGACGTTACAGATTAGGCTCTTGTTAATCTTGACCTTACACTTTATGTCGATGGTTCTTCTTCTACTTCTCCAAAGGACAAACGCATGTCAGGAAATGCGATCGTCGCTTTGTCCTAAACAATCGAAGCTCATTCTGTCGACCCACCCTGTTCCACCTAACAAGCTGAACTCCTTGCTTTCACCCATGCCTGTACACTTACTAAAGGAAAGACAGCTAATACCTAGACTGATTCCCACTACGCTTTGGATGTGCCCATGATTTTGGTCAACTCTAGCAGCAGCGCGGCTTCCTTGCCTCATCAGGAACTCTTATCCTCAATGCTGCCTGTGTTGCTAATCTCCTCAGTGCTATTCAACTTCCCTCTCAGCAATTATCAAATATTTTGTTCACTCATAAAGTTATAGAGAGTACAACAGGGAAACAGACCCTTCGATCCAACTCGTCCATGCCAAACAGACATCCCAACCCAATCCAGTCTCACTTCTTGCACCTGGTCCATATCCCTCTAAACCCTTCCTATTCATATACTCATCCAGATGCCTTTTAAGTGTTGCAATTGTACCAGCCTCCATCACATCCTTTGGCAGCTCATTCCATACACGTACCATCCTCTGCATGAAAAGGTTGCCCTTAGGTCTCTTTTATATCTTTCCCCTCTCACCCTAAGCCTATGCCCTCTAGTTCTGGACTCCCAGGGAAAAGACTTTGTCTATTTATCCTATCCATGCCCTTCATAATTTTATACAGCTCTATAAGGTCACCCCTCAACCTCCGACACTCCAGGGAAAATAGCCCCAGCCTATTCAGCCTCTCCCTGTAGCTCAAATCCTCCAGCACTGGTAACATCCTTGTAAATGTTTTCTGAACCCTTTCTACATCCTTCCAATAGGAAGGAGAACAGAATTGCATGCAATATTCCAAAAATGGCCTAACCAATGTCCTGTACAGCCACAATATGAACTCCCAACTCCTGTACTCAATACTGTGACCAATAAAGGAAAACATACCAAACGCCTTCTTCACCACTCCTCTGATGCTTCCGATGTCACCCAAAGCAACAACTCTGCTAAGCGGCTAAGAAAGCAGCTTTTGAGCAAAAAGACGTGGTTACTCAAATGACGAATAGGGAACCTCTTCTGACACCCTGACCATGCCTGACCGAGAGCAAATTCGGACCCATCAGGGGGACACCTCCGATGAGAAGAAACAAAGATGGATAGACCATGGTTGTTATGTTACAATAAGCTTTGGGTTATGCTGGTAGGACAGACATGTCTGCCCAACACGACTTTGCCTATTCTAGTTGATAATGTTCATACACGCAAGAATATAGGTAAGGAAGGAATGGTGGACAGAATTCTCCAAATTTGGTGACATCCTCACCTGCAAGAAAAAGCAAAACAAGCAGCTGCAAATTGCCTAATTTGTTAAAAGCATAATCCCAGGAAAGGAGTAAAGCGTCCACCAGATGAAACTCCCTTGCCAAGTGCACCTTTTGATACTATCCAGTTAGATTTTGTAGAGTTACCGAGATGTCATTGTTATTAATATTGCTCAGTGATAATCAATGTATTTAGTAAATGGATTGAAGCTTATCCCTGTACTGACTGCACAGCAACAACTACTTGTAAAATTCTACTAAGGGAAAACATACCCAGATTTGGAATACCAGTAACAGTCTCTTCCAACAATGGCCCCCACTTCTGTGTGGGGCTAGCCAAGGCTCTGTGTAAGAGTTTGAATATGAACAAAAAGTTCCATTGTGCCAACCACCCCCAAGCAGCGGGAATTGTAGAAAGAGCCAATGGTACCTTAAAAGGTCAGGTAAGAAAATTGGTAGAAGGAAGCTGATTGGAGGCAGATGTTCGCATGTAAAGGTACGGCTGGAAATGGGAAGCCTTCAGAAATGAGATAACAAGAATCCAGGGAAAGTATATTCCTGTCAGGGTGGAAGGGAAGGCTGGTAGGTATAGGGAATGCTGGATGACTAACGAAATTGAGGGTTTGGTTAAGAAAAAAGAAGGAGCCATATGTCAGGTATAGACAGAAGAGATCGAGTGAATCCTTGGAAGAGTATAAAGAAAGTAGGACTATACTTAAGAGGCAAATCAGGAAGGCAAAATGGGGACATTAGATGGCTTTGGCAAATAGAATTAAGGAGAATTCAAAGGGTTTTTACAAATACATTAAGGACAAAAGGGTAAGTAGGGAGCGAATAGGGCCCCTCAAAGATCAGCAAGGCGGCCTCTGTGTGGAGCCACAGAAAATGGGGGAGATACTAAATGAATATTTTGCATCAGTATTTACTGTGGAAGAGGATATGGAAGATAGAAACTGTCGGGAAATAGATGGTGACATCTTTCAAAATGTCCATATTACAGAGGAGGAAGTGCTGGATGTCTTGAAACAGTTAAAAGTGGATAAACCCCCAGGACCTGATCAGGTGTACCCGAGAAATCTGGGAAGCTAGAGAAGTGATTGATGGGCCTTTTGCTGAGATATTTGTATCATCGATAGTCACATTTGAGGTGGCGGAAGACTGGAGTTTGGCAAACGTGGTGCCACTGTTTAAGAAGGGTGGTAAAGATAAGCCACGGAACTATAGACCGGTGAGCCTGACCTCGGTGGTGGGCAACTTGTTGGAGGGAATCTTGAGGGACAGGATGTACATGTATTTGGAAAGGCAAGGACTGATTCGGGATAGTCAACATGGCTTTGTGCATGGGAAATCATGTCTCACAAACTGGATTGAGTTTTTTTTAGAAGTAACAGAGAAGATTGATGAGGGCAGAGCAGTAGATGTGATCCATATGGACTTCAGTAAGGAGTTCGACAAGGTTCCCCATGGGAGACTGATTAGCAAGGTTAGATCTCATGGAATACAGGGAGACCTAGCCACTTGCATACAGAACTCGCTCAAAGGTAGAAGACAGGGGGTGGTGGTGGGGGGTTGTTTTTCATACTGGAGACCTGCGACCAGTGGAGTGCCACAAGGATCGGTGCTGGACCCCTCTACGTTTTGTCATTTATATAAATGATTTGGATGCGAGCATAAGAGGTACAGTTAGTAAGTTTGCAGATGACACCAAAATTGGAGGTGTAGTGGACAGCAAAGAGGGTTAGTTCAGATTACAACAAGATCTAGTCCAGATGGGCCAATGGGCTGAGAAGTGGCAGATGAAGTTTAATTCAGATAAATGCGAGGTGCTGCATTTTGGGAAAGCAAATCTTAGCAAGACTTATACGCTTAATGGTAAGGTCCGAAGGACTGTTGCTGAATAAAGAGACCTTGGAGTGCAGGTTCATAGCTCCTTGAAAGTGGAGTCGCAGGTAGATAGGATAGTGAAGGCGGCGTTTGGTATGCTTTCCTTTATTGGTCAGAGTATTGAGTACAAGAGTTGGGAGGTCATGTTGTGGCTGTACAGGACATTGGATTGGCCACTGTTGGAATATTGCGTGCAATTCTGGTCTCCTTCCTATCGGAAAGATGTAGTGAAACTTGAAAGGGTTCAGAAAAGATTTACAAGGATGTTGCCAGGGTTGGAGGATCTGAGCTATAGGGAGAGGCTGAACAGGCTGGGGCTATTTTCCTTGGAGTGTCGGAAGCTGAGGGGTGACCTTATAGCGGTTTACAAAATTATGAGGGGCATGGATAGGACAAATAGACAAAGTATTTTCCTTGGGATCGGGGAATCCAGAACTAGAGGGCATAGGTTTAGGGTGAGAGGGGAAAGATATAAAAGAGACCTAAGGGGCAACTCTTTCACGCAGAGGGTGTATGGAATAAGCTGCCAGAGGATGTGTGGAGGCTGGTACAATTGCAACATTTATGAGGCATTTGGATGGGTATATGAATAGGAAGGTTTTGGAGGGATATGGGCTGGGTGCTGGCAGGTGGGACTAGATTGGGCTGGGATATCTGTTCGGCATGGATGGGTTGGACCGAACGGTCTGTTTCCGTGCTGTTCATCTCTATGACTCTAAACTGCTGCAAGTACTCCCAATCACACTTTTAAATATGCCAAGCATCATACAGAAAAAGACGAATTCTTAGCGGCTGAACTGATATATTGGAAAACCTTTGAGGACTTGCTGGTCTGCACCATTAACTGCCCAACACCTTATTGATGCATGCCATGACAGAAGAGATGCACAGATACCTGATTAAGCTAACCAAAGCATTGCAGTCTTATCATCAACAGGTCAAAGAAGCCTATCAGCCACCAGGGAAGGATGAAGAAAATGCCCCAACGTTTAAAGACATTAACCCTTGTGACTACCTACCACTGAAAGACTTTAATCATGAAAAAATCGGCCTCTGCTGGAAAGATCCTTATGAAATTCATCTGACAACTGAAACTACAGTAAAGGTAGAAGGACGTTCAAAATGGGTGACAAAGGACATTGCAAGCTTGTATCTTCCTCACAGTCCTAGTGTTACTACTGATACAGGCATCTGGTGAAAACCCAACCCATGCGCGCAGCTGTAACCAACCCATCTGTGATATCTCAGACCGGCTAAACCCCAGTGTGACTGTATAAGTGAAACCTGTACTAAAACCATGGGAAGTTATGAATGCAGCTGCCCAGCTGAAACTCATTTAAACTACTCACATTGTGTAAGTAAATATCACTCTCGACCTTATTGTCATCCTCACAACACTTCTATGCCAGTCATCATGAGATGGCATAATTCCATAACCTCATCTGCTCTTTCAACCAAAAACTGTTACTTGAAATGTTTGTCTGTTCCCCTCTCAAACTGAACTGTGCAGATTGCAATATTGAGCACACAGTACCGAAATGAGACTGACCATCTACACCTTCTTAATGGAATCCTCTCCTTTCCAACCTACCGCCGCTGACAGCAATACATGTTTCCTGTATTCAGTAGCTACAAAGTTAAAAATCACACAACACCAGGTTATAGTCCAACAGGTTTAATTGGAAGCACACTAGCTTTCGGAGCGACGCTCCATCATCAGGTGGTAGTGGAGGGCTCGATCGTAACACAGAATTTGTAGCAAAAATTTGCAGTGTGATGTAACTGAAATTATACATTGAAAAATTGATTGTCTGTTAAGCCTTTCATCTGTTAAAATACAGTAATCGTTTCACTGCTTTCATGTGTAAATCACAAAACCATTTGTTTAAGTTGCATTCTCGGGTTAGCTGTTAACAATGGTGATAGCTAGACAATATGTTGACGGTGTTAGCCCCCTGTGTTCTCTGTCCATGACCTGATGTTTAGATTGATTCTAATCTAAAAAGTGTGATATATCAGAGTTTTGCATAAATCATGCCGTTTTTGAGCTCAGAGTTCTACATGAATGTATGCAGTTTTTGAGCAAAGTGCAATGTAACTCTGCAAGTACAAATTCACCCCACAAAACATATGTGTCCATTTGGGTCTTTGTCTTTCTGTGTGTGTGTGGGTCTGTCTGGGGTGGGGGTTGTGAGTGTGAGAAAGTGTGTGTGTGTGTGTATGTGTGTAGTGAGTGCAGAGTGTCTTAAGTCTGTGAGAGGGTGCATGTGTGAGTGTGGGAGTGTGTGTGTCTATAAGGGTGTGTGTGGGTCTCTGTGTGTACCTGTGTCCGTGTGTATGTGAGAGTGTGTGTGTATAGTGCAATGGTGATCACCTGTAATGTGACATGAACCCAAGGTCCCAGTTGAGGCCCTCCCTATGGGTACCGAACTTAGCTATCAAATATCGAAAGAAGCTTTTTTCCATTTGTTTGTTTCTTGTTTGCATTCACGTTCTCCTTTTGATTTCCCGAGCAGTTTCTTGGTCCTCCTTTGCTGGGTTCTAAATTTCTCTGAATTCACTGTCATAAAATGATATCTGATATTTTAGTTAGCCTCTTCCTTTGATGTAATAATAAATATTAATGTTTTAAAAACAGTTCACATCACAGAAGAAGATGTTCTGGAGGTTTTAGGGAATATAAAGATGGATTAATCTCTGGGACCTGGACTAATGCATCCCTCTCAGATATGCACAGTAAGGGATGGAATTACGGGGCCCCTTGCAAAATGTTTTCATCATCTATAGCTATAAGTGAGGTGCCTGATGACTGGACAGTGTCTAATATTGTGCCTTTGTTTCAGCAGGGTTGTAAGCAGAACTATTGAACCTGTGATGGAAATGTGTTGCTGGAGAAGCGCAGCAGGTCAGGCAGCATCTAGGGAACAGGAGAATCGACGTTTCGGGCATTAGCCCTTCTTCAGGAATTATTCCTGAAGAAGGGCTAATGCCCGAAACGTCGATTCTCCTGTTCCCTAAATGCTGCCTGACCTGCTGCGCTTCTCCAGCAACACATTACCATCTCTGATCTCCAGCATCTGCAGACCTCATTTTCTCTCCATATTGAACCTGTGAGACTGACATCTGTTGTGGTTAAATTGTTGGAGGTGAGCTTAAAAGCTAAGACTTTTGGATATTTATGGAGGCAGAATTTGATTCAGTGATAGTTAGTATCATTTTCTATGAGGAAATTGTGCCTTGAAATGTAATTGAGCTTTTTGAAGAAGGTACTGAGGAATAGGATCTATTTATATTTAAGCAAAGAATGGACAAATCAGTGAAAGGCACCGTGGTTTTATGCGGGAGAGATCGTGCCTTACCAACTTAATAGAGTTCTTCGAGGATGTGACCAAGTTGTTAGATGAAGCTGTTGATGTCATATACATAGACTTTAGTAAGGTGTTTGACAAGGTTCCCCATTGGAAACTAAAGGAGAAAGTGAAGTCACATGGTGTGCAGGGTGTTCTAGCTCAGTGGATAAAGAGCTGGTTGAGCAACAGGAGACAGAGAGTCGTAGTTCAAGGGAGTTTCTCGAAATGGAGAAAGGTAACCAGTAGTATTCCACAGGGGTCAGTGTTGGGGCCACTGTTGTTTGTAATATACATAAATGATCTGAAAGAGGGCACTGTTGGTATGATCAGCAAGTTTGCAGATGACACGAAGATTGGTGGAGTAGCAGAAAGCATAAGAGACTGTCAGAGAATACAGGAGGATATAGATAGACTGGAGAGTTGGGTGGAAAGGTGTCAGATGGAGTTCAATCCAGAAAAATGTGAGGTGATGCATTAGGCAAGTCTAATTCCAGAGCGAATTATACAGTGAATGGAAGAGCCTTGGGGATAAGTTGATGGGCAGAGAGATCTAGGAGTTCAGGCCCATTGTACCCTGAAGGTTGCTGCACAGGTGGATAGAGTGGTCAAGAAGGCATATAGTATGCTTGCCTTCATTGGACACGGTATTGAGTATCAGAGCTGGCAAGTCATGTTAAAATTGTACAAGAGATTCGTTCGGCCGCATTTAGAATACTGTGCTAGTTCTGGTAGCCACATTACTAAAAGGATGTGGACACTTTGGACAGTGTGCAGAGAAGGTTTACGAGGATGTTGCCTGGTATGGAAGGTGCTAGCTTTGAAGCGAGGTTGAGTAGGTTAGGTTTATTTTCATTAGAAAAAGGGAGATTGAGGGGGGACCTGATTAATGTTTACAAAGTCATGAAGGATACAGACAGGGTGGATAGAGACAAGCTATTTCCAGAGTGAAGGATTCAATAACGAGAGGTCACGCTTTCAAGGTGAGTGGTGGAAGGTTTAAGGGGGATACACGTGGCAAGCACTTCACACAGAGGTGCCTGGAACTCATTGCCAGCAGAGGTCGAAGAGACAGGCACGATAGATTCTTTTCAGATGCGTCTGGACAGATGCATGAGTAGGTGGGGAGCAGAGAGATACAGATGCTTAGGAATTGGGCGACAGGTTTAAACAGTACATTTGGATTGGCTCAGGCTTGGAGGTCCGAAGGGCCTGTTCCTGGGCTGTAAATTTTCTTTGTTCTTTGTTCTTATCTAAAAGGTAGATGAGGGCAGAGCAGTAGATGGTGTTTACTTGGACTTTAGTATAGTCTTTGACCAGGTTCTACACAGTAGTCTAATTAGTGAAGTTAGATCACATGGGATTCAGAGTGGTCTTGCTACTTGGATACAAAACTGGCTTAATGTCAGGGGACAGAGTGATGGCGGAGGATTGTTCTCCAATAGAGAGCAGTATGTTGGGATTCTGCACTCTGCTGCTGCTGTACTTGGAAAGTAGATGCTGAATTGTTGCAACTGACAGCAGCTGGAGTAGGTTGAGGCCTAGACCCTTGGGGATTCTGGCCTGGACACTAATTTCTTGGGGATGCTGAACATTTACAATGAGTGGGTGTATTTTGGAGTCTGGGGCTTGGAACTATTTGGAGCCTGGACCATCTCCTTATTTCTCCTGCTTTGTGACTATAACCTATTTGCTGCCAGTGACTATTGCTCTGGGCACTGGGGAACAATTGCTTTGCACCTGTGGTTTGGGTAGCAGGTCAGGGCATGGTTGCAGATCCAGGACTGGACTGGCAGATCAAGCCTAACAGGACTCTCTCAGTTTCCTTTACTGACTATTTGAGTGAGGGGAGGTGTTGGTCTTGGTTTGGGAGGGACGATGGCGATCACAGGACTCTGTAAAACAGCACCCAGGGTGGGGCCCAGTCATTCCTACTGGGGGTGGATGCATCTTCCACTTCTACCACCAGCCCCTCCCGGGGCATCGTCACCCTTGCCTTATTAAACAAACCAGCTCGGGACGAAATGTTACATTCACCCTAACATGACCATTAAGACCGGTCAGCGGCCTTGGTGGGGCTAGTCTGGATCCACACCATTGTCACTACAACAAAGATGTATGGGAAGGCAGTGTTCTTCCTGAAGACTGAGCAGGTGGTGCAACTCGCCCTGGAGAAGGGCATTACTGTCGCTAGGATGTTATTGTTGTTGACCCTCTCGAGTTAATTTCCCAGAGGATCATTTTGATGAACATCCTGCCCTTTGTTCCATTTGATTTACTTCCATCGCACCTTCACCAGCTCGGGGAGATGATGTCAGGTATGGTGTCAGTACTGCTTGGTGTAAAGGAGATCTTTGCTTACCAGGCAGTCTGGTCAGTAAAGGCTGTGCGGTGTCATGCCTGCAAGAAGGAGGAACTGGCCTGCCTTGAAGACCACTGCCAACACCCAAGCGACCAATGATGAAGCTTTGAGTGAGCAGATGGTGCCTCCATTTGCAGTGTCCTCTGTGTGTGGAGGGGGAAAAGAGTCCCTCCTCCACTCAGTCTTTTGGTTGTTGCTGATGACACATTCATAGCGAGCCTCAATTCAAAGGCAGCAGGAAGGCCAGTGCAGATATCATATCTTTTGCTCCTCAGGGAATGAATCTACACAGTGAGCCTCCGGCAAGAAATCCTACTGTATCAGAAGACAATGCTACATGGCTCCTGGAGTGGCAGGGAGGTGTCTTCCTGAGTCGCTGGCCTCCAATTCTGGAGGGCTGGCTATCTTGTTAGCCTGTTTTCTCAGCTGGAGATCTTGAGCGTCAGTGAGACCCAGCCATCTGCTACAACTCACAGTTCATTTCAGAGGCTCAATGATTCACTTCGTGAAGGTATCTGCACCTTAGATGGTGCATTAGCATCTAGGACAAGGAAGCATCTCGTCTTCTTCCCTCCATCGGTGAGGGGGAGCCCATCCTTCTCAGTGGACATTTAAATTGCAATCTCAGGAGGAGGGGCTGTGGAGATACCCAGAAGAGCTCAGCATCAGTGGATAAATTGAGAGGGTTGGTAGATGCCTGGTGAAATGTCCACCCTGATTCCATTGCCATCAAATTTGTGAGGCCTGGGGTTGGAGTGTCCAGGACTGGCCGTCTTTACATTTTCAGGGCGTACATCTTCTATGTTCTGAAGGCCTCGATGTGTCAGGAGCTGATGTTCGATGACAACCTGGTGTGAGTGGAGCTAGGTCCGTTCCGTGCCAGGGCGAGTCGGGTATTGATACTTCAACGCCCTGCTGTTGGAGGACAAGCTGTTCTGGGACTTGCTTCACTACTTCAGGACTGGCCAGAGAGTTGTGAGAAACAAAGCTCGCTCACTTCAATAATTTCAGTCCGAGACAAAAATCTGAAACAGTAGTGTCGTTTATTTGTACACTTGCAAGTGGGTGCAATGTCTAATGCCAGGTAAGGCAATGACAAATACACACCAAATCCAACAAACTCTCGCAAGTTATACAATTTGAATCCCCATTTTTTTTCTTATTTCATTGTTGGCCCCCTCCTCCGCTTACGTCACTCATTTCCTTAAGACTGATCCCACAACTTCTGTTTATCCGGCCTTGTCCGTGACAAATGCCTATCTCTGGCCCCCATAAGGTTGTTTGACGTCATCCTACTGCAGGTCACCGCTAGGCAAATCCTTTCTTTATCAGCATTTATTCCTCTCCGGAGGCCACTCTGACCTTTATGACCTCTTTAATTAGGGTTTGTTCCTGTGTCCCCATACAAGTGGAAAACCTACTGTTTATACAGGCCTATCTTTACAGCATTTTATCTCGTGCCTGCATTTCTACCATTGTTTTGTAATCACGTCTCATGCTAACATACCATTTTTTTTTAACGGATTATATACTTCCTCATTCTTGCTAATTCAGCTCTCGGCCGAAACAATTTCAAACTAATGTGAATTAATTTATTCTACATCAGAACTTATAAGTGTAGAAATAACATTAATTCACCTATATCCCACAATTTCCCCTTTTTCTTTTTAATTACCATTTGTTATCTTCTGCATTTTTGTCTCTTTTTGTTTCTTTAAACATCGTTCCCAAAATTCGCAAGCATCATTTCAGAGATTTCATCTATCTTGGTTTCACTCATCTCCTCATTATTTAGCCGATAAAATTCCTCTGCCTGATTCCCTTTTTGGGGGCATCTGTTTCATCAAGGCTGTTTCAATCAGTCTTTGGGTGAGCCCTCGTATACAGGGTATGATACAACAGCCAATCGCCACCAATACCCCCACTATTACTATCAGAGAAGTAAGGATAGAAACCACCACCCCCTTCCATTTTCCAAACCAGGATTCAAGCCATCCCGTGAGAGATTTGTCTACTCCTGAATTCTCAGCCAGTTCCTCTGCTAAAGTAGTCAATCCCCATAAGGCCCGAGTAATTGAACCATCAGGCGCAGTATTATTAGGAATAAAGGTACAACAGCTTCCTCCTAACATCACACACACACACCCTTTTTCTGCTAAAATCATATCAAGGGCTATTCTGTTTTCCCATGCCATCCTAATGTTGTATCAAGCTGTTCTGGTACTCCTTTAACCGCATCTCTTGTATAATTTATAAATCGCTGTTGGTTATAGAAAATATAATTTATCCAATCTACATTTTTATTAACTGTTACCCACAAAAAGAGAGCTCACTCAAAGCCTGCTGCAATCTGGTTACGAGCCTTGAATTCATCAGGCACTCCCCTCGGGAATCCTATCATCAAAAGAAGTATCTAACAGTAATCTCTTACCCCTACGATCATTTCCTTCTCAAATGCCAAGGGAAATGGAATTGCCAATTGTACAATTGCACATATCCCTCTCCAATCCGTAGGTAGGGTGGGTCTCAATATTTTGCCTCCACAGTACCACCACAGATCCGCTCGGGGAACCTTTAGTGCTGAGTAGTTCCCTCCCTTCTCCGTTTCGGTAACATTCTTAATCTCTGTACGTAATTTCAGCTCCCCCAAATCTCTCGACCAACTTGTACCTTGCCTGCGCACACACGACGTGTGATTTCCAACTGTGGCGGAAAATGTGGGGGGAACTTTTGCTTCTTTCTTCTCCAAGGGAGGGAACATCAGAGATAGGGAGGTACAATTCCTATCATTCCATGCAGTCTCATCCTGGTACAGGGCTATCATACATTTCATGCCCTTCCTGTCTCGCTTCCACCCGAACGGAAAGGGAACCACCTGGGCCACTGGCCTACCGGAGGCACATCCATAGCAATTGCTCTTGTTCAGACTTTTTACAGTATACTTTACCCATTCAACCCAGGCATTTGCATCCCCGTACCCAGTTTCTATTTCGATAGTCTGTTTCAAGTCCTTTACCTCTATAATTTTTACTACTTTTGGATCATCGGGAGGGGTGAAGGGTTGTATCTCATTACCCAGTAATTCTACCAGTTTTCCCTGTCCTACACTAATTCGAAAACAAAAGCCCATGAAATCCTTCCCATTTGCTTTCATTTAATTGTATCTTATAGGTTCCGCCCCCCCCCCCCCCCGCAAATTGCTTCGGGCCATGTGGTTTTCCTTATTGTTAGGTATATCGGGTCACACTTTTCATCGGGACAATCGTGAGCTGGTCAGAAGAGGGCCCGGTGTACTGTGACGAGACCATTATACCAGGTACCATCCCCATATGACTTAAGATGTATCTCTGAGCTGCGGTACTGTCTTCGATTATTTACATCCCCACAATTTACTAAGCTGCATGCATCAGTGTCTATTACTTGTGGATTATCAGACTCAGGAACCGTTAATAATATATATGAAAATGATATTTGACAAAATCCCAATACCAAGAGGGCTAGCATCATAACTCTAAACATTCCCAATATTCTAAACATCATGCTGAAGCACAAAAAGACTTAATATACAATCTTAGAGAAATAATCCCGCGCTCGCACCGCCACTGTATAATCAGTTACTCAAAGTCTCTTTAGTTTGAGTTTTAGCGGGTCATGCGTTGATTCGGCTGTCCAGACTTCTTCCTCAACTGGAGGGTCCACAGGCCCTTTGATCCGAGTGTAATGAGTCCAGCCTTTTTCCGCCGTCCTTATTGCCGTTTCGGTAGTCAAAAGAGCCTGGTACGGCCCTTCCCAGTCCAGCTGCAACTTCGTCTCTGTCCATGATTTTACTAAGACCCAATCACCCAGCCGGATGGGGTGAACAGTGAATTCAAGGGGTGGAGTCTGTGCCAATGAACCCTGTTTCCTGAGGAAAGACAAAGAGGAGGACAAGCCCAGTATATACTTCTTTAAAAACAAATCTTTAGTTTCAGGAATTGGCAATTCTCCATTCGTTCCCAGATAGGGTAATCCAAATAAGATTTCATAGGGGGATAGTCCCAAATCTTTCCTCTGCCAAGGGAAAGCCCAAAAGGCATCCTTTAAATCTATCACACTAAACCATCTGTAATCATGAGGGATCTTACTTGACAACATATAGGGGTTTGGTACCACTGGATGCCTGATCTGTACTATTCGATTTAATGTTCTCAAATCCTGCACTAATCGATAAGTTCCATCAGATTTCCACACTGGTAGAATTGGGGTATTATAAGGAGACATACATTGTTCCAACAGTCCATCTCTAATCAGTCCTGCAATTACTGGCTGCAGTCCTCGTTTACCTTCTATGGAAATGGGATATTGTCGTTCACAGACAACGTCCCCTTTCTGTTTTAAATTTATTAAAAGGGGAGGGATCTGTAGTTTTCCACGATTCCCTTCTCTATCCCATACAATAGGGTCTATCTCTCTCTCTGCATCCTCTGTCAACATCGCCAGTTGTACAACTAATTCTCTTTCCTGAATTCCAATCTCCAGTCCTAAGAGGATAATTAAGTCTCTCCCCAGTAAGTTACTTCCTATATCAGAGATATACAGCAGTTCCCCTGTAACCCTACCTTTAAAACCTTCTATCATCATAGGTTCAAATAGTGGAACAGTAAATCCTTCCCCTTTCACCCCGAAACAGTAATTGATCGTGTTAACATTTCTACTTTCTTTGGTTTAAAATTCAGCAATGACCGTGCTGCCCCCGTATCTACTAGGAAGACTACCTCTTCCCTACAGGGTCCCACCTTCAAGTTTATCAAGGGTTCCTGGTGGGCCCCCGAGGGCAGGAACCCCTGATACCCCTATTCTTCATCAAAATTCATAAGCGGAATTGCCCTTTCTTCCCTGTGTAGATCAGGACACTCCCGCTTAAAATGCCCTATCTTTCCGCAATAATCGCATCCCGCCTGTGGAGGCTTCCATCTCTGCCCCTGTCGCTCGAACCCTCTATCAAATGCTCCCCCTTGTCCTCTCCCTCTCCCCTTTCCTCTCTGTCCTACATGCTGCCACCCGCCGCTCCGGTTGCTCACTAATTATTCCATTCTTTTCTTAACTACCTCATCAACCGTAGCTACCATCATTTTCGCCTACTGTTTTTGTCTCTCATCCTCCCTCCTTACAAACACTTTCTGTGCCTCTCTTAACAATTCATCTAATAGTTTTTCACTCCACCCTTCTATCTTCTGTATCTTTCTCTGTATGTCTGGCCATGCTTTTGTCACAAAATGTACTTTCAAAAGACCCTGTGCCACTGGGTCCTTAGGGTTCATTCCAGAATATTTCCGCATTGAGTCCCTTAATCTTAGCAAGAAAGCTGAGGGAGTCTCATCTTTCTCCTGTCTAACTTCAAAGGCTTTAGTCAAATTCTGTGACTTCAGAACTGCCTCTCTTATTCCTTTTAGAATCAGGTCTTTCAATTCCCTCATTTCTTCTCTATGCTTCGGGTTTTGATTTTCCCACTGGGGATCTCTGAGGGGAAACTTCACCTCTCCCTGTCCAGCATCCCCATCTCCAATCGGGTGTTCCCTGTCCCATATTATAATGGCAGCTCCTCATATAAGTCCCCTTTTTTCCCCAGTAAATAGTATATTCAAAATAAACATTAACTCAGCCCAGGTATACAGACTGGGCCCCAGAAATTGATCAATTTGTTCAGACAACCCCACCGGATCCTCAACCAGGACCTTCATTTCCTTTTTAAATGTTCTGACCTCCCCACTGGTGAGAGGGGCACTTACAAACCCAATCTCTTTGTCCCCTATGGATACCTCCCGAAGGGGATAAGTCGTTACGTTCTTACCCTTTTTCTTTAAAGAAATATTGCAATATTTCTTGCTCCCCATATCTTCAAACACCAATTCATCAATTCATGCTTGACTAACCTTTAAAGCCTATTCCTAACTTATAAATATATTTATATATTTACGTTCATTTCTTCAGTATTTAATATTTAAAATGCAAAATGCATACAGTTCCCAATTTTAAAATTCACTGTAATTACCCAGTTTCAGTCCTTTAAGTTAAATCCAAAATTAGTTTTTTTAAATAGTTCTGACCAATCATTGCTCAATTACAATACTATAAGTCGTAAAATAATCAGAGCTGCCATAAAAGAATTTGTCTATTCAAGTTTTAAAAAAAACTTCTAATGCATGAACAATGGCTGAATCCAAGGTCACAGATATTAACCATAGAATTTTGTTTTTACTACAATCTAATGTTGAACTGAAACTTCAACTGTCCTCCATAAATCGCTTTTATGTAAAGATAAAAGAAATTAGTTAGAAACTGATAGTAAGGCAGTCATGATCTGTAAAAAGGAGTTATCATTCTTTTTTTCTTCATATTCTCGATAGAATCCTTAACCTTAAAAGAAATCATGTTAAGTTTCCATAATAAAAATCAGATCCAAAACAGTCCTGGAACTCAAGCTCCAGGGAATAAAACACAAACATTCAATCACCAACAAACAAATGTTCACTCAATCCAAATCACAAAGGGTTAAACTTCCTACCAGCTGTACAGCTCTTTTCATTCTCTCTCTCGCTCACATTGACATATAAATTCAGATATGTACAAACCCAGTCTTCGTCCGATCTGTACTTTGGCTAGAAGACAGCGGGACGAAGAATGGATTCCTTAGTCCACACAAAGCAACAATATTTAATCATCTTTCTCCCTTGTACAAATATTATTTTGCCAATTCCACAACATCCTGCCCAAAGGACTTTCTGGAGGTATGTTGTAAGGGACCCCGCCTCGATTTCCATTGCCTTTTTCTTACTTTGTTGTCCCGGAGGCTTTTTCCTCACCCACAGCACAATCCATAATGAGTTCCTTCGTTAGTCCCTTATTAACTACTAAAACTCAATCCCGGCCACCAAGGCAATACTTAAAAGTCAATTTTCTTATCTTGATCTGTGCACAGAGTTGCCTGGCCCTTTTTGCCGTGTTGTCTATCAACCTCCTCTCACTGTCTGATTCAGATGTCTCTCTTGTAGGATTCACACCAGTCACCCAAACCGGGACATGAGACCGCTCCTCAATGAGGCGTTTTCCCAGTGTCCAAGGCCAGCCACTCCCCCTGACGATGGAAGAAAATCCCGGACAGCCCCCAATTGTGAGAAACAAAGCTCGCTCACTTCAATAATTTCAGTCCGAGACAAAAATCTGAAACAGTAGTGTCGTTTATTTGTACACTTGCAAGTGGGTGCAATGTCTAATGCCAGTAAGGCAATGACAAATACACACCAAATCCAACAAACTCTCGAAATTTATACAATTTGAATCCCCATTTTTTTTTCTTATTTCACTGTTTGCCCCCTCCTCCGCTTACGTCACTCATTTCCTTAAGACTGATCCCACAACTTCTGTTTATCCGGCCTTGTCCGTGATAAATGCCTATCTCTGGCCCCCATAAGGTTGTTTGACGTCATCCTACTGCAGGTCACCGCTAGGCAAATCCTTTCTTTATCAGCATTTATTCCAAACTAATGTGAATTCATTTACTCTGTAACAGAACTTAAAATTGCAGAAATAACATTAATTCACCTATATCCCACAGAGGGAAGCACGGGGAGCTTCCCCTCCATGAGGGATGTCAGCAAGACTCACATCCATGTCTTCTGTCAGGGGTACATATGGGTGTCGATGAAAAGGTGGAAATCCAGGATCATGGAGTTGGAGAAGGAGGTGCTTGATCCAGAGTTATGTTGCGGTTAGCCTGACGTGGACCTGGCTTTATGGGACAGTGCATGACGAGCAGAAGGCTGCGTCCCAGGGTTTGGATCCCTTTGCGTCCTGGACTGTGTACATGTAATCGTGAGTCCAGTTCCACTGCGATCTTGACCGCGGCTCCCATTTCTTCTACTCGCTGGAAACATTGCACGGGCTCCATCAGCAGCTCCTTGTGCTGCTAACTGACGACGATCCCTTGTCTCAGATTGAGGTGGCATCAGGGCCCAAGTCAGGGTCTATTCCTGCTCTGTTCTCTCCGGAGCTGTCCAGCGAGGAAGCTGACAAGGTTCTGTGGGACGACCTGCTGCAGGTCAGCTGGAACGGTGCTGAGAAGCTCGATGCCCCTCAGAGCTTGGAGGAACTAACTGGTGACCTCCACCATTTTTCCAGCAGCAGGACCTAGGGGCTGCCCATGAAGTTCCTCAGGGCATTCTGAGATGTCCTGGGGGGTGGGGTGGAGGTGACTATATGTGGGTGCTGGAGGTATTGTCCTTTCTTGAGGCAGGGTCATCACCAGTCTGTTATCTAAGAAGGGGATCTCTGTTTGTTAAATATCTGGATCATCCACAACAACATCCACTTGGGACGGAATATGATAGATTATTCCCAAAGGATTGGCCAGTTATCTGCTTTTCTCTCCTTTGATCAGGGAACGATGCTCAACAGAGTGGATCGAGAGTATCTGCTCAGGACACCGTGATCTTTTGTGTTCGGAATGTGCAGGTCACTCAGACCTGACTCTATACACTGCCACAGAGTGTCCGGTAAAGGTTAACAGGTCCCCGAAGGCAGCCTTGTGCTTTGGGAGAGCAGTGGGTCAGGCCTGTCCCCTGTATGGGCCGGTTTTTCTCTCTCTGCATGGTCCCACTCCTGTATATTTTGCATTAAGCTGCTTTCAGGTATGGCTCTGCACAGGCTGGGGCCCGAGCTGGGTTTTCGCGGTGTACACCGATGACTCACTCGTCATGTTCACAGAGCTGCAGAGGATGGGAAAGTGCAAGGAGGTCCACTCAGCAATGTCCTCTACAAGGACCACCTCGAGCAAGGTGTTTGGACCATTTGGTCGGACTGTGACAGATGGACGCCCTGCCAGATGAGCTCCGGTGCTTCACGGGACATACCACTCACCTCCTCGACCTGGGAGTCTATCTTTGGCCAGCTGAGGAAACCTGGCTGGCAAATTGGCCCATGTTGGAGACCCAAGTAACCACTCTCCCAGCAGAGAAGACAGCACTGCTCTGAATGTTGCCCTACAGGGCATGAGTGATGGCCAGAAACCAGCTGGTGGCTGCCATGATAGGTACCGGCTGGTCACATTGGCCCCTCCCCATAGCTTTGTCACCCCCATCCAGATAAAACTCATCGGGGTTTTTCTGGGCCTAGAGGGTAACACCGGGTCACTGCTGAAGTTCTGATGTCTCCTGCTTGAGGAGGGTGGTCAAGCGCTGGTGTGACTTTGTACCCATAACTTTCCACCTTCAGACTCTGCAGCGATACCTTCACGTTGAGCCTCCTCCAAGGTGGTGGGCCCTGATCATGTATTTCTTCTGTCAGGTGTGCGGCCTCTGTTAGGACAAGTAGTTCCTTTCCGAACTACATGTGGTCCCAGACTCGGGTCTTGTTCCAGGAATTGCCTGTCTTCTACCTGGACCTGATCACAGTCTGGGACACAGTCGGCTCACACTGGAGCTCTTCCTCTATGGATTGTGCTGGCTGAAGGAGGAAAGAACTTGGGATGCAGGGTTGGACGGCAGAGGAGCAGGCCTGTTAACGCTGGCACAATTGACTGCAAAGGCATCAGTCCATCTCCAGTTCACGATCGGAGCTATCCATAGCCTCCAGACAAGGCACTCGGCCGTGACACCTCATACACACTTGAGGTGACTCAGGCATGTGGTGGGCTTCCCGAAGAACTTCTAACTTCCTGTCCATCCAGAATTCAAGATTGGACCCATTCCACGGTCCTTGTACCGAGGTGCCCCACTATCTGAGCAGCCTCAGGGTTATCCTCCTTTAACTGGTTTATTAACCATCGTGAGTCACCTTTTCCTTTTGCTGTTTGCACCTTGGAGGGATATGTATATATTGTATACCTTACCGCATTTCTAGAAATAACGTACATTGCCTGACTTCCATTAAATTTTGCGGAGCATAAGTGAGGACTGCAGATGGTGGAGATCAGAGTCTAGATTAGAGTGGTGCTGGAAAAGCACAGCAGGTCAGGCAGCATCCGAGGAGCAGCAAAATCGACGTTTCGGTCAAAAGTCCTTTATCAGTAATGAGGCAGGGAGCCTCCAGGGTGGAGAGATAAATAGAAGGGGGTGGGGCTGGGGAGAAGAGTGCAATAAGTGAATGGAGGTGGGGATAAAGGTGATAGGTCAGTGAGGAGGGTGGAGCAGATAGGTCGGAAGGAAGATTGGCAGATCATGAGGATGGTGCTGAGCTGGCAGGTTGGAACTGGGGTAAGGTGGGGGGGGGGGGAAATGAGGAAATTGGTGAAGTTCACATTGATGCCATGGCAGAAGATGAGGCGTTCTTCCTCCAGATGTCCGATGGTGAGGGAGTGGCGGTGGAGGAGGCCCAGGACCTGCATGTCCTCGGCAGAGTGGGAAGGGGAGTTGAAATGTTCGGCTACGGGGCGGTGGGGTTGATTGGTGCAGGTGTCCTTGAGATATTCCCTAAAGCGCTCTGCGAGGAGGCATCCAGTCTCTCCAGTGTAGAGAAGATCGCATTGGGAGTAACAGATACTATAAGTGACATTTGTGGATGTGCAGGTGAAACTTTGATGGATGTGGAAGACTCCTTTGGGGCCTGGGATGGAGGTGAGGGAGGAGGTGTGGGCGCGGGTTTTGCAATTCCTGCGGTGGCAGGGGAAGGTGCCAGGGTGGGAGGGTGGGTTGTAGGGGGGCGTTAACCTGACCAGGTAGTCACGAAGGGGAGGGAAATATATCTCTGGTAGTGGGGTCCATTTGTAGGTGATGGAAATGTCAGCAGATAATGCGGTTTATGCTGAGGTCGGTGGGGCGGAAGGTGTGGACTGGAGGGGGAGGGGGTTCCATGAAATTTTTTTCAGTCACCTTTTCAATTCAGCAAAGCCAACTTGCCCCTTATACATTCATGGTTTTGCCTGGCTCAGGTTTATAATCATAATTTCAGGAAAAAAAAAGGCAAAAGCTATTTTGTATTCAGATGTCATATTAAATTCAATATATTATGATTACTTCTCCCAAACTCTCCTTTACAGCAAGGTTTTTAATTAACTCTTATGCTCACACAACATCAATTCCTAAACAACCTGGTCTCAAGCTTGGTGCTCAACATACTGTTCAAGCAAACCATCTGAAACACGCTCACGGTATCCATTTTTCCTAGGATTAGCATTCACTTGGCTTACCACAGTTTAGATACAACTTGAATTCATCCATTATGACTGCAGTACCCACAAATCCGAACATCTATTCCTTGTTTTATAATATGCTCACCATTTGTGTTATGGCTTTCACTTTCATATCTAACTCCCCTCAATGTTTGCTTCTCGTTTTTGCTTCTAAACTCCACCTTATCAGATTCTGTAGAATCGGAATGACTTGAGCTCTGAGGAAATTGATGGTACATCCCGGCGTGCTCTGATGCTGTACATTCAGGACTCAGAAAAGGTCTGACTTTTATCCCGTTGGTGGCCCCACCTTAATGAATTTCAGGCACGACATGACGGTGAACTTTTTTTCTGTCACTTTCCCCTCCCCGCCCGTTTCTATAGAAAAGAGTTCTCTCCCCATCCCACCTACCCCTTCACCCTCCTCCAACACTCTCCCTCCAACTTCTCCCTCTGGCCTTTTACCTGCACTCATAAAAAAGGAAACAAAAAGAGAAATTACTGGAAACGTTCAGCAGGTCTGGCAACCTCTGTGGAGAGATATCAGAGTTAATGGTTCTGGTCGAGTGACCCTTCCTCAGAACAGACTCTTCAGTCTGTTACAGGGGAACAACAAGAGGTCATTCAGCCCCTCAGGTCTGTTATAGAGGAACAGGAGGAGGCCACTCAGCCCCTCAAGTCTGTTACAAGGGAACAACAAGAGGCCATTCAGCCCCTCAGATCTGTTACAGGGGAACAGGAGGAGGCCATTCAGCCCCTCAAGTCTGTTATAATGGAACAACATGAGTCATTCAGCCCCTCAGGTCTGTTACAGGGGAACAGGAGGAGGCCATTCAACCTGTCGTGTCTTTTAGAGTGGAACAGAAAGACACCATTCTGTATCTCGATCCTGCTACACAGTGAAATAACTGCAGAGGTCATTATCTTGTCCCAAAGTCACCCTTTATTTACGTGTTCACAGTGCGTAGGCGCTGACCTGCCAGCTCAGAGGCAGTCCCTCGAATGAAGAGAATCTCTGGGAATCCTCTGTTTACATCTGTCAGGCAGGTTCCCTGATTGGCTCAGGTTAGAAGCCCCAATCAGGGATCACAGTGATCTACCTATTCCAATCAATACATCCTCCCTCTGCCCCCCGCAATAATTCACTGGTATAGGTTCTGTTGTAGTTTTTGTTTGGGTATATCATTTTGCTGAGGCCTGTGATCAGTGAAGTGCCACAGCTGGGTCCTCTACTTGTCGTCATTTATGTTAATGATTTGGATGTGAGCATAAGAGGTACAGTTAGTAAGTTTGCAGATGACACCAAAATTGGAGGTGTAATGGACAGGGAAGAAGGCTACCTCAGATTACAACAGGATTTTGACCAGATGGTTCAATGGGATAAGAAGTGGCAGATGAACTTTAATTTAGATAAATGCAAGGTGCTGCATTTTGGGAAAGCAAATCTTAGCAGGACTTATACACTTAATGATAAGGTCCTAGGGAGTGTTGCTGAACAAACAAACCTTGGAGTGCAGGTTCATAACTCCTTGAAAGTGGAGTCGCAGGTAGATAGGATAGTGAAGAAGGCATTTGGTATGCTTTCCTTTATTGGTCAGAGTATTGAGTACAGGACTTGGGAGGTCATATTGCGGCTGTGTATAATATTGGTTAGGCCACTTTTGGAATATTGCGTGCAATTCTAGTCTCCTTCCTATCGCAAAGATGTTGTGAAACTTGAAAGGGTTCAGAAAAGATTTACAAGGATGTTGCCAGGGTTAGAGGATTTGAGGTACAGGGAGAGGTTGCACAGGCTGGGGCTGTTTTCCTTGGAGTGTCAGAGGCTGAGGGGTGGCATTATAGAGGTTTATAAAATCATGAGGAGCATGGATAGGATATATCGACAAAGTCTCTTCTTTGGAGTGGGGGAGTTCAGAACGAGACGGCATAGGTTTAGGATAAGAGGGGAAAGATATAAAAGAGACCTACGGAGTGACGTTTTTATGCAGAGGGTGGTATTTGTATGGAATGAGCTGCCAGAGGAAGTTTTGGAGGCTAGTATGATTGTAACATTTAAAAGACATCTGGATGGGTATATGAATAGGAATAGTTTGGAGGGATATGGGACAGATGCTTGCAGGTGAGGCTAGATTGGGTTGAGATATTACATTAGATTAGATTACAGTGTGGAAACAGGCCCTTCGGCCCAACAAGTCCACACCGACCCGTCGAAGCGCAATACATCCATACCCCTACATTTATCCCTTACCTAACACTACGGGCAATTTAGCATGGTCAATTCACCTTACCTGCACATCTTTGTGACTGTGGGAGGAAACCGGAGCACCCGGAGGAAACCCAAGCAGACACGGGGAGAACATGCAAACTCCACACAGTCAGTCACCTGAGGTTAACCACTGTGCCACCGTGCCGCCCATCTGATTGGCATGCTCGGGTTGGACCAAAGGGTCTGTTTCCATGCTGTACATCTCAATGACTCTATGACTCTTTGAATACAATTTGCCCTCATATAGGATGGGAAGGAAAAAAGCCAAAATAAAACATTGCTCTCAGCTTCTCTTCAACAGACTTATGTATGATGTGAGCAGATATTCTCAGTTTGGGGATCTTAAATAGAGATAGATCCCCAAGATCTAGAGGAGTTGTTTCCAAGGAGACGAGGGAGGAATTTACAGGGACTCTGACCCAAATCTTTAATTTCTCTCCGGCCACAGGGAAGTTGCCAGGGGATTGGAGGGCAGTTGATGTGTTTCCACATTTCAAGAACAGTGGTAGGGATTGACCAGGAATAACAGAGCAGTGAGTGTTCATCAGTGTCAGGGAAACTATGAGAGAAAATCCTAAAACAAAGAATTAAACACCATTCTGAGCGGTAAGGTTTGATCATGAAATAAAAAACTGAAAGAACAGCAGATGCTGTAAATCAGCAATAAAAACAGAAATTGCTGGAAAAGCTAAACAGGTCTGCAGCATCTGTGGAGAGAAATCAGAGTTAATGTTTGGGGTCGAGTGGCCCGAGTGGCCCTTCCTCAGACCTGATGGTACTTTGGACCATGTCATCTTTTTGTGCAGATCCAAATGGCGGCAGAGTACGATGCTCCAGCCAGAACTCCTCTGCTCCACCTGTTCTTTTTGTCCGTTTCTTTCTTTTTTTCTCCCTTTTCCCTTCTTCCTGTGTTTCTTTTTTCAAATGATGACTTCAACTTACCCTGATCATGTCCTGTGGTGGCTAATGGAGATGGTGGCTAATGATCCTCTGGATGTAATTGCTGGTGGGATGCTAGGTAAGGACAATGGGAACCCTATCTCTGTTGGAGAGGGAAGAGAAGAGGAGAGGACCGAAGTACAGGAGATAGGTTGGTCCTGCTGCGGGCTCTGTCAACAACGGAGCTGGGGAATCCTCTGTTAAGGAAGAAGGTGGATATTTAGGAGGCTCCCTTATCGAAGTTTACACCATTGGAACAGATGTGGTGGAGATAGAGGAAGTTGGATAATGGAATACAGTCTTTGCAGGATGTGAGGATGTATAGACAAGGTGTTTATGGTGGATATTGGTGGCTCGTCTATCTCATGAAATATAAACAGAAATGTCAAGGAAGGGAAGCGAGAAGTCAGAGAATCGGGGTAATTGTTTGTGTGTTTACGTGTATGTGTGTGTGTGTTTGAGTGTGTGTGTGTATGTGTGAGACTGTGTGTGTGTGAGAGAGAGTCTCTCTCTGTGTGTGTGAGTGTCTGTGAGTGTGTATCTCCGTCTGTGTGTATGAGTCTTTGTGGTGTGTCTGTGTGTGTGTGTCTGTCTCTGTCTGTCTGTGTCTATGTGTGCGTGGGGGTGTGTGTGCGTGTCTGTGTGTGTGTCTATCTGTCTGTGTAAGTGGTGTGCGTATTTTTGTGAATGTGTGTGTATCTATCTGTCTGTGTGTGTGTTTGTGTGACCAGAACTGCACTGGCTTGAGTCCCAGTGCAGAGGTCAGTGAGGGGAATCGAGTCCCAGTGCGGAGGTCAGTGAGGGGAATCGAGTCCCAGTGCAGAGGTCAGTGAGAGGAATCGAGTCCCAGTGCAGAGGCCAGTGAGGGGAATCAAGAGCCAGTGCGGAGGTCAGTGAGGGACTCGAGTCCCAGTGCAGAGGCCAGTGAGTTAAGTGGGCAGTTAAGAAGGCAGATAGGAAACATGCCTTTACACATTGAGGCAGACATTATCAGAGCAGGGAGGGTCCTGTTGGAGCTCTACAGACATTTGGATCGGCTGCTGTTGGAGTATTGTGTGCAGTTCTGGTCACTGCACCATGGGATGGATGTGATTGCACTGGAGGGAGGGTAAAGGACATTCACCAGAACATGGCTTGGGCTGCAGCAGTTTCGCTGTGAAGGGGAGGCTGGATAAGCTCGGGCTGTTTTCTTTAGAGTAGAGATTGGGGTATATAAGACCAAGGGGGATGTGAACAGGGTGAATGTTAAGCAGTTCTCCCCCTTAATCAGAGGGCATTTAACAAGGTGGTGTAATTTTAAGCTGAATGGCAAATGGTTTGGAGGGGACATGCCACCCAGAGGATGGTAGGGGCCTGTGCTGCATTGTCCAGGAGGGAATTGAGGGAGAAATCCTCAAAACCTTCACAAAGTACTTGGATAAGCACTGAAAGGTCAAAATATTCACGACCATGGACTAAGTGCTGGGAACTGAGACTTGTGTTGCTTTTAGTGTAATTTTGGAGCAAAGGGAACATTTACCCTGTATGATGCCATCACTCTATTAATTTGAATGTAAGGTTCTGATTTTTGTTTTGTCTTTGTTTTGAGAAAATGTGACCGAATGGAAGTTCCAGCTGTTGGTGTGGTCGGTATCAGCTTCAGTTTCTGTGTTAGAGTGCTCATTCACAGAGAAAATTTCCCAAATCAGTCGTACAGCTGGATTAACAAGGAAAGCTGTGGGATAACAGTGTGCAGTAGAACAGCTCACCAGGAGCTCAACAACGTGAGGTATTAAATGAGTGAATAAACTCAGCAGAATGAAGGTCATCACTGAAAAGAATATCAAAAGATATTCAGATATTGATGGGACTGATAGTTAGTGAAATATTGTAAGTATTGTTGTTGAAGACAAATTGGAATGAATATTGGAGACCTAACAGGGTCAGATTAATCCAGTCTTTAGGGTATTCAAATACAGAATTAAATCTCAATGATATCATATCATTAAAATAAATACGTTGTTGTTAATTGTTTGTTCAAAATGATATAAACAGTTTGAAGATGTAATCACAGTTTCCCAGTGGAGATACCACACAGTATAAAATAAAGTCTTTGGAACTGTGTCAGCTCCATATCCGAGAGAATTCTCCAATTCCAACAGACTCCCAGCAGCAGGAAGGGAAATATTGTGTCACAAACAACGAAATGGATCTTCTCAGGGAAAGGGTGGATCAGGTGTTTGACACCATCCTCGCTGTCATTGGTGTTCCTGGTAAGTCTTGTAACAACTTAGCTCATACAAAACTTTGCATTGAATCATCCTTATTCCTGTGGCCATTCCCCTCAACAATAAGTATACGGTTCGGGATACTGTTGGGGGGGGCGGGGAATGACTTACCAGGGGAAAGCAGTAGGGCACCTGCTGCTCAGAAGGGAAGGGGGAAGAGGAGCAGAGCAGTAGTTATTGGGGACTTGATATTTCGGGGGACAGATAGGAGGTTCTGTGGGGACAAGAGAGACTCACGGTTGGTGTGTTGCCTCCTGGGTGCCAGGGTCCGTGATGTCTCTGATCGTGTTTTGGGGATCATTCAGGGGGAGGGAGAGCAGCCCCAAGTCATGGTACACATTGGCACCAACGATATAGGTCGGAAGAGAGATGGGGATTGAGGCAAAAATTCAGGGAGCTAGGATGGAAGCTTAGAGCTAGGACGGAAGCTTAGAGCTAGGACGAACAGAGTTGTTTTCTCTGATTTGCTATCCGTGCCACGTGCCAGTGAGGTGAGGAATAGGGAGAGAAAGGAGTTGAACATGTGGCTACAGGGATAGTGCAGGAGGGAGGGTTTAGGGTTTTTAGATAATTGGAGCTCTTTTTGCGGCGACCTCTACAAGCAGGATGGTCTTCATCTGAACCAGAGGGGTACCAATATCCTGGGTGGGAAATTCGCTAAAGCTATTAAGGTGGATTTAAACTAAGACAGCAGGGGGATGGGAACCAATATTGTAGGACAGGTGCAGAAGGGGATGAGAGTAGGGAGTTTCCAAATCAAGTACTTGACACTGGCGAGTGAGAACCTAGATTGAAGTGTGTGTACTTCAATGCGAGGAGCATCCGAAATAAGGTGGGTGAACTGGCAGCGTGGGTTGGTACCTGGGACTTCGATGTGCTGGCCATTTTGGAGACATGGACAGAGCAGGGAACAGGAATGGCTGTTGCAGGTTCAGGAATTCAGATGTTTCAGTAAGAACAGAGAAGATGGTAAAAGAGGGGGAGGTGTGACATTGTTGATCAGGGACAATATTACAGGTGAAGAAAGGATGTTTGGGGACTCGTTAACTGGGGTAGTATGGGCTGAGATTAGAAACAGGAAAGGAGAAGTCACCAAGCTGGGAGTTTTCTATAGGCCTCCGAATAGTCCCAGAGATGTAGAGGGAAGTATAGCAAAGATGATTCTCGATAGGAGTGAGAGAGGCAGGGTAGTTGTCATGGGGGACTTCAACTATCCAAACATTGACTGGGATCACTACAGTACGAGTACTATAGATCGGTCAGATTTTGTCCAGTGTGTGCAGGAGGGCTTCCTGACACAATATGTAGACAGGCCTACAAGGGACGAAGCTAATTTTGATTTAGTACTGGGTAACGAGCCTGGCCAGGTGTTAGATTTGGAAGTAGGTGAGCACTTTGGAGACAGCGATCACAATTCTGTCAGGTTTACTTTAGTGATAGAAAGGGATAGGTGTATTCCACCGAGCAAGAGTTACAGCTGGGGGAAGGGAAATTACGATGCAATTAGGAAAGATTTAGGAAGCATAGAATGGGGAAGGAAACTGAAGGGGATGAGCACATTAAAAATGTGGAACTTATTCAAGAAAAAGCTCCTGTATGTCCGAGATAAGTGTGTACCTGTCAGGCAGGGAGGAAGATATAGAACACGTGAGCCGTGGTTTACTAAGGAAGTGGAATCCCTGGTCAAGATGCAGAAGAAGGCTTATGTTAGGACAAAATGTGAAAACTCAGGGCGCTTGAAGGTTACAAGAAAGTCAGGAAAGACCTAAAAAGAGAGCTTAGAAGAGCCAGGAGGGGACATGAGAAGGTGTTGGCGGATAGGATCAGGGTTAACCCTAAGGCTTTCCATAGATATGTCAGGAATAAAATAATGACGAGAGTTAAATTAGCTCAAATCAAGGATAATAGTGGGAAGTTGTGTGTGGAGTCAGAGGAGATAGGGGAAGCACTAAATAAATATTTTTCGACAGTGTTCACTATAGAAAATGAAAATGTTGACGAGGAAGATACAGAGATACTTGCATCTAGACTAGAAGAGATTGAGGTTCACAAGGAAGAGGTATTAGAAATACTGCACAGTGTGAAAATAGACAAGTCCCCTGGACTGGATGGGACCTATCCTAGGATCCTTGAGGAAGCAAGGGAAGAGATTGCCGAGCCTTTGACATTGACCTTCAAATCATCATTGTCGACAGGAATAGTACCTGAGGACTGGAGGGTAGTAGAGACAACCCTGATAATTACAGATCTGTGAGTCTTACTTCAGTTGTTGGTAAAGTGTTGGAAAAGTTTACAAGAGATAGGATTTATAACCATCTGGAAAATAATAATCTGATCAGGGACAGTCAGCACGGTTTTGTGAAGGATAGGTCATGCGTAACGAATCTTATTGACGTTTTGACAAAGTGACCAAACAGATAGATGAGAGTAAACCGGTTGATGTGGTTTATGTGAATTTCAGCAAGGGTTTCGAAAAGGTCCCCACAGTAGGCTATTATACAAAATGCGGACGGATGGGATTGTGGGAGACATAGCAGTTTGGATCAGTAATTGACTTACTGAAAGAAAACAGAGTGTTGAGGTTGCTGGAACATGTTCATCTTGGTGTCCAGTTACTAGCGGTGTACCGCAAGGGTCGGTGTTGAGTCCACTGCTGTTCGTCATTTTTATAAATGACCTGGATGAGGGCTTAGAAGAGTGGGTTAGTTAATTTGCGGACGACACTAAAGTCGGTGGAGTTGTGGATAGTGATGAAGGATGTAGTAGGTTGCAGAGAGACATAGATAGGATGCAGAGCTGGGCTGAGAGGTGGCAAATAAAGTGTAATGTGGACAAGTGTGAGGTAATACACTTTGGACGGAGTAATCGGAATGCAAAGTACTGGGCTAATGGTAAGATTCTTGGGAGTACAGCTGAGCAGAGAGATCTCGGTGTCGATGTACACAGATCCCTGAAAGTTGCCACCCAGATTGACAGGGTTGTTCTGAAGGCATACAGTGCTTTGGCCTTTATTAATAGAGGGATTGCGTTCCAGAACCAGGAGGTTATGCTGCAGCTGTACAAAACTCTAGTTTGGCCACACTTGGAATATTGTGTACAGTTCTGGTCACCGCATTATAAGGATGTGGAAGCTTTGGAAAAGATGCCAAGGAGATTTACTAGGATGTTGCCTGGTATGGAAGGAATGTCTTACGAGGAAAGGCTGAGGGCCTTGAGGCTGTTCTGTTAGAGAGAAGATGTTTGAGTGGTGACTTAATAGAGACAAATAAGATAATCAGAGGGTTAGATCGGGTGGACAGGGAGAGCCTTTTTCCAAGTATGGGAACGGCAAACACGAGGGGACACAACTTTAAAGTGAGGGGAGATAGGTATAAGACAGATGTCAGAGGTAGTTTCTTTACTCAGAGAGTAGTAAGGGTATGGAATGTTTTGCCTGCAATGGTCGTAGATTCACCAAGTTTAAGTGCATTTAAGTCGGCATTGGACAGGCAAATGGATGTACATGGAATAGTGTAGGTGGGATTGGCTTCAGATTAGTATGACAGGGTAGCGCAACATCAAGGGCTGAAGGGCCTGTACTCCACTGTAATGTTCTATGTTTGGGAGAAGATTTGTAGCTCGGGTGCTCGTTGTTGTGCTTCTGTTCGCCGAGCTGGAATTTTTTGTTGCAAACGTTTCGTCCCCTGTCTAGGTGACATCCTCAAAGCTTGGGAGGCTCCTTTGAAGCGCTTCTGTGGTGTTTCCTCCGGCATTTATAGTGGCCTGTCCCTGCCGCTTCCGGTTGTCAGTTTCAGCTGTCCGCTGTAGTGGTTGGTATATTGGGTCCAGGTCGATGTGTTTGTTGATGGAGTTTGTGGATGAGTGCCATGCTTCTAGGAATTCCATGGCTTTTCTTTGTTTGGCTTGCCCTATAATGGTAGTGTTGTCCCAGTCGAATTCATGTTGCTTGTCGTCTGTGTGTGTGGCTACTAAGGATAGCTGGTCGTGTCGTTTCGTGGCTAGGTGATGTTCATGGATGCGGATCGTTAGCTGTCTTCCTGTTTGTCCTATATAACACTATAAATGCCGGAGGGAACATCACAGAAGCGCTTCACATGAGGCTCCCAAGTACTGAGGATGTCACCTAGACAGGGGACGAAATGGCTACAACACAAATTTCCAGCTCGGCGAACAGAAAAACAACAATTCAGGTTTTATTTGCTGAAGGCTGTGCTGTACCTTCGTGGACAGGTAGGGGGGGTTGGGGGGGGGGGGCGGAGTTAGGTCAAATGTTGAAGTTTTTCTGATTTTACCAGGTTGGATACTCACCACAATGTGATTGGATTCATTGCTGAACACCTTCATGGTTCAGGTGGTCAGGATGTTCAGTCCTGTGCACGAGGGAGAGACTCAACGCCTATCATTTGTTCATCCACATTATAGAGCCCATCCTTCCTGGACACTGTGGGGTGATTCAATGCCCTGTCCTGCAGTTCATACAGTGTGGATATAGAATTCTGGAGGCAAGCTGAACTGTGGAGACTCCAAAACCAAATACAGAAATTTTGCAATCAATGTCTATGTTAGGTATCTGCTATTCTTTGTTTTCCTGATCCCAGATGTCTTTGTGTGGATGCTGTGGGCTTATGGGAAATGTCAGCCTGTTAGACTAACCTATAAAGCAGCTGCTGAACCAAAACCACCTTGAGTACATGACTGTGTTTCTGTGAGTAATCTGCTACTCATGTTCTTCCGTATGTCCATTCAAAGTGCAAATGATTCATTTAGAGAGTGCTTGCTGATGTGGTTCAGATTCTTTAAACTTCATATAACATGGAACAACAATTATCTTTGTGTCATTACCTACAGTCTAGGCTCAGGCACAATGAAAGTTTGATTAATAACTTAAAATCTATTTTTCCTTTGTCTTACAGTAAGTCTAGTAGTGGTTATAATCTTAGCTCGGGACAAATGTGGCCTTTCTACATGCAGCACTCGCTATCTGGTGGCCATGACAACATCAGATCTACTGTTCATTGTTTTTTGTATCATCCTTCACCGATTTCAACGTTATTATTATCCACTGTGTTTCCTGCAAATCACTCCTGTTTGTACTGTTCTCTATGTCCTCAACCGGTTGAGCATTGATTGTTCTGTGTGGTTCACCATTGCTTTTTCCTTTGATCGATTTGTTGCCATTTGTTTACATGAGATGAAAACTAAGTATTGCACAGGGAAAACTGCAATGAGAGTTCTTGCAACAATCTGCATCTTCTTTTGTTTAAAGAACATTCCCAACTCCTTTGTGTATTACTCTGGAAAAATGATCAACAATGTTCCATGGTACTGTTATATCAGGCCTGGTTATTATAATGACCCTCGATGGATAGGTTTTAGATATTTTGAGACTTTTTTAACACCAATGTTCCCATTCACCTTTATTCTCTTTATCAACATTCTGACTGTCAGACATATTTTGGAGGCTATTAAGGTGCGGAAGGAACTGAGAGGTCAGAGAAAAACAGAGAATGATCCAGAGGTAGAGAGCAGGAGAAATTCTGTGACTTTACTCTTTGCCATATCTGCCAGCTTCATACTTCTCTGGTTGTTGCATATTTTATATTTTTTTAATGCCGGTTATTCCTTGGATTCTGTTTCTTTTGATCTCTTTGCTCAGATTGGATACATGCTGAGGAACTTAAGTTGCTGCACAAATGCCCTTATTTATGTGGTGACACAGAAACATTTCAGAGACCAATTAAAGTATGCCATGACATATCCAGTTAGAACAATAATTCAATTAGTGAATCAATCCAGGTAACTGAGAGCCAACATTAGGTGTAGCAGATAACGAACGAGGAGTCTATGTGAGGAATGGACCGAAAGGAGAAGGAGGAGCAGCAACATGATAACACTCCTTTCCTCATGGGCAAGGAATGACTCCATCTGAGGAGCAAAATGACAGAGACTGGAGGTGTAAAGCCAGTGTAAAGTGCTGTTAGTAATCAACAACAACTAGTAGGAAGTGGGACAACAAAAGCAAATCCAAAAGATGAATTAGATATGCACAAAAGCAACATTCATATCAAGTAATCTGTTCTCAGTGAATGAAGTGGGTAGAAAAATAAATAATATGGAGAAAGGTGAGTATTAGATGAGATTAGATTAGATTGCTCAGAGTATGGAAGCAGGCCATTTGGCCCAACAAGTCCATACTGACTCTCTGAAGGGTCACCCACCCAGACCCATTCCCCTATATTTACCGCTGACTAATACACCTAACACTGTGGGCAATTTAGCATTACCAATTCACCTGACCTGCACATCTTTGGATTGTGGGAGGAAACTAAAGCACCCTGATGAAACCCACGCAGACATGGGGAGAATGTGCAAACCCCACACAGACAGTTACCTGAGGCAGGAATGTAATCTTTCACTGCAGGCCAGAGAGTGAAATGCAACGACAGGCTCCTATCCACTCTTACTCACTGAATTCACTGAGCGACACGTCTGGGCAAATTAACAAAAACATGAGAAGTTTAAAAGGGGAAATAACATAGTGTCAGGACTCTGTGTCTTTTGATTGCACATTTTTATTCAACACTAGTAAACTTAGTTTCCATTCAAATCCTCACGGTGAACATCGAACACAGAACATTACAGCGCAAGACAGGTCCTTCTGCCCTCGATGTTGGTGAGTATACTATTGTTTCAGGCAGGGTATTCCACGCCCCTACTACTCTCTGAGTAAAGAAACTACCTCAGATATCTGTCCTATATCTATCACCCCTCAATTGTGTGAGCCATTGCCATCTGAGGAAAAAGGCACTCACTGTCTACCTTATTTAACTCTCTGATTATCTTATATGTCTCAATTAGGTCACCTCTCAAGCTTCTTGTCTCGAATGAAAACAACCTCAAGTCCCTCAGCCTTTCCTCATGAGACCTTCCCTCCATAGCAGGCAATCCTAGTGAATCTTGTCTGAACCTTTTCCAAAGGTTTCACGTCCTTTCTATAATACGACGACCAGAACTGTACACAATACTCCAAGTGCAGTGGCACCAGAGTTTTGTACAGCTGCAACATGAGCTCGTGGCTCCAAAACCCAATCCCTCTACCAATAAAACCTTATACACTGTATGCCTTCTTTACAACCTTATCAACCTGGGTGGCAACTTTCAGGGGTCTTTGTGTATGGACACGGAGATCTCTGCTCACCTACACTACCAAGGCCAGTACTCTTTATTCATGTTACTCCTTCCAAAGTGAATCACCTCACACATTCCCACACTAAACTCCATTTGCCACCTCTCAGCCAGCTTTGCAGCTTATCTATGTCCCTCTGTAACCTACAATATTGTTCGGCTCTGACCACAACCCCATCGACGTTAGTGGTATCCATAAATTTACTAATGCATCCTTCTGTGCCCTCTTCCAGGTCATTTATAAAATGACAAACAGCAATGGACCCAACACAGATCCTTGCAGTACACCATTAGTAACTGAACTCCAGGATGAACATTTACCATCAACCACCACCCTCTGTCTTCTTTCAGCTCGCCAATTTCTGATCGAACCCTCAATCCCATGCTTCCATATTTAGTGAAATAGCCTACCCTGGGTAACCTTATCAAATGCCTGACTGAAATCCATATACATCACATCAACCACTTTACCCTCCTCCATCAGTTTGGTCACCTTCGCAGTTTGGGCAGCACGGTGGCTCAGTGGTTAGCACTGCTGCCTCATAGCACCAGGGTCCGAGGTTCGATTCCAGCCTGGGGCGACTGTCTGTGTGGAGTTTGCAAATTCTCCCCGTGTCTGCATGGGTGTGCTCTGGTTTCCTCCCAAGATGTGCAAGTCAGGTGAATTGGCCATGCTAAATTGCCCACAGTGTTAGGCGCATTAGCCAGAGGGAAATGGGTCTGGATGGGTTACTCTTCTGATGGTCGGTTTGGACCTGTTGGGCCGAAGGGCCTATTTCCACACTGTAGGGAATCTAATCTATAACTCTCCAAAGTTCTATAACAATACAACAGCAAATAAAACAGTAATTGCTACTCCTGGAATTCGAGAAAATCACTTCAAACACCTAAAACAACCTCAAAAATGGAGCAACTGTTACAGCCAGAAATCTTAGCAGGACTTATACACTTATTAGTAAGGTCCGAGGGAGTGTTGCTGAACAAAAAGACTTTGGAGTGCAGGTTCATAGCTCCTTGAATGTGGAGTCACAGGTAGATAGGATAGTGAAGGAGGCGTTTGGTATGCTTCCCTTTATTGGTCAAGAGTATTGAGTACAGGGGTTGGGAGGCCATGTTGCAGCTGTACAGGACATTGGTTAGGCCACTTTAGGAATATTGGGTGCAATTCTGGTCTCCTTCCTATCGGAAAGATGTTGTGAAACTGGAAAGGGTTCAGAAAAGATTTACAAGGATGTTGCCAGGGTTGGAGGATTTGAGGTTGAATAGGCTAGGACTGTTGAATGCTGAGGGGTGACCTGATAGAGGTTTATAAAATTATGAGGGCATGGATCGGTTAAGTAGACAAGGTATTTTCTCTAGAGTGGGGGAGTCCAGGACTCGAGGGCATAGGATTAGGCTGAGAGGAAAGATATAAAAGAGACATAAGAGGCAACTTTTTCACTCAGAGGGTGGCATGTGTAAGGAATGAGCTGCCAAAGGAAGTGGTAGGGGCTGGTACAATTGCAACATTGAAAAGGCATCTGGTTGGGTATATGAGCTAGGTGCTGGCAGGTGGGACTAGACTAAATTGGGATATCTAGTCGGCACGGATGAGTTGGACCAAAGGGTCTGTTTCCGTGCTGTACATCTCTATAACTCTATAACTCAATAAAGGAGAAGTTGCAATGACTTGCCTTTCACTAATCAATTTATTCCTTTCCAAATGACTATAAATCCTATCTCTTGTAAACTTTTTGAACACTTTACCCACAGTAAAATAAGGAGAAAATGAGGACTGCAGATGCTGGAGATCAGAGGTGAAAAATGTGTTGCTCGAAAAGCTCAGCAGGTCAGGCAGCATCCAAGGAGCAGCAGAATCGACGTTTCGGGCATAAGCCCTTCTTCAGGAATGAGGAGGGTGTGCCAAGCAGGATAAGATAAAAGGTAGGGAGGAGGGACTTGGGGGAGGGGCTCTGGGAATGCGATAGGTGGAAGGAGGTTAAGGTGAGAGTGATAGGCCGGAGAGGGGGTAGGGGCAGACAGGTCGGGAAGAAGATTGCAGGTCAAGAAGGCGGTGCTGAGTTCGAGGGCTGGGACTGAGATAAGGTGGGGGGAGGGGAAATGAGGAAGCTGGAGAAATCTGCATTCATCCCTTGTGGTTGGAGGGTTCCGAGGCGGAAGATGAGGCGCTCTTCCTCCAGCCGTCGTGTTGCTATGGTCTGGCGATGGAGGAAGCCAAGGACCTGCATGTCCTTGGCGGAGTGGGAGGAGGAGTTAAAGTGTTGAGCCACGGGCGGTTGCGTTGGATGATGCGGGTGTCCCAGAGGTGTTCTCTGAAATGTTCCACAAGTAGGCGGCCTGTCTCCCCAATGTAGAGGAGGCCACAGCTACACTGTCACCACTCTCCACCTTTTCCTCCGCTACATCGATGACTGTATCGGCGCTACCTCGCGGTCCCACGAGGAGGTTGAACAGTTCATCCACTTTACACCTTCTACCCCAACCTCAAATTCACCTGGACCATCTCAGACTCCTTCCCCCCCTTCCTAGACCTCTCCATTTCTATCTCGGTCGAACGACTCAACATGGACATTTACTATAAACCGACCGACTCCCACAGCTACCTAGATTACACCTCCTCCCACCCTGCCCCCTGTAAAAACACCATCCCATTTTCCCAATTCCTTTGCATCCACCGCATCTGCTCCCAGGAGGACCAATTCCAATACCGAACAACCCAGATGGCCTCCTTCTTCAAAGACCGCAATTTCCCCTCAGACGTGGTTGACAATGCTCTCCACCGCATCTCCTCCACTTCCCGCTCCTCCACCCTTGAACCCCGCCCCTCAAACCGCCACCAGGACAAAGCCCCACTGGTCCTCACTAACCACCCCACCAACCTCCAGATACATCATATCATCCTTCATCATTTCCGCCACCTCCAAACTGATCCCACCACCAAGGATATATTTCCCTCCCCTCCCCTATCAGCGTTCCGGAGAGACCACTCCCTCCGCGACTCCCTCGTCAGGTCCACACCCCCCACCAACCCAACCTCCACTCCAGGCACCTTTCTCTGCAACTGCAAGAAATGCAAAACTTGCGCCCACACATCCCCAGACACTTCCCTCCAAGCCTCCAAGGGATCCTTCCATATCCATCGCAAATTCACCTGCACCTCCACACACATCATTTACTGCATCCGCTGCACCTGATGTGCCCTCCTCTACATTGGGGAGACAGGCCGCCTACTTGAGGAACGTTTCAGAGGATCTGAGTTATGGGGAGAGGTTGAACAGGCTGGGGCTGTTTTCCCTGGAGTGTCGGAGGCTGAGGAGTGACCTTATAGAGATTTACAAAATTATGAGGGGCATGGACAGGGTAAATAGGCAAACTCTTTTCTCTGGGGTTGGGGAGTCCAGAACTAGAGGGCATAGGTTTAGGGTGAGAGGGGAAGGATATAAAAGAGACCTAAGGGGCAATCTTTTCACACAGAGGGTGGTACGTGTATGGAATGAGCTGCGAGAGGATGTGGTGGCTGGTACAATTGCAACATTTAAAAGGCATTTGGATGGGTATATGAATAGGAAGTGTTTGGAGGGATATGGGCTGGGTGCTGGCAAGTGGGACTAGATTGGGTTGGGATATCTGGTCGGCGTGGACAGGTTGCACCCAAGGGTCTGTTTCCATGCTGTACATCTCTATGACTCTATGGCTCTATGTTTCAAAATATTAAATTCAAATTCGATTGGAATTTTGGTATCTGGGGCAAAATTTATACTGATTGGCCGAATTTGAAATTGTTTTTGTTCCATGGCAATGCAACAGCAGCCATTTGTTTCAGCCAAGTGTTACATTTTTAAATTGTTCAGGACACTCTGTGCTTTCAGTCAGGCCTTGCGAGCTTCCTCTCTCTCTTAAAGGTACAGGACACACCTACACCTTCATAACAAGGGACACTAGTGGTGTCCCTGACCTCTGTCTTTCAGCTGGAGGAACATTCAACTGCCCTAACTGCCATTCTCACTATTCTAAATTCCCAAAGAGGCTATTGAAAAATAAAAAATAAGAAAAATGAGTTACCTTACCAATCCGACACACAGAACCTTGTTTTGATGAGAGGAGGATGATGGGTAGGAGAAACCACCTCAGTTGTGTTTCGGGGAAGCCAAGCACCCAAATATATTACTTCACTCACTCAGCAGTCCCATGTCCATCCTGCTCAGCCTGTGCTCAGCCTATTCATGAGGTCAGTTTTTAAAGCAGAAACATAACTCACAACATCCCCCGCTCCTCTCTCCCTCTCTCCTCGCTGCTCCTGAAAAACAGAGGCCTGACTCTTGAGGTAAGTCCCTCAAGGCAATTTGATTCCTGGCAATCGCAAGTTGAGATTTTTTACATTGATCAAAAGGAAAACCCAAAGGCAAAAGGAATTTGATCAGTTTGAAAATACATGTGGCTGCAGCGTTTCAAGCCAGAATCCACGGGGAGGCCACTGGCTCTTCCTCTCTTCCCAGGGGTGTCAGCTGCAGTGGAGGCAGATGGTTTTTTTACAACAAACTCCTTCCAGTGACTGTAAGAAAACAGCTGCAGCTCATGGGGAGTCTCGAGGCTCGGGAGAGGGAAGCAGTCTGGATCGGACCAGGAACATGCAACACCAGGAATAACCAACAGGCCACCCTCAGAACTATTGAACTCCTTAAGATATTCAATGGAGGAGAGCGACCTCGAAACTGCCTAATCGGGAGTGCAGGTTGGCATAGAGGATGTAGGGCATAGTTTGTGGTCACTCCTCAGGAATGTAGTGAATTTATATATTTTGATTTCTTAAATTTAGCCGTTACACACCCTCTACACTCCGTTTGGATATTTGTTAAAAATACGACCTACTTTTTACCTGTAACTTTGCAACTGACAACTTCTCAAACAAAAATTGAGACAGCCAGGTCCAGTCGTGCCAGGCCGCACCATTCGCGTGAGCCCAAAGCTCGAGAGAAACCAGATAGTGATGGAGGATTTGCATACTGAAATCATTACCAAGTTTGAATCTGTAATTTGAGCGAGGGTTTGGAAGGAGGTAACAGCTGCTCTGAAGCTGTTGGAGGAAAACGGTTCTTCACAATGCAGGAGTATTTTGAACCTGGAACATTTGGCTCATGAGCATGATAACCAGATAACTAACCTCCAAGCTAATGTTATCTGCTACAATTGAGTCTCTGATGAAGAAATGTGAAGACTTGGAGGCCTGCTCCAGGGATAATATTCGACTTGTGGGTTTACCCAAAGAATTGGAGGATCCTCATCCCACAGAATTTATGGCCCAACTTTTACAGGACTTGCTCAGACTTGAGGCTGAACTCGTGTGGACGAGGCTCATCGTACGCTGCGTGCTAACCTGAAAGAAGGCGAGTTACCTCGCCCGATGGCTGACAGGGTGAACCAGTTTCAAGTGAGAAATCACATTCTACGCTGTGCTGGAGTAGCTTCTCCCCTTGTGTATAATGAAAAGAGAGGACTCATTTTTCCTGATTTCACCCGACTGTTGTGAAGCATTGTGCAGCTTTTGCCAAGGTCAAAAAGGAGCCTCACTCATGTGCGAATGTTACATTTGGCCTTCGTTATCCAACGATATTACATATCATCTTGCCGAGCAGACTAACACATAGGTTTGATGACCTGGGTCGGGCTATGGACCTTGTGAATAAAAACCTTTAAAAGACTGCAGTTCCAGACCCGGTTTGATGTTTGGGCCTAACTAGGTAAGTTAGACATTAGTTTTATGTTACTACGGACAGAGACTGCATTTCCCACTGGGGAGGTTAAAATGGACGGTATGCTGTGCTTACAGGCTTGGATTTGGTTTCTTGTCACATTTGACCTCATCCACCAAGAAGTGCATGTTTCCTTACTCAAGACTTTTTTTTGAGAGGTTGCACAATTAGTACCAAAGAATGTAGAGTTTAATTGTTTAACTATATACAGTAAATATTTTTATTACATTTACATGTTTACTCATTTTTGCTTCACAGTTTTTGAACAGTTAACATTTACATTCCCCAAGGTCGCGTTGTAGTTTGTTTGAGCAACAAAACACGACAGTTTATTTTTACTGTTGGGTAAGCGAGCACGTACTCATCCAGAGGGGGCTTCTGCTGGGAGGGGGCGGGGTTGGTGGGCAGGTATTCCATTTGGGGGGTTACTATTATGGGAGTTGGTGGAGTTTGTTTTGTTCTGATGGGGATAGGGAGGGGCTTCGCACATACCTCACTTTTGCAAGGTTTACTCTTGTTTATCGAGTATTGCACATGTGGGATATTATGGTGAGTATTACACATGACACAGCTAATGATTCACCGCCCTTGGTAGGTGGGACATTAAATTTGCCAGTCTGAATTGCAAAGGCCTGAACAACCCAATCAAACACACTAAGATTTTACATTATTTACACCATCTTAATGTCCAAATAATTTACTTACAAGAAACCCACTTGAAAAATAAAGACAGTCCTAAGTTGAAGCGAGGTTGGATTGGACAAGTGCATTTTTCCTCCTTTTCTGACAGATCGAGAGGAGTTGCTAATAAGTAAGTAATTCGCTCGCTGAGCTGGAAGGTTTGCTTTCAGATGTTTCATCAGCATACTAGGCGACATCATCAGGGAGAGTCTCTGGTGAAGTGCTGGTTGTATGTCCCACCTCTCTATTTAGAGGTCTTGGTTACTTCAGGTGGGTGATGTCATTTCCGTTTTTGTTCAAGGGAGGGTAGATAGAGTCTAACACGATGTGTTTATTGATAGAGTTCTCGTTAGAATGCCATGCCTCTAAGTATTCTTGTGTGTGTTTCTGTTTTGCCTGTCCTAGAATATGTGTGTTGTCCCAATCAAAGTGATGTCCTTCTTTGTCTGTATGTTTCGAAACTAGTGGTAGTGGGTTGTGTATTCTGGTGGCCAGTTGGTGTTCATGTATCCTGGTGCCAAGTTTCCTGCAAGTTTGTTTGATGAAGTATTGCCACCTACTGGTAAGTTTCAGTATCTGCAAGTAGAGCATTTGCCTTTTTAAAATAGGCAGGTTTTTTTTTAAAATAACAGTCATGCGTCCATGGTCTGGAGGTAGGATAACCATGTTATTCTCCTTTTTAAGTTTTTCTAAGGCTTTATTTTCTTAAGCATTAAGTGTGTTTCCTTCCTTTTATCGGCCAAATGTCGGTGCAATAGCTTGTCTTATGGTTTGCTGTGTTTCCTCTGAAAGACGTTTTTCTAAAGTAGGTTCAAATGCTGTGAGGAAATCCTTTTTACTCATGTCTTTGTAATTGTAGTTTAACCCTCTGACTAGGACTGCGTTTTCTGTATCGGTAAGTGGATGGTCTGATAGATTTTCTATCCAAACATCAGTTTTGTATGAAATGAAGTTTTGTATGAGTTTATCTAACTTATCTTGTAGTGCAAGATTTTTTTTTCTTTTTCTGTGTTGACTGTTTAAAGCTTATGCTTCATTCTAATGCATTTGTCCATTCAGAGACTCTCATTGATGATGTTACCTAATATGGAGACAAAATGTCTGAAAACAAACCTTCAAACTCAGCGAGATAATTTACAGACTTACCATCAAGATGAGCCACAAATCTTCTCAGAAAAAGGAGTTGCTTTTCTTTTACATAAATTTATTCATTCTGTCCGTGCTGAAACTACATCTGACTCTACTGGCAGATTTGTTATTATTACTGGGCAGAGTTTTGACATTGATGCAATTTTGGCTAATTGGTTATGCTCCCAACTGGGACAATTAGGCTTTTTTTCAGACTTTGCAATATTACCGGACATTCACACCCGTTAATCTTGGGAGGAGATTTTAATTGTTGGTTGAATCCTCCCTTAGACCGTTCTGCCTCTGTTCCAAGTGCCCAGCCTAAATCTGCTAACATAACTTTTATGGAGGAGTTTAATGCTGTTGATCCTTGGCGGTTCTTTAATTCCTCTAAAAAGGAATTTTTTTTTGCACGTCCACCACACTTTTTCATGTATTGATTTTTCCTGGTGGATGACAGACTGCACACATCCATTTCTGGTTGTAAATTGTTTTATCGGACCATGCATCTGTCTTTAAGAATATTCGTTTTCAGAAGTTTCTTAATACATGCCCACCTTAGTGGCAGTTTAATCCCATCCTCATCTTCCTGGAGGAGTACAGCTCCAAATCCAATGTCACGAGCATCGATGGTGACTTTAAAAGGTTTTGAAACATTTGTTGTAGCTAAAATTGGTTTGGTGGTTAATATCGATTTGAAATGGTTGAATGCCTTCTGGCATGGTTCTGTCCACTGAAACTTTCTGTTCTTCATCAGAAAATCGGTTAACAGTGCCACTACACTGCTAACGTTTGGAGCAAACTTCCAATAGAATCCACTGAGTCCAAAGAATCGAAGCACCTCTTTCTTCAATGTTGGTTGTTGAAATTCCTCAACGGCTTTCGTCTTTGCGTTCTGTGGGGTCACCTTCCATGACCGATGTTCCATCACAAGAATGTCACCTTTGCTTTGGCAAGTTCCATATTATTTCAGTCTATCACCAGTTTTACATCTCGTCGTCATAGAGTCATAAATGTGTAGAGCACGGAAACAGACCCTTTGGTCCAACTTGTCCATGCTGACCAGGTATCCCAACCCAATCTAGTCCCACCTGCCAGCACCCGTCCCATATCCCTCCAAATCCTTCCTATTCTTATACCCATCCAGATGCCTTTTAAATGTTGCAATTGTACCAGCCTCCACCACTTCCTCTGGCAGCTTATTCCATACACTTGTCACCCTCTTAGTTAAAAAGTTGTCCCTTAGGTCTCTTTATCTTTCCCTTCTCACCCTAAACCTGCACCCTCTAGTTCTGAACACCCCCACCCCAGGGAAAAGACTTTGTCTATTGATCCTATCCATGCCCCTCATGATTTTATAATCATCTATAAGGTCACCCCTCAGCCTCCGGCGCTCCTGGGAATACAGCCCTAGCGTATTCAACTTCTCCCTACCGCTCAAATCCTCCAACCTTGGCAACATCCTTGTAAATCTTCTCTGAACCCTTTCAAGTTTCACAACATCTTTCACAATGTCGTTCAAAGAGTTATGCCAACTGTAACATATGATCTTTCCAGGAATTACTAAAGATCACGACATCATCCAAATAGACTGCGCAGTTTGTGAACCCAGCTACAACTTTGTTCATGAGTCTTTGGAATGTGGTGGGCACATTCTTCATTCCAAACAGCATCACTTTAAACTGATATAGCCCCTCTGGGTTACAAACACAGAAATTTCTTTCACCAACTCTGATAAAGGTACCTGCCAGTAACCAGGCATTAAGTCCAACTTGGTGATTTAACTGGCTTGTCCGACTTTCTCAATGCAGTCCACCAATCAGGGAATTGGATATGAGTTGGCATTGACCTTCCGATAATCCATGCAGAATCATTGTTTTGGGAACTAAGACAATCACTGAACTCCACTCGCTCTGGCTTGGTTTGATGATGTCCTCATTGAGTATAGCCTCCACCTCCTTCTAGATCTGTCTGTCTTTGAGAGGATTAAGCTGATAGGGCAGCAGTTTTATCGGAGCAGTATTCCCTATGTCTACTTCATGGACAATAGCATTTGTCCTCCCTATCTGATTCTTACATATGTCCTTGTACTGTAGTAACAAATCTTTTAACTCTGTTCTCTGTTCCTGAGACAGATTGCTTACTAACCTATCCCACTCCTCAAGGACTTCTTCATTTTTTAATCTATTTCAAATCCACATCATCTGGATTTGATTCCTCACTCTGCATGGCAGTAACTAACATCTGTTTCTCCAGTTCTTTCTCTCTAGTGTAATAAAATTTCAACATGTTCACATGACATACCTGATACCCTTTCTGCCTATCTGGCATCTTTACTAAATAGTTCACTTGATTCAACCTTTTCTCAATTTGATAGGGATGACTAAGCCTGGCTTTGAAGGGATCTCCTATCATGGGTAACAGTATTAACACGTCATCCCCTTGGGAAAATGTCCGAGTCTCAGAGCTATTATCTGTCACCTGCTTCATTCTACACTGTGCCTTTTTAACGTGCTGTCTAGCTGCCTCACCTACTTGATTTCGTCTCTCCCTCATCTCTAATACATAATCTAAGTGTGAGATCTCCGACTTTGGTCCTGTCAAATTTTCTTTAATTAATTTCAAAGGGCCTCTCACTTCATGACTGAATATTAACTGAAAGGGAGTAAACTGAATAGATTCATTTGGGGCGTTCTAATGGCAAACAATACGAACGGGATAACTTTATCCCAAATATGCAGGTAATCCTGACAGCATATGCTCTCAACATGGATTTCAAGGTCTGATACCACCTTTCTAAAACTCTCTGGGATTCAGTATGATATTCACTGGGATTAAAGTGCTGTATACCGAAGCTATCCATAAGCTCCTTGAAAAGTCTAGCCATAAAATGTGACCCTTGGTCTGAGTGAATCTCTCAGGGTAGCCCATACCGTGTGAAGAAAGATACTAACTCCCCTAGTACCCTTTTTGCCTTGATACTCTGTAATGGAATTGCCCCTGGAAATCTGGTAGACACATCCATTATGGTTAACATCTACTAGTTCCCACTTTTAGTTCTCGGGAGGGGACCATCACAATCGATTCTAACCCGCGTGAAAGGTTCTTCAAATGTGGGAATTGGCAACAAAGGTGTTGGTTTTATTACTGCCTGTGGCTTACCTACTATTTGGCATGTATGACAGGTATGGCCAAAGTTAACCATATCCTTGTGCAGGCCTTAGCCTGAGTCTTTCGTACCCCTACATGACCCCCTAAATGTAGTTCCTGTGCGACCCATAACATCTCCTGTCTGTATGCTACAGGCAACACAATCTGGTGCACTTCGGCCTATTTCTCCTCTCTAAGCTGCCGTTTCTGTCTGAGGGTGCTGTCTTTTAGACAATAACCCTCCGGAATATTCTCTGCCTCCTTTTCAGAGCACGCATCCACATATATACGTTTAATCATCTTGTCTTGCTATTGCAAGTCTCTTCATCATTCAGGAGTACTCACTCCTGTCTAACCCTCTGCCTGGTCAGTTTTTTCCTGCACCATTACATCAAGCAGGGTATCCGTAAACTGAACCTCAACTCCTTCATCTTTCTCTTTACTTTTTGCTTTGTGCTGTGTTTTATGAGAGTGGAACCTGGTTACAGACTGGGAAAATTACCAGGATATTTCTGCTTTAACTCCTCAGTTTCTTGGTCTTCCGTGGGCTTCTCCACAACAAAGGTTGTCACTCCCACCTTGGATCCTGCCAAATCATTCCCAAGAACAAACTGAATTCCTGGAACAGACACTCTGTCAATCACTCCCACTGTAACTTCCCCAACCTTGGGTTGGCACTCCAACCTGATCTTACATAGGGGAACACTAAATTTCTGTGCATCTATCCCACAAATTACCACACTGTCGGGTAACAAATCAGAAAGAATGCATATTCGCTCATCCCTTATTATCAGGGACTGGTTAGATCCTGTATCTCACAAAATTATAACTTCTTGTCCTTCTCCCGCTGTTCTTTCTGAGTAACCTTTACCCACAAAGGTGAATTTTATGTAGAAATCAGATACTAACCCCATACCCAGCCCCTGCCTCGGCTGAGCACTCTCCTGCAGCTCCTCGGCTCTTATTGGAGTCTCCTTTACTACCTTCACTAAGGCCACTGGCTCAGCTTCTTTTCCCACATCTTTTCCCACAGTGCCTTTCTTTAACGAGTAGCACTGTGTCTGTACGTGTACCACCTTCTGGCAGTGTAAACACCTTTTCCCAGTGCCCTTCTGAAACCACTGGCACTGTCATTTTCTGTGTCCCACTCCATTACAGTGAAAACACCTGAGGCCTTTCATCTCCTGTCCACCCCCTCGGGATTCTTTTCTATCCTGTGCTAACATCTTACCAGTGCTCTTTACTCTGGGTTTCGCAGTGTAGGATCTCCCTTTCTCCCAACTTCTATCCCTCACTGGACAGAAGTTTTGTCAGAAGCTTGTCTTATGCACCAACACGTAGTCATCTGCTAATCCTGCTGCCCTTCTCACTTCCTGAACTTTCTGTACCTCCACGTGAATTCTTATTGTGAGAAACGAAGCTCACTCCCTTCAATAATTACAGTCCGAGACAAGATCTGAATCAGTAGTGCCATTTATTTCGCTCTTGCAAGAGGGGTGTGGTGTCCACTGTCCACAAGGCAGGGACACACACACACTGAATTCAACTAGTACACAACATTTATGTAATTTGGTTCCGATTCCATCCTCCCATTGCTCCTTCCCCTGTTTACATCTCCTACCTCTCTAAGACCGGTGTCCATTATTCTTGTTTATCTCTTGCCTTATCCGGCCTTGTCTGTGACAAAATGCTTATTTCTGGCCTCACAAGGCCGTTTGACCACATCCTGCCGTGATCCATTGTTAGGTATATCCTCCCTCACTATCATCTGTTTCCCATACTTGTTATGATCTTATGACCTCATGACTTCTTGATTGTGGTTTGTTCTTGTTTTTGCAGAAGCGGGAAATAGATGCTTATAACTATTGTTTGTACAGGCATATCTAGCTTAAACCCCTCCCCTCACAGCACCTTATCTATTTATCTGTAACATCTACCATTGTTTGCAGGCACATTTCATTCTTGTATGCACATTTAGCTAAGACAAAAACAATTATGTATTTCCTCCACATAGTTTTCCTGCTTGTTGACTCAGCTCTTGACTGAAACAATTATACACTGGTGTGAGTTCACTTACCTTGCATAAGTAATTACGATTACAGAAGTAACACGGCACGGTGGCCCAGTGGTTAGCACTGCTGCCTCACAGCGCCTGTAGACCTGGGTTCAATTCCCGACTCAGGCGACTGACTGTGTGGAGTTTGCACATTCTCCCCGTGTCTGCGTGGGTTTCCTCCGGGTGCTCCGGTTTCCTCCCACAGTCCAAAGATGTGCGGGTCAGGTGAATTGGCCATGCTAAATTGCCCGTAGTGATAGGTTAAAGGGGTAAAGGTAGGGGTATGGGTGGGTTGCGCTTCGGCGGGTCGGTGTGGACTTGTTGGGCCGAAGGGCCTGTTTCCACACTGTAAGTAATCTAATCTGTAAGTAATCTAATCTAAAAAACACTACTTTACCTATGTCACACATTACCATCTCTGGAAGCAGGGGAAGTCAAAGGCAGTCTGTACTAAACTATATCTCTGATATCATTCCGTTTCTTTACTTGTTCCTTTCCATGAACCAGCTGATGCGTTACCGGGGAATCCAAGCCCAACCAGAAGGATTTCTGGGCTCCCTCCCTGCAGCCACCCAATGACCCAGCTCCCTCTCCGATTTCAGATGCTCCTACAAATCTACCTCTCCATATAAGGTATTGTCACCTGACCCAATATCACCTTCAGTGAATCAACATGACCTCTGTTTGATTTATCATGATAAAGGTCTTTTTAACTATGTTTGGGGACTGTGTTGTGGTGCCATCATGGTCAGTGTAGATGTCTTCCAATCAGGTGACCCGGGTTAGATTCCTGGCAATCTCAAATTGAGATTTCTTACAATAATCAATAGGAAACCACAAAGCCAAAAGGAATTTGATCAGTTTGAAAATACATTTGGCTTTCATTCCAAGACAATAAAATGCAAAGTAGGAGTAGACAAAGGCAGACTGGATGAAACTGTTTACCTGCTGCATTCTCTCACACCTCCTCCCTCCCTCCCCCCCCTAATCCCAGTGAGATGGCACTGGCTGTGCTCCATCCCTGGGGGAGGTATGCCCTGGGTAGAGGAACCTGGGACTTGGGCAGAGAGGGGGCTCTGAGTGAGAGACCAGCGGATATTTCAAACAGGTCCTGGCAGCCATTGTCCCTTTCACCGTGTGCACTGAGCATGGGGTGAGTATCGGTGTGTTTCTGTCTGTCTGTGTGTGTGTGAAAGTGTGGGCAGTGTTTGAATCTCAATCCCAGTTTTGACCCTTTAACCTCACCCCAGCCCCTACTAAAGCAAGCCCCTGGTGCAGAGTCTGTCCCAAATGGGAGAGAGGAAGTGTGAGAGACCATCAAGAGAGCTCAGACCAACCGGAATGGCGAATATCACCTCTTAAATCTCGCCACATCTTTCCTTATCTCCTGGTTGTACCTGTCTGATATTTCCTCTTTTCCCTCGCTCTGTCTCTCTCTTTGCCTCTGATTCTCACTCACTGTCTGTATCATTCCATCTCTCTCTCTCCCTCTCAACCTTTCTCTCTCACATTATCTTTCTCTCTCTTTCTCCTGACAGACTGTCCTTTTGTATTTTCTCTCTTCCTTCTTCCCTGTTCTTTCCCACTCTCTTGCTTTCTTTCTTCTTCTCTCATTCTCTCTCTGTCTTTCCCTCTTTTAGATTAGATTAGATTAGATTAGATTAGATTACTTTACAGTGTGGAAACAGGCCCTTCGGCCCAACAAGTCCACACCGACCCGGTGAAGTGCAAACCACCCATACCCCTACATTTACCCCCTACCTAACACTACGGATAATTTAACATGGCCAATTCACCTAACCTGCACATCTTTGGACTGTGGGAGGAAACCGGAGCACCCGGAGGAAACCCACGCAGACACGGGGAGAATGTGCAAACTCCACACAGTCAGTCGCCCGAGGCGGGAATTGAACCCGGGTCTCTGGCGCTGCGAGGCAGCAGTGCTAACCACTGTGCCACCGTGCCGCCCACTTTTCTTGATTTCTGTCTTTCAATCCTGAATCTGCAGCCACTCCGCCCGACTTTCAATTTTGGACAACTCCCACCCCCCCACCCCATCGCAAATTTAGCCCCTGGCCCCTCGATGGCCCCTGTCCCCCTCCATGGCCCCTGTCCCCCTCCATGGCTCCTGTCCCCCTCCATGGCCCCTGTCCCCCTCCATGGCCCCTGTCCCCCTCCATGGCCCATGGCCCCCTCCATGGCCCATGGCCCCCTCCATGGCTCCTGTCCCCCTCCATGGCTCCTGTCCCACTCCATGGCCCCTGTCCCACTCCATGGCCCCTGTCCCCCTCCATGGCTCCTGTCACCCTCCATGGCTCCTGCCCCCCTCCATGGCTCCTGCCCCCCTCCATGGCTCCTGTCCCCCTCCATGACCCCTGTCCCCCTCCATGGCCCCTGTCGCCCTCCATGGCCCCTGTCCCCCTCCATGGCTCCTGTCCCACTCCATGGCCCCTGTCCCCCTCCATGGCCCCTGTCCCCCTCCATGGCCCCTGTCCCCCTCCATGGCTCCTGTCCCCCTCCATGGCCCCTGTCCCCCTCCATGGCTCCTGTCCCCCTTCATGGCTCCTGTCCCCCTCCATGACCCCTGTCCCCCTCCATGGCTCCTGTCCCCCTCCATGGCTCCTGTCCCATTCCATGGCCCCTGTCCCCCTCCATGGCCCCTGTCCCCCTCCATGGCCCCTGTCCCCCTCCATGGCTCCTGTCCCCCTCCATGGCTCCTGTCCCCCTCCATGACCCCTGTCCCTCTCCATGGCCCCTGTTTAATTGCACTCACCTGTGCAGCTCCATCTATCCCTCTGTAGTTCCTCCATTACAAACCCACTGCATATAATAGCCCTTCACTACTCCGTCCAGCAACAATACCCTTGCCCTGTGCTGTGTCCCAGCATCTGATCTGGAGGACAAAGTGAGCGTGTGCAGAGACTAATGTGTGTGTTTGACTGCGTACTGTAATGTCATGGAGTTATAGAGTCATACAGACCCTTTGGACCAACCAGGCCACATCGACTATGTTCCGAAACGAAACTATTCCCAACTGGCTGTGCGTGGTCCATGTCCCTCCAAACCTTTCCTATTCATGAATTTATCCAAATGTATTTTAAATGTTGTAACTGTACCTGCATCCATCACTTTCTCTGGTAGTTCATTCTAAACCAAAACTACTAAAAATTTTGGCCCTCATGTTGTTTTTCAATCTTTCTCCTCTCACCTTAAGAATATACCCCTTTGGTTTGAACTCCCCACCCGAGGGAAATGACACTTGTCATTCACCTTATCTATGCACCTCAAGGTTTTTTAAACATCAATAAGGTCACTCCTCAACCTCCAATACAACAGTGAAAAAAGTCCTCACTTTTCCAGTCCATTTTTATATCTGAAACCCTCCATTCCTGGCAACATCTTGGTAAATCTTTACTGAACCCTCTCCAATTTAAAAATATCCTTCCTATCACAGGGTGATGAGAATTGCATACATTAAACCAGAAGAGGCCTCACCAATGCCCTGTAGAACTTCAATATAATGTCAGTTCTGACATTGCACAGACCTTTGAGTATAGGAGTAATGAAGGCAAGTGGGCTAAATACCTCCTAAACTACCCTGTCTACCTATGATGCAAACTTCAAAGAAATATGTCCCTGAACCCCGAGGTCTTTCCGCTCTGCAACACAACCCAGGGCCCTACCAATAAGTCCTGTCCTTGGTTGTATTACCACAATGCAATACCTCACCTGTATCCAAATTAAATTCCATCTGCCATCCCTCAGCCCTTTAGCCCAATTGTTCAAGATCTCCTTGTAACCTCGGGAAACATTCTTCACTGTCTGTTTCACCACTTTTGGTGTCGTCCACAAACTTATTAACCATGCCTCGCATATTCTCATCTAAATCATTCATTTCAATGACTAACAGAAGTGGAGCCAGTACCGCTCCCTGTGGGACACTGCTGGTCACAGGCCTCCAGTCTGAAAAATAATGATCCACCATTACCTGCTGTCTTCTACCATCAAGCCAATTACATCTCCAATTGGCAAGCCCATCCTGAATCCCATGTGATTTAGTTTTACTATCTAGTCTAACATGCAGAACCTTGTCAAAGGCTTTGCTAAAGGCCAAGCAAACACCATCTACCACTCTGTCCTCATTGGTTTCTGTTATTTCCAAAAAACAAACCTAACTAAGTGTGTCAGACATGATTTTCCTCACACAAAACCATACTGACCATCTCTAATCAATTCTTTCCTCTCCACCCTGTGTAAATCCTATCTTTCAGAATCATCTCCAAAATCGTGCCCACCACCGAAGTGAGACTCACAGATTGATCATTCCCAGGCTTCTCCTCACATCCCTTCTTAAACAATGGCATATTAGCCACACCCCAGTCCTCCAATTCTTCACCTGTGTTTATTGATGATACAAATATTTCTGCTAGGGGCCCTACAATTTTCTCCCTTATTTCCCACAGTGTCCTGGGACACACTTGATCAGGTCCTGGAGGTTTACTTACTTTTATGTTTTTTAAGATCTCCAGCGCTTCCTCTTCTGTATTGTAAACGTTTCCCAAAACATCAGCATTTATTTCCCTGATTTCTCTCGCATCCAATTCCTTCCCAACAGTAAAAGAAAAATATTCATTTATATCCCTCCCATTTCTTGAAGTTCAACACAAAGACAACCTCGTTGATCTTTAAGGGGTCCTATCTCTCTCCAGTTGCTCCCTCATTCTTAATGTATTTATAGAGTCTCTTTTGAGTATCTTTACCTTACCTGCCAAGGCTATCTCCTATCCCCTGATTGCCTTCCTCATTTCCTTCTTAAGGATGTCCCTTCACTCTCTATACTCTTCAAGACATTCTGTTCATCCCAATCGTCTCTCTGATAGTTTTTTTTATTCTTGACTTGAACTTCAACATCTTTATTCATCCATTGTTCGCGAATCTTACCAGCCTTGCCTTTCACTCTAACAGGAACAGAATGTTTCTGGACTCTTGTTATCACACTTCTGAAGGCCTCCCACTTGTCAGTCATCCTTTTACCTGCGAACAGAGTCGAGAGTGTGGTGCTGGAAAAGCGCAGCAAGTTACACAGCATCCCACGAGGAGGAAACCTGCTGTGCTTTTTCAACACCACACTCGCGACTCTGATCTCCAGCATTTGCATCCTCACTTCCTCCTGGTTCCTTTTACCTGTGACCAGTCTACTCCAATCTACTTTTGAAAGTTCTTGTTCCATATTTTTAAAATTTGCCTTACTCTAATTAAGAACTTTAAATTTTGTGGAAGACCTGTGCCTTTCCATAACTATTTTAAAACTGATCGTTTTATGATCACTGCTCCTAAAGTGTTCCCTGACTAACACTAAGTCACTTGGTCTGTCTTATTTCCCAAGAGAAATTCGGTTTTGATCCTTCGCTAGTAGGAACATTTATATCTTGACAAAGGAAATTTTCTTGCAAAAGGAAATTTTCACCATCAAAACTTTTTAACACTCTGGCAATCTGAATCAATGTTTAGAAAATATAAATCCCTTACTATTCCAAACTTATCATTCTTATATATATTTAGGATCTCTCTATATATTTGCTTCTCAATTGCCCTCTGACTATTGGGGAGCCGATAGTACAATCCCATCACGGTGATCATCCCTTTCTTATTTCTAACTTCAACTCATATATTTTCATGAAATGGTCCCTCAGAAATATTTCCTCAAATTACAGTCATAATATTTTCTTTAATCAAAAATGCAACACTCCTCCTCTCTTGCCTCTCTTTATATCCTTCCGAGAAAACCTTAAAACTGCCAGTCTTTTCCATTCCTCAAGAGAAAGTGAGGACTGCAGACGCTGGAGATCAAAACGTATGATGCTGGAAAAGCACAGCCGGTTAGGCAGAGCCAACATTTCGAGTATAAGCTCTTCACCAGGAATGGAAGGATGGCCCAAGCGGGGCTGAGACGTAAATGGGAGGGGTCTGGCAATGTGATAGGTAGATTGAGGAGGGTGGAGCAGATAGGTGGGAAGGAAGATAGACCGGTAGGGCAGTTCAAGAGGGTGGTGCCTGATTGGACGTTTGGCTCTGTGATAAGGAGGGGGGAGGTGAAATGAAGAAGCTGGTGGAATCTACATTGATCCCATGTCGTTGGATGGTCCCAAGGCGGAAGATAATGTATTCTTCCTCCAGATGTTGGGTGGTTGGAGTTTGGCGGTGGAGGAGGTTCAGTACTGGCATGTCCTTGGCAGAGTTGGGGGGGGGGGGGGTGGGGAGGTAAAGTGTTTGCCAAACTCTAACCACCTGGAGGTAGAAAGCCTCATCTTCTACCTTGGGCCCCTCCAACCACATGGGATCAATGTAGATTTCCTCGGTTTCTTCATTCCCCCCACCACCTTAGCCCAGATCCAACATTCCAACTTGGCACACCCCTCTTGAACAGTCCTACCTGTCCATCTTCCTTCCCCCCTATCACACTCCACCCTCCTTTCTGACCTATCACCATTACCCCTCTCCTCCATTGACCTATCACATTCCCAGCTACCTTGCCCCCAGCCCGAGATCCCTCCCATTTATCTCTCCCTTGGGCCATCCCCTCATTTCTAGTGAAGAGCCAATCTCCTGCTTCTTGGATGATGCCTGACCGGCAGTACTTTTCCAGCACTACACTTGTCGACTCTTCTCTTTTCCTCTGCCAAGTTCAGTAATAGCGATGACATCCCAGTCCCAAGTTCCCTTACATGCCCTGAGTCCATCAGCCTTATCAATAAGTCCTCTTACATTGAAATAAATGCAGTTTAAGTGTTCAGAGATTCTCTGTTCTGACTTGTTCTTGTCTGTCTTTTCTAAATATCTTGCTGTTTTCTGATTCAGAACCATTGCCATCTTTCTTTCCATTTCAATGTTACTTAGGAAGCCCCCACCTACCTCTCTAAATGTTTACAAGTTCATAATATTGAACTGGCAAATCTCCCCACCAGCATATTGGTCCCCTTATAGTTCAGCCGAACCCCATTCTTTTTAAATCTCTTCTGTCTGAGAAGAGATCCTAACGATCCAAGAAACTGAATCCCTGCACATTGCAGCACCTCTTCAACCATTGATTTATCTGCCCTCTCCTCTTATTCCTTCCCTCATTAGAACTTGGCACCAGAAGTAAACTAGAGATTACTACTTTTCATATTCTGTTTATTAACCTTCTACCTAACCTCTTACACTCACTCTGTAATGCTTTAACCCTTTCTTGAACAATGTCATTCTTAACAATGTGTACAACAACTTCCAGCTTCTCACTCTCCCCTTTGACAATCTGCTTCAAACATTTTGAGACGTCCTTCACCCTGGCACCAGAAAAGCAACGTACTATCCGAGATTCACACTCACTCCCGCAGAATCTCCTGTCTGTGCCCCTCGCAGGCGAGTTCCCAAAAAATATTAATCTTTTAAATCTTGACAAACCTATTTAACATAAAATTCATTTTTAATGCCCAAGATCTGACAACCACTCCTATTTTTCCCATTCAATGATACCCAAAACGGAATATCTGTTTGAGAGAGGAATATCCATAGGAGATTTCGAAACCACCTTCATACCCTTCCTGACGGGCAGTTATCGATCTGAATGATCGTGCTGTGATTACACACCTCAATATCTAGTAGTCATCACACCTCAATGTCTCTTGAAGGCCATCAGTAATATTAATCCTAAAAAGTGAAAGCTCTCAGTCGCACCTTATATATAAAATTAAATACCTTTCCTTACCCAGAGATTTAAAATGAAGCATGCAAAAAAAGTAAAAACACTAAAGAGAAATCAAACACTGAACTGAACAAATGAAAAAGACAATTCCTTCTCAATAATCCACCAGGCAGTTTTCACTGTCCGGATACAAAAAAAAACTCTCCAGAGCCATCCATATCCAGGCCTCTCCATAAGCTCCATGTATAAACAACCTGTCCCTCTTCATCTACCTTTTTAACTTCTTTTTTCTCAAAACGTACCCACCACTAACAGCAGACTCAAAGATCTATAGTTCCCCAGCTTTACCCTACCACCTTTCTTAAATAATAGCACGATGGTAGCCACTGTCCAGTCTTCTGGCACCTCAGCCTTGGCTGTTAATTATACAAATATCTAAGTGAAAGGCCCAGCAATCTGTTCGAGGAGAAGGTGAGGGCTGCAGATGCTGGAGATCAGAGCTGAAAATGTGTTGCTGGAAAAGCGCAGCAGGTCAGGCAGCATCCAAAGAACAGGAGAATCGACATTTCGGGCATCAGCCCTTCTTCAGGAAGGGCTCTAAAGAAGGAGGAATGTAATGGAGGAAGAGGTGGGGAGTGATGCCGGTGTAACTACGGAAGATCGACTGTTCTACATAGCCAACAAAGAGACAGGCATAGCTGGGGCCCATACGGGTGGCAATGGATGGGTATGTGAATAAGAACCATTTAGAGGATTATGGGTCTAATGCTGGCAAAGATTACTACATCAGATTGGAATATCTGGTCAGTGCAGATGAGCTGGACTGAAGGGTCTGTTTCCGTGCTCTATGGCACTATGATTCCATCAGGCCTTCATTCTAGCAAGGAGTAAAGTGAAACATCAGTGAAAAGCTTCTAAAACCATTGCATATTTTTCATTCAGTTTAGGGGTTCATTACTAGACACAATACATCAGATGGGGTAAAAACAATGACTGCAGATGCTGGAAACCAGATTCTGGATTCAGTGGTGCTGGAAGAGCACAGCAATTCAGGCAGCATCCGACGAGCAGCAAAATCACGATCAGATGTAGTCTCAGTATTGTCATGTACAAATGCAGTAATACATCCTAATGATTATACCCAATAGACTTTACATAAAACAGCAAGATTCGATACCCTTTTCTAAGTATTGGCTGAATCTGCTGATTAGGTTTATGTGGCTCATGTACCGGAATGCACTAATCCTTCTGTACCAATGACTTCTGTGATTTTCTCCCCATTTAAGTATGTAACTGTTATTTTCTCTGTTCAACACAACACTGACTTCTCTTAACCCACATTATACTGTTTTCTGCCAAGGTTTTGCACACTAACCTCCCCGTCTGTATCCCATTGCAGAGTCTCCATGTCCAGTTAAATGACTATCTTGGTGAATGAGCTAACTGAGCTCCAAGACGATCAGTCCTCTCATCCAAGTCATTGGTATAAATTATAAATAGTTGATACTCTCACACTGATCCCCGAGGAACTCCACAGAGTTACAACTTTACAACCTGAACATCCCGAATGTTTATTCCCTGATAGTTAACTGGGTTTCCCCTGTTGTTCGGTAGCAGGCTAGAAAGGTTAGATGGCCTCATCCTACACTGTGTAATGTACTTAGCGAGTCGAATGACTATTCATGTGTAAACCCTTAGAGGGCAGAATGATCTCCTCCTGTCTCATTATAGCGATGGATTTCTCCTTCGAATCCTCCCACATCCTCCCACTTCCTCCAGACCAAAGGGGTAGCCATGGGCACCCGTATGGGCCCCAGCTATGCCTGTCTCTTTGTTGGCTATGTAGAACAGTTGATCTTCCGTAGTTACACCGGCATCACTCCCCACCCCTTCCTCCATTACATTCCTCCTTCTTTAGAGCCCTTCTTTAGAGCCCTTCCTGAAGAAGGGCTTATGCCCGAAACGTCGATTCTCCTGTTCCTTGGATGCTGCCTGACCTGCTGCGCTTTTCCAGCAACACATTTTCAGCACCAGCAATCTGTTCCCCAACTCCCTCGCAGTCTGACATTTTACAAAATCATTTTATGCCAGAATGTGTGATGTGAACTCAACAAACAGTCCACCTTCCATCCACTTCTAACCTACATCATGTAGACAGCAGAAAATGGTATGTGGGAGGGTCTGGTCAAACCACTAACCCTGAAGAATCCTTCAAGAAGAATAAACCTTCCAGAAACAATGACCTAATGGGTTACATTTGTCTCTATGGGACTCGAGCAGCCATGACTCTCCTGTGGTACACAGTAGCATGACTCTGCCTAACAGCATGGAGAAAGTGAGGACTGCAGATGCTGGAGATCAGAGTCGAGAGTGGGGTGCTAGAAAAGCACAGCAGGTCAGGCAGCACCTGAGGAGTAGGAGAATCAACATTTCAGGCATAAGCCTTTCATCAGAAATGAGGCTTCTGGGCCGGGCGAGATAGATCGGAGGTGTTTGGGGGGTGGTGCTGGGGTGAAGTCGCTGGGAAAGCGATGAGTCGGTGAAGGTGAGGGAGAAGGTGATAGGTCAGGGGGCTTTGGGATGGAGCAGACAGATGGGAAAGGTGATGGACAGGTCAGGAGGGCGGTGCTGAGTTGGAGGCTTGGGACTGGGATAATGTCAGGGGGAGGGTAAATGAGGAAACTGTTGAAATCCACATTTAACCCGAGTGACTGCAGGCTCCCAAGGCGGACTATGAGGCATTCGTCCTCCAGGGAGCTCTTTCCCAATTATAACATTTGGAAAGCATCTGGATGGATATTTGAATAAGAATGGTTTAGAGAGATAAGGGCCAAATGCTGACAAATGGGACCAGATCGGTTCAGGGCGGATGACTTTAAGGGAAGGGTCTGTTTTGGTGTTGTACACGTTTATGACTCTAAGTCATCAGTATAGAGAAAACCATGAGGCATGGTTATTGACAGGTCATTTTACTAAGTGTTGAAAAATGTGTAGGTCAGCCCTGTGCCAGTACTTAGTCAGTCTGCCCCAGGCACTTCTGAGTTGTTATCGAATCATAGAGATGTACAGCATGGAAAAAGACCCTTCAGTTCAACCCATTCATGCTGAACAAGTATCCTAAATTAATCTTGTCCCATTCACCAGCACTTGGCCCACATCGCTCTAAACCCTACCTATTAATATACCCATCCAGGTGCCTTTTAAATGTTGTAATTGAGCCTGCTTTCACCACTTCCTCTGGCAGCTCATTCCATACACACATCACCCTCTGCAAGAAGAAAACTGCACCTTAGGTCTCTTTTAAATCTTTCCCCTCTAACCTTGAACCGATGACCTCTAGTTTTGGACTCCTATCATCTGGAAAATAGACATAGTCTATTTACTCTATCCCTGCCACACCTGATTTTATAAATCCCGATAAGATCACCCCTCAGCCTCCGACATTTTTGGGAAAATAGCCCTAGCCTGTTCAGCCTCTCCCTATAGCTCAAACCCTCCAACCCTGCCAACATCCATGTAAATGTTTTCTGAACCATTTTACGTTTCACAATATCCTTCCGATAGGAGGAAGACCAGATTCGAAAGCAGCATTCCAATAGTGTGCTAACCAATGTCCTTCACAGCCACAACATGATGTCCCAACTCCTATACTCAATGGACTGACCATTAAAAGAAACACAGGAATGCTTTCCTTCTCAGTTTTTTTGCATTTCTACGTGCACCTACGTCTTTTACTGAGGTACCTTCATACCTGAGATGGCACCGTGCTTGATCAGATTGTACACATTTCACTGTACTCCTGTTCTTGAGTACACCATGTGACAATAAAGCTTAAGTCTATATCTAAATACCAAACTCCTTCTTCATTACCCTGTCTACCTGTGACTCTATTATCAAACATCTATGAACCAGTGCTCCAAGGTCTCTTTGAGGAGAAAGTGAGGTCTGCAGATGCTGGAGATCAGAGATGGAAATGTGTTGCTGGAAAAGCGCAGCAGGTCAGGCAGCATCTAGGGAACAGGAGAATCGACGTTTCAGGCATTAGCCCTTCTTCAGGAATGAGGAAAGTTGGTCCAGCAGGCTAAGATAAAAGGTAGGGAGGAGGGACTTGGGGGAGGGGCGTCGGAAATGTGATAGGTGGAAAGAGGTCAAGGTGAGGGTGATAGGTCAGACTGGGGTGGGGGCGGAGAGGTCGGGAAGAAGATCTCAGGTTAGGAAGGCGGTGCTGAATTTGATGGATTTGACTGAGACAGGGTGGGGGGAGGGGAAATGAGGAAACTGGTGAAATCCGAGTTCATCCCTTGTGGTTGGAGGGTTCCTAGGCGGAAGATGAGGCGTTCTTCCTCTAACCATCGTTTCGCTGTGGTCTGACGATGGAGGAGTCCAAAGACCTGCATATCCTTGGTGGAATGGGAGGGGGAATTGAAATGTTGTTCCACAGGTGGTCTTGCTGATCTTTAAAGGGCCCTATTCTCTCCTGAATTACCTTTTTCTCCTTAATGTAATCCCTTTGGATTCTCCTTAACCCTGCTTGCCAACGCTATCTCATGTCCCATATTTTGTCTTCCTGATTTCCCTTTTATGTACACTTCTACTGCCTTTATACTCTTCTAGGGATTCTCTCGATCCGTGCTGTCTACATCTGACATATGCTTCTTGCTTATTCTTGAGTGAAAGCTCATTTTCTCTTGTCATTCAGCATTCCCTAAAGCTACTAGCCTTGCCCTTCACCCATATAGGAACATACTGTCTCTGGACTCTTGTTATCTCATTTTTGAAAGCTGTCCCTTTACCTGCGAACATTTGTCCCCAATCAACTTTTGAAAGTTCTTGCCTAATATCCTGCAAATTGACCTTCCTATAAATTTAGAACTTTAGCTTTTAGATCCGCTCTACCTTTTCCATCATTATTTTAAAACAAATAGAATTATGGTTCCTGGCCCCAAAGTGCTCCCCCACTGACACCTCAGTCACTTGCCTTGCCTTATTTCCAAAGAGTAGATCAAGTTTTGCTCCTTCTTTAGAAAGTACATCCACATACTGAATCAGAACATTTTCTTGTACACACTTAACAAATTCCTCTCCAACCAGGTCATTAACACTATGGCACTCTCAGTCTATGCTTTGGAAAGTTAAAATTCCCTAACATTACCAGCCTATGAGAGCTAATTGAGATCGCCTTACAAATTTGCTTTTCAATTTCCCCGACTGTATGGAATCTCTAGTACAACCCTAATAAGGTGATTTTCCCTTTCTTTTTTCTTGGTTCCAACCGAATAATTTCCCTGGATATATTCACAGGAATACCATCCCAAATTACAGCTGTAATATTATCCCTAATCGAAAATATGCCTCTCTCTCCTCTCTTGCACCTCCCCACCCCCCAATTTCAATCCTTCCTCGAGTATCTATTCCCTGGGACATTAAACTGTCAGTCGTGTCCATCCCTGAGCCACGGCTCTGTAATTGCAATGATATCCCAGTCCCATGTTCCCAATTATGCCCTGAGTTCACCTGCCTTACCTGTTAGACCACTTGCCTTGAACTAAATAGTTTAATCTATCAGTTTTACCTCGCTGTCTGTTTTTTTCCTGCTTGCCCAAGTGTAATTGACTTGCCCCTTTTCCCAACTATACCAGTCTCAGACTGATCCCTATCCTCACTTTCTCCCTGGGTGTCAATTCCATCCCCATTTCCCCAACCCAAGCAGCTCGAGCAACTCTCCCCACCAGTATTTTTGTCCCCTTGCAATTCAGGTACAACCTTTCCTTCTGATACAGGTCTCTTCTACCCCAGAAGACATTCCTCTAGCCCCCTATTCCTACTCCCACTGGGACACGGCACTGGGAGTAATCCAGATATTACTGATGTAGGAGTGACCGCTGTCTCTGAGGCAAGAAGACTCTGAAGGCCTGGGCAATTCAGCAGGAACAGCAGTTTATTCCAGCGGGAATCGATTACAGCCAGGAGAGGAACTCCAGACCATCACACAGGACAATCCAGCTCTCTCTGTCAAACACCCGCACAATACCATTCTTACACTTTCTGACATCAAAGTTATGTCAGTCTACAAACTAACTGTTCTTGTGCAGTTGATCATATCAAGTCCACAAGTCAACCAACTGGGCGATGATAACATCAGGTCTGTAAATCAGTTGGCCAGGCAGTTAATTCCATCAGGTCTGTAAATTAATTACATCAAATTTACAATCCAATTAACTCGGCATTTTGATGACATCAGGTCACTGTCTATTATATACCTACCGGTCAGATTCAAACACATGGTGCCTGTTCACTGATGTGGTCACTTGTTTATCTTGTAACCTTTGTCCCTGAATATCCTGTGATCTGCTGAGGTTCTGCCCTGCTCACCCATATCAGTTACTCATTCCCAATGGCTCCGTGGGCGAGCTGGCGGGTCTTTACTGATGCAGAGAGTCAATCACCTTCAAACATCTTATTCTATGGTTGTGTGAGATATTGTACTGTATGTTTCTTTATTTTTATATTAAGGCCCCGTTATTTGCCAACCCACTCACAATCGCTCGGTATTTACTCCTTCCGCATTTCATTCAGTCATTCATCAAACTGTGGTCCCCCCACTCCCCAGCGCACTATCTCACCCGAAACTATGAAAAGAGGAGAATACTAATCCCTCTCAGAACCATCTACCGGGACTTGAACAGCTGGCAGGACATCAAACAAGTTGTCTCCATCAGCACGGACCTGTTAGATACAGATTGAATGGGGTCTCTGTCCCCTTTAAGAAAGTTACTGTCAAATAGCGCCTCCGTGAAATGGAATGAATGAGGGAGGAGACCGGCAATAGGGAGTGAAATCTCAAAACCCAGCCGCGGGAATCCGTTTACTGAGCCCTCTGCTTTTATTAAGTACATCTATAATTTCTGATTTGGTTAAATCATATAAGCCTGATATTCTTTCTCGTACTCTCTACCCTAAAAGGACTCACACCCTCATCCCCTCCTACAACTACCTTTCGGGTCGACTTTTTAAAATTCCTGCCTAAATTCCTATTTTCTCTCCTCAGAACCTCGTCCTTTTCCAATGTGTACAGCAACATCCTGCTGGTCCCTCTCCCCTTTGGGAATATTCTGCACCCTCTCTGAGATAGTTCTGAATTGTCTGTAGTGAGGGGATATTTGAATAACTGCCTGGACCCAGTTTGGAAGCTCTCTGGACAGATTTCAGAGACCATCATTGACTCACTCTTTATTGGAGGGCCAGTGAGGTGCAGCAGCACTATATTTGAATTCAGGCCTTTCCGAAGCCGTTTTCAATGTATTTGGTTGGGCGGTGTGTTGGGAAGTTGACTCAGCTGGTTACTGCAGTTATTGAATTGAGTTGTGTACTCGGCTTATTGAAGTGAAAAATAGTTAAATTGTCTTCAAATGAAAAAATTAGTTTGGTCCGGCTTGATTTTAAAATTGAAAGAAATCAAGACATGTTAACTCTTTATTGCAGAAAACATAAAACTGCCCTGCAGTATATTCTTCACAGAGTAATCCAGCAACAATCGAACATGGTCACACTCACAGAATCCCACTTACAGACAATGTCCCAGACAACACAATGACCATCTCAGGGCAGGTCCTGTCCCACTGGCAGGACAGAGCCAGCAGAGGGAACAGCTCCGTGGGATACAGTCAAGAGGGCTGTGCCCTGGAAGTGCTCAGCATTGATGCCAGACCCCATAAAGCCTCATGACATCAGGTTAAACACGGACACGGAAACATTCTGTGTGTCTTAAAAAGTATTAAGGTAAATAAGTCCCTGGGTCCTGATGGGATCGATCCCAGAATATTGAGGGAGACAAGAGAACAAATTGCTGCAGCATTGACAGACATCTTTGTATTCTCTCTGGGCACAGGTGAGGTCCCAGAGGACTGGAGAATAGCTGATGTTGTCCCATTGTTGAAGAAGGGTAGCAGGGATAACCCTGGGAATTACAGGCCTGTGAGCCTTATGTCAGTGTTAGGGAAATGATTGGAAAATATTGACACGGACAAGATCTGTATGCAAATAGAAGAAAATGGATTTAATAGTGACAGACAGCATGGTTTTGTGCAGGAGAGGTCGTGCCTTACCATCTTGACCACGTTTTCTGAGGAGATGATGAAGATGAATGATGAGGGAAAACCAGTTGATGTTGTCCACGTGGACTTCAATAAAACCTTTGACAAGGCCCCTCATGGCAGACTGGTACAGAATGTGAAGTCACATGGTATCGGGTGAGCTGGCAGGATGTAGCTTCCTATTTAGAACTGACTCAATCATAGGAGACAGAGGGGAGTGGTGGAGGACGCTTTTCAGAATGGAGGGCTGTGACTAGTAGTGTCCCACAGGGGTGAGAGCTGGGACCTCTACTGTTCATGGTCTTTATAAACCATTTGGAAGAAAACATAGCTGGTCTAGGTTTGCAGACGATAAAAAGATTGGGATGATACAAAGATTGATGGAGTTGTAGATATTGAAGAGGATTGTCAGAGGATACAACAGTATATCGATCAGTTGGAGGCATGGACAGAAACATGGCAGCTGGAGCTTAATCCAGACAAATGTGAGGTGATACATTTGGGAAGGTCAAGTACGGTTGGAAATTATACAGTGAATGGCAGAACCCTTCGGAGGATTAACATGCAGAGGGATCTGGGTGTGCAGGTCCACAGATCACTAAAGTAGCAGTGCTGGTGGATAAGGGGGTAAAAAAAGCCTATGGCAAGTTTACCTTCATTAGAAGGGGCATTGAGTATATGGATAGTACAAAGATGTGCAGGTTAGGTGAAGTGGTCACACTGTAGGCATTCTATTATTTCTATGTTAGGAAAGTTTTGCTAAAGCTTTATAGAACTTCAGTTTGGCTGCACTTGGAATATTGTGTCCAGTTCTGATCACCACACTACTAGAAGGATATAGATGCTTTGGAGGGGGTACAGAACAGGTTTACCAGGGTGTTGCCTTGGTATGGGGGATTTTGAAGAAAGGTTAGATAGACTGGATTTGTTTTCACTGGAATGCAGGACATTGAGGGCTGACCCAGTAGAAGTTTATAAGATTGTGAATGGCATTGGATGAAGTGGAAATATGAGACTTTTTCCCAGGGTGGAGGGGTCAATTACAAGGGATACAGGTTCAAACCACAAGGAGGGAAGTTTAAAAGAGATGTGCAAGGCCTGTTTTTCACACAAAGGGTGGTGAGTGCCTGGAATGTACTGCCAAAGGAAGTGATAGAAACAGACACATTAGCAGCATTCAAGGGAATGCCTGGAAAAATACACAAATAGGAAGGGAATAGAGGGATACGGATCCTGGAAATGAAGACAGTTTTAGTCTGGAAGGGTAAAATGTGTCAGCGCAGGCTTGGAGGGCCGCAGGGCCTGTTCCTGTGCTGTATTGTTCTTTGTTCTTCTCTGTTCAGCGAGCTCTTCCTGTATTGAAAACACTGGAACAGGGATGCTATGAAAAAGCAGTAGCCAGGTCACAGCTCCAGCTCACTGAGATACAGACCCACCTTTGAGGATACAGTCCCAGATGTGGCTTTCCCAGACTAGTGCACATGGAAGTTTGAATATTGAGTTTTACTTTTAAAAAGACACCTCCCCTGGATACTATTGGTATAAAAATATCTGTGCAATCATATTTTCAGAACTCCAGTGACTTTCCAGTCAGATCAGTACTCTGAACCCCTTGATTAGATTTCAGTCTGTTACTCACTCCGGGATATTTACTATTCGATATAGAAACGTGTTGGAAAACACAAGAAAGAAATTACTGGAGAAACGCAGCAGGTCAGGCAGTATCTGTGGGGGAATAAGAGAGTTAACGTTTCTAATCCAATGTCACTGGGTATTTGAAACAAGGATCCCTTCCTCCTAGGAACTGAGACTTCTCTGAACTGTTTCCAGTACAAGTATATCCTTTTAATAAAGGAAACCAAAACTGAACGCAATATTCACTGTGTGGTCTGAACAGTGACTGTGTGGCTGTCAGGCCTCCCTCCTTTTATACATTACTCCCTTACATTAAAGGTCAATATTCCATGTGACTACCGAATTCTTTGATGTACCTGTATACTACTCTTTTAGATTCCTGTACAAGAACAGGCAGATTCCCCTCCTACAGAATTCTGTAGTCTGTCTCCTTTTAAATAATGTTCTGCTCTCTGTTATTCCTGTCACTCAAACAACCTCATGCCACAGCCACATTACACTCCAGGTTCCTTTTCCTTCCCATTTGCTCAACCCAGTAGTTTAATGTGATTGTAAATAGTTGAGGTCTCAGCATTGATCTCTGTGACACTCCATTAGTTACCAGACTGAAACTGAAGCCTTTATTCCGATTCTCTGTTTCATGGTTATCAGGCTTTCGTCTTCTTCCCTGCTTATATATCATCACTGGCAAAATACAACAATATCTTATGCAGCATCTTTTACACAGCTCCTTGTACAGCGCTTTATAAAATCATGAGGAGCAAGAGACAAGATGAATAGCTAAGGTCTTTTCCCGAGTTCAGGGGAGTCCAAAACCAGATGGCACAGGTTTAAGGTGAGATGGGAAAGATTTAAAAGGGACCTGAGGGGTAACATTTTCATGCAGAGGGGGTGTGTGTATGGAATGGGCTGCCAGAGAAAGTGGTCCAGGCAGGTACAATTACAACATTTCAGAGACATTTGGACAGGGACATGAATAGGAAAGATTTAAAGGGATAAATAAATATTGACCTGTTTCCAGAACACTGAAAGGAAATGTAATCTTGAACATTAGTGACGATCAACTTGACAATGACATTTTTTACACCGACTCCCACAGCTACCTGGATTACACCTCTTCCCACCCTATCTTTTGCAAAAATGCCATCCCGTATTCCCAATTCCTCCGCCTCCACCATATCTGCTCCCAGGAGGACCGGTTCCACCACAGAACACACCAGATGGCCTCCTTCTTTAGAGACCGCAATTTCCCTTCCCACGTGGTTAAAGATGCTCTCCAACGCATCTCGTCCACATCCCGCACCTCCGCACTCAGACCCCACCCCTCCAACCGTAACAAGGACAGAACGCCCCTGGTGCTCACCTTCCACCCTACAAACCTCCGCATAAACCAAATCATCTGCCGACATTTCCGCCACCTCCAAACAGACCCCACCACCAGGGATATATTTCCCTCCCCACTCCTTTCCACCTTCCGCAAAGACTGTTCACTCCGTGACTACCTGGTCAGGTCCACGCCCCCCTGCGATCCACCCTCCCATCCTGGCACTTTCCCCTGCCACCGCAGGAACTGTAAACCTGTGCCCACACCTCCTCCCTCACCTTTATCCAAGGCCCTAAAGGAGCCTTCCATATCCATCAAAATTCTACCTGCATATCCACTAATATCATTTATTGTATCCGTTGCTCCCGATGCGGTCTCCTCTACATTGGGGAGACTGGACGCCTCCTAGCAGATCGCTTTAGGGAACATCTCCGAGACACCCGCACCAATCAACCAAACCGCCCCGTGGCACAACATTTCAACTCCCCTTCCCACTCTGCCAAGGACATGGAGGTCCTGGGCCTCCTTCACCGCCGCACCCTCACCGCCAGACGCCTGGAGGAAGAACGCCTCATCTTCCGCCACGAAACACTTCAACCCCAGGGCATCAATGTGGACTTCAACAGCTTCCTCATTTCCCCTTCCCCCACCTCATCCTAGTTTCAAACTTCCAGTCCCCTTGATTGTCCGGACTTGTCCGACCTGCCTAGCTCCTTTTCCACCTATCTACTCCACCCTCTCCTCCCTGACCTATCACCTTCATCTCCTCCCCCACTCACCCATTTTACTCTATGCTACTCTCTCCCCACCCCCACCCTCCCCTAGCTTAGCTCTCCACGTTTCAGGCTCTCTGCTTTTATTCCTGATAAAGGGCATTTGCCCGAAACGTCAATTTTGCTGAAGCTCCTTGGATGCTCCCTGAACTGCTGTGCTCTTCCAGCACCATTGATCCAGAATCTGGTTTCCAGCATCTGCAGTCATTGTTTTTACCTTGTAATCTTGAACAACCCTATTACAATCCTTGTCCAGAATTGCATGTGAGACAATCTATTTTACTGAATTTGCCTGTGCCAAGGATGTGTTTATGGAATGTTACTCCAATGGAGCAGTTGCTGTTTATGAGATAAATAACCCATTATTCTGGTAAGTTTTCCAATAGTTATTCCAACTCTTCTTTCTTTTGTCTGTAATTTGATTTTGACTTTATTGTCACGTGTACTCAGTACAAAGGTGCAGGAATACAGTGAGAAGTGTATAATGTCACCATACAATGCACTATCTTAGGGACAAATACCTAATCATAGAATCTTAAGAAGAAGTTAGAAAGAAAGAACAAACTTAACAATTAACCTTTTTTTTATTTTTACAGTAATAATAGTGCTGCATCAAATATATGATGTCAGGAGTGTGATGGACTCCTTCCCACTTGCCTGGATGGGTGCATCTCCAACAACACTCAAGAAGCTTGACACCATCCAGGACGAAGCAACCCGCTTGATTGGCACCACATCTACAAACATTCAATCCCTCCACCACCGGTGCTCAGGAGCAGCAGTGTGTCTATCTACAAGATGCTCAGCAGCAATTCACCAAAGATCTTTAGGCAGCACCTTCCAAATTCACGACTGCTTCCATCTAGAAAGATAACAACAATCGCACAACAATCAACAGACAGGAGGGTTCCCTCCCAGTTGGGGAACACTTCAGTGGTCCAGAACATTCAACCTTGGACCTTCGGTGACCATCCTCCAAGGTGGACTTCGTGGACAGGCAGCAGAGGAAAGTGGCCGAGCAGAGGCTGATAGCTAAGTTCAGTACCCATAGGGAGGGCCTCAACCGGGACCTTGGGTTCATGTCACATTACAGGTGATCACCATTGCACTACACACACACACACAGATATTCCTACACGCACACTCTCTCACATACACACGGACACAGGTACACACAGATGTGCACACAGACACCCACATACACCCTTATATGCACACACATTCCCACACTCACACATGCACCCCCTCACAGACTTAAGACACTCTGCACTCACTACACACACACACCCATACACACACACTTCCTCACATTCACAAACCCCACCCCAGACAGACAGACAGACACACACACACACACAGACAAAGACACACATGCACACATATATTTTGTGGGGTGAATTTGTACTTGCAGAGTTACATTGCACTTTGTTCAAAAACTGCATACATTCATGTAGAACTCTGAGCTCAAAAACTGCATGAATTTATGTAAAACTCTGTTATCTCACTTTTTAGATTAGATTCAATCTAAACATCATGGCATCGACAGAGAACACAGGGGGCCAACACCTTCAACATATTGTCTAGCTATCACCATTGTTAACAGCTAACCTGAGAATGCAACTTTAAAAAAACAGGGGTTTGTGATTTACACATGAAAGAAATGAAACTACCACTGTATTCTAACAGATGAAAGGCATAACAGACAATCAATTTTTCAATGTATAATTTCAGTTACATCACACTGCAAATTTTTGCTATAAATTCTGTGTTACGATCGAGCCCTCCACAATCACGTGATGAAGGAGCGTCGCTCCGAAAGCTGGTGTGTTTCCAATTAAACCTGTTGGATTATAACCTGGTGTTGTGTGACTTTTAACTTTGTACACCCCAGTCCAACACCGGCATCTCCAAATCATATCGAGAAGGACAATGGGCAGCAAGTACCTGGAACATTACCGGCAAGTTCCCCTCCAAGTCACTCACCATCCTGACTTGGAAATTTGCCGTTGTTCCTTCACAGTCGTTGGGTCAGAATCCTGGAATTCCCTCCCTACCAGCATTGTGGGTCAACCACACCTGGCTGAGAGATGGTCACACCGGGCGGAGAGATCCGTAGTCCGGGCTGACAGATCACCACACCGGGCAGAGAGATAGGTATGCCGGGCTGAGATATCACCATGCTGGGCTAAGAGATCCTCAGGCTGGGCTAAGTGATCACTATGCTGGGCTGAGAGATCATCACATCAGGCCGAGAGATCACCACGCTGGGCTAAGAGATCACCACGCTGGGTTGAGAGATCACCACGCTGGGCTGAGAGATCACCATGCCAGGCTGAGAGATCGCCACACTTGAATAGTTAAGAAATTCAGCATGTTGCTGTGCAGAGGGACGTGGGTGAATCACAGAAGATTGGTATGCAGGTGGAACAGTTTATTAAAAAGGCAAATGGAATTTTGTCCTTCATTGCTAAAGGGATTGAGTTTAAAAGCAGAGAAGTTATGTTGCAGCTCTATAGGATGCTGGCGAGGTCACAGTAGAAATGCTGCGTGCAGTTTTGGTCTCCTTGGACTGGCAAAGGATGGACTGGCACTGGAGGAAGTGCAGAGGAGGTTCACTCAGTTGATTTCAGAGTTGAGGGGTTTGTCTTCTGAGGAGAGACTGAGCAGACTGGATTATATTCACTGGCCCCCATAATGTCTTCTCTAGCCTCTTGCAGTGATCTTGGAGATATTGGTCAGGACCAGGAGATTTATCCACCTTCGTACATTCTAATACAACCAACACTTTCTCTACTGTGAAACAAACTATCACCAAGATATAAGCACTAATGTCCCCAAGTTCCCAATCTTCATGTTTTTCTCCACGGTAAACACAGGGGAGAAATATTCATTGAGACCCTCAGCCATCTCCTGTGGTTCTACACACATATGTCTCCAGTTATTCTTTCTCCTTTTTACTTAAAGAATGTCTTTGGACATTTGGTGGTTGTTTAAAGGCGCGAAGTGGAGATATGGGGAAGGTCTTGGCGAGGTGCTCATCCTCATTGATAATGTGTTGCAGGCTGTGAAGAACATGGTGTAGTCTTTTGGCTCCTGGGAAATACTGGACAATGAAGGGTACCCTGTCGGTTGCAGCCTGTGTCTGTCTCCTGAGGAGGTCATTATGGTTTCTCACTGTGACACATTGGAATTAGTGGTCGATCGTATCCCGTTCTTATGAGGGCATCCTTGAGTTCAGGTTTGAACAAGACTTCTCTACCACAGGACCTCCAACCAACACTATACAGCAGGTATATTGCCGACATTTCCTTCCACTGCCCCCATGGTGAGGAGTCACTGAAACAACTACACAGTGATATCAATGATTTCATCCCATCATCAAACTCACCACAGACTACTCTTTAGTAACTGTCTCATTCTTGGACACCTCACTGTACTGCAAACCCATGGATAACCTCAAAATGCTCCACTTTGCCAGCTTCCACCCGAAACATATTAAAACAGCCATCCCCTATGGACAAGACCTATGCACACACAGGATCTTTTTAGATGAGGAGGAACGTGACAGACACTTGGAAGTACTCAAGGATGCCCTCATAAAAGGGTACGATGCTCAACTCATCGACCACCAGTTCCGACCTGCCACAGCAAGAAACCGTAATGACTTCCTCAGGAGACAGACACAGGCTACAACTGACAGGGTACTCTTCATTGTCCAGTACTTCCCGGGAGCTGAAAGACTACAGCATGTTGTTCACAGCCAGCAACACATTATCAATGGGGATGAGCACCTCATCAAGAGCTTCCCTTCACTTCCACTTCTCACCTTTAAACAACCACCAAACCTCAAACAAATCAATGTTCGCAGCAAACTGCCCGACTTTCAGCACAACACCATACAATCTTGTCACAGTGAACGCTGTCGGACGGATCAGAGTGTTGAAACGGATACCACCATTACCTGGGGGACACCACCCACCAGGTACATGACAGGTAATCTCCACCGCTGCAGGCAAAGATGCCCCGAGGCATGGTACATTGGCAAGACTAAGCAGAGGCTATGGCAATGGATGAATAGACACCACATAAGAATCAACAGACAGGAGGGTTCCCTCCCAGTCGGAGAACACTTCAGTGGTCCAGGTCATTCGACCCTCAGACCTTTGGCTGACCATCCTTCAAGATAGTTTGGTACTCATGGGGATGGCCTCAACTGAGACTTTGGGGTCATGTCACATTGCAGGTGACCCCACTGCACTACACACACACACACACACACACACACACACTCCGAAAGACCCTCTCTCACACACAAGCTCTCTCTCATACGCTCATACATACACACCCACACTCACACATACACACACCCTCTCATCGACTTATACAGCTTTAACACTCACACTCAGACACATGCGGACACTCTCTCACAGACACTCATACACCCCCTCCCCCCACCACACACACACACACACACACACACACACTCCTGTAGACCCATACACTCACGCAGACCCTCTCTCACACACAAGCTCTCTCTCATATGCTCATACATACACATCCACACTCACACATACACACACCCTCTCATCGACTTATACAGCTTTAACACTCACACTCAGACACATGCGCACACTCTCTCACAGACACTCATACACCCCCTCCCCCCACCACACACACACACACACTCACACACACACACACGCACACAAGTATGTGGGGGCAATTTGCACTTGCAGAATTACATTTTATTTTGCTCAAAAACCATGTGAGATTCTAAAAATCCTTTTTTTTTTCAGAAAAAGAATCAGTCTGAACATCTGGGCACAGACAGCCTCCCACAGGGTACCTCACACCTTCAATGCATTACCTGAGCTGACATGGCATCTATTGGTAAAGTTCACTTGAGAATGTAACTTTAAAAAAAAGTTCTGGGATTTACATATGAAACAACTGAAAACAACATGGTCATTCTAAAAGATGAGAAACATAACGAACAATCCAATATATAATTTCAGTTGCATCACACTATAAACTTTGGCAATAAATTCTGTGTCTTATGATCTTATATTCCACAACCACCTGACGAAGGAGCAGTGCTCCAAAAGCTAGTGCTTCCAAATAAACCTGTTGGACTATCACTTGGTGCTGTGTAATTTTTAACCCAGTCCAACACCGGCACCTACAAATCAGGATTGATGAAGGCAGTGTGGATCATCGCTTTTTGTCATTTATATAAATGATTTGAATGTGACCATTGGAGGTAGAGTCAGTAATTTTGCAGATGACGCCAAAATTGGATATGTAGTGGACTGCAAAAATTCCCACAGAGTACCATGGGACCTTGGTCAGATGGGTTACTGGGCTGAGGAGTGGCCGATGGAGTTTAATTTACATAAACGTGAGGTGCTGCATTTTCGAAAGGCAACTCAGGGTGGGACATATGCACTTAATGGTAAGGTCCTGGGGAGTGTTACTAAACAAAGAGACCTTGGAGTGCTGGTTCATAGATGTTTGAAAGTGGAGACATGGGACTGAAGAAGGTGTTTGGTATTTAGATTAGATTAGATTAGATTAGATTAGATTACTTACAGTGTGGAAACAGGCCCTTCGGCCCAACAAGTCCACACCAACCCGCCGAATCGCAACCCACCCATTCCCCTACATTTACCCCTTTACCTAACACTACAGTCAATTTAGCATGGCCAATTCACCTGACCTGCACATCTTTGGACTGTGGGAGGAAACCGGAGCACCCGGAGGAAACCCACGCAGACACGGGGAGAACGTGCAAACTCCACACAGACAGTCGCCTGAGTCGGGAATTGAACCCAGGTCTCTGGCGCTGTGAGGCAGCAGTGCTAACCACTGTGCCACCGTGCCACCCAGATTCAGATGTAAACTTTATTGTTACGTGTTCTCAAGTACAGGAGTACAGGAGTACAGTGAAATGTGGACAAATGTCATCAAACACTGTACACATAGTAACTTATAACTAAGTTAGAGGGAAAGCATGACTGTGTTTCTTATTTTCAGTAGAAAAATCAAGAAATGAAGTTCAATGTCAACATTACAGTCTTTCGTAGTGTCAAGTGGAACAATGAAGGAATAACAGTAAAAGTTGCCCAGTGTTTCTGAAGTGCATTCCCTGTGAAGGCTCGATCCCCTTTGCTTGGGCCTATTGTTTGGGAAACCTCTACCTCCCTGCTCTCGATGCTGCAGATGCTGGGGGTAGGGGTAGGGGGTATCTCCCTCATTGACACTTCCGGCTTGCTCTGACTATGTTAGGCTCGAGCCCACAGCCACATCCACACCCCAGGTGGTCATCCAACAGCACTCAGGACCCACGGCCGCTGGCACACTTCCCACAATGCATCACCACTGCTGCCTCTCGACAGAACTCCAGAAGGGAAGGAAAATATATACTGGAAGGAGAGAGAGGGAAAGGAAAAATGGCCAGCCAGGAGCAGATGGGCCGAATGTGTCTGTTCCACAATCTTGGAAAACTTGCTTACTCTCTCCCTCACATTGCCCGCTCCCACTCTCCCTCTCCCTCACACTGCTCTCTCAATAGACAATGGGTGCAGGAGTAGGCCATTCTGCCCTTCGAGCCTGCACCACCATTCAATATGATCATGGCAGATCATCCTTAATCAGTATCCTGTTCCTGCCTTATCTCCATAACCCTTGATTCCACAATCCTTGAGAGCTCTATCCAACTCTTTCTTAAATGAATCCAGAGACTGGGCCTTCACTGCCCTCTGGGACAGAGCATTCCACACAGCCACCACTCTCTGGGTGAAGAAGTTTCTCCTCATCTCTGTCCTAAATGGTTTATCCCGTATTTTAAGCTGTGTCCTCTCGTTCGGCACTCACCCTTCAGTGGAAACATGTTTCCGGCCTCCAGAGTGTCCAATCCTTTAATAAGCTTATATGTCTCAATCAGATCCCGTCTCAGTCTTCTAAACTCAAGGGTATACAAGCCCAGTCGCTCCAGTCTTTCAGTGTAAGGTAATCCCGCCATTCCAGGAATTGACCTCGTGAACCTACGCTGCACTCCCTCAATAGCCAGAATGTCTTTCCTCAAATTTGGGGACCAGAACTGCACACAGTACTCCAGGTGTGGTCTCACCCAGGGCCCTGTACAGCTGCAGAAGAACCTCTTTGCTTCTATACTCAATCCCTCTTGTTATGATGGCCAGCATGCTATTAGCCTTCTTCACTACCTGAATGTACCTGCATGCTTACCTTCATTGACTGGTGTACAAGAACACACAGATCTCTCTGTACTGCCCCTTTACCTAAATTTATTCCATCTAGGTAATAATCTGCCTTCCTGTTCTTGCCACCAAAGTGGATAACCATACATTTATCCGCATTAAACTGCATCTGCCATGCATCTGACCACTCACCTAACTTGCCCAGCTCACCCTGTAATCTCCTAACATCCAAATCACATTTCACCCTGCCACCCAGCTTAGTATTATTAGCAAATTTGCTAATGATATTACTAATACCACCTTCTATATCATTAACATATATTTTAAAAAGCTGCGGTCCCAGCACGGATCCCTGCGGTACCCCACTGGTCACTGCCTGCCATTCCGAAATGGAGCCGTTTATCACTACTCTTTGTTTCCTATCAGCCAACCAACTTTCAATCCAAGTTAGTACTTTGCCCCCAATACCATGCGCCCTAATTTTGTTCACTAATCTCTTTTGTGGGACTGTATCAAAAGCTTTCTGAAAATCCAGGTACACTACATCTACTGGACCTCCCTCGTCCATCTTCAGAGTTACATCCTCAAAAACTGCCAGAAGATTAGTCAAGCATGATTTCTCCTTCATAAATCCATGCTGACTCTGACCTATCCTGTTTCTACTATCCAGATGTATCGTAATTTCATCCTTTGAAATAGACACCAACATCTTTCCCACCACTGAGGTCAGACTAACTGGTCTATAATTTCCTGCTTTCTCTCTCCCAACTTTCTTAAAACGTGGTACAACATTAGCCACCCTCCAATCCGCAGGAACTGACCCAGAATCTATCGAACTCTGGTAAATAATCACCAACTCATCCACGATTTCTAGAGCCACCTCCTTCAGTACCCTGGCATGTAGACCATCAGGCCACGGGGACTTATCAACCTTCAGACCTAACAGTCTCTCCAACACCAATTCCTGGCAAATATAAATTCCCTTCAGTTCAGGTCCTTCAGCCACTGTTACCTCAGGGAGATTGTTTGTGTCTTCCCCAGTGAACACAGATCTGAAGTACCTATTCAATTCTTCTGCCATTTCTTTTTTCCCCGTAATATATTCCCCTGGTTCTGTCTTCAAGGGCCCAATTTTAGTCTTAACAATTTTTTTGCCTTTCACATACCTAAAAAACTTTTTACTATCATCCTTTATATTATTGGCCAGTTTACCTTCGTACCTCATTTTTTCTCTGCATATTTCCTTCTTAGTAATCCTCTGTTGTTCTTTAAAAGCTTCCCAGTCCTCCGTTTTCCCACTTATCTTTGCTATGTTATGCTTTTTCTCGTTTGACTTTATATGTTTCTTAACTTCCCTCATCAGCCATGGCCACCCCTGCCTCCTCCTAGGATCTTTTTTCCTTCTTGGAATGAACTCATCCTGTAACTTCTGCATTATACACAGAAATATCCGCCATTGTTTCTGCACGGTCATCCCTGCTAAGGTATTGAACCATTGAACTTTGGCCAGCTCCTCCCTCATAGCTCCATAGTTCCCTTTATTCAACTGAAAAACTTTCACTTCCGACTGTACCCTCTCCCCCTCAAAGTGCAGATTGAAGCTTATTGTATTATGGTCACTACTTGCCAATGGCTCCTTCACTTCGAGGTCTCTGACCAATTCTGGTTCGTTGCATAATACCAGATCCAGAATTGCCTTCTCCCTGGTCGGCTCCAGTACCAGCTATTCAAAGAATCCATCTCTGAGGCACTCCACAAAGTCTCTTTCTTGAGGTCCAATACCATCATGATTCTCCCAGTCCACCTGCATGTTGAAATCCCTCAGAACAACTGTAGTAACATCTCTGCGACAGGCCAGTTTCAGCTCCTGATTTAATTTACATCTGACATCCAGACTGGGGGCCTGTTTGGGGGCCTATAGATAACTCCCAAGAGGGTCTTATTACCCTTCGTATTTCTCAGCTCTATCCACACTGACTCTACATCCCCTGATCCTAGGTCCCCCCGTGCAAGGGACTGAATATCATCCCTTAACAACATGGTCACCCCACTCCCTCTGCCCGTCAGTCTGTCCTTACGATAGCACGTGTAGTCTTGAATATTCATTTCCAAGGCCCTGTCCACTTGAAGCCACGTCTCAGTTATCCCCACAATTTCCAAAAGAGCCTCAAGCTCATCCATCTTATTTCTAATGCTTTGTGCATTCATATATAGTATTTTTAATTTGTTACTGCCCTCATCCTTCCCATCAACTCCTATTTCACTCAATCTTACAACATGATCCCTTTTTGAGATTTCTGCTTCATTGATACAGAAATGATACAGTTGTCTTTCTTGACTTCCCTTGTTCTAACTTTCCCTCCAATTTCCTTCTTAAACATCCAGTTTGCCTCCCCCCCCCCCCCGCCGCTACTTAGTTTAAACGTAGCTGTGTTGCAGTAGCAAACCTGCCTGCCAGAATGCTGGTCCCTAACCTATTAAGATGCAAACCATCTCTCTTGTAGAATTTATGCTGACCACAAAACATAACCCAGTGATCCAAGAATTTAAATCCTTGCTTCCTGCAGCAGTTCCCCAGCCACATGTTTAAGTCCATTATCTCCCTGTTTCTGGCCTCAACAGCCCGAGGAAGTGGAAACAAACCGGAGATAACCACCCTGGACATCATGCTTTTCAGCCTTCTTCCCAGTTCTCCGAAGTCCCGCTGTAGTATGTTCCTCCTCTTCTTCCCGACATAATTTGTGCTGACATGTACCACCACCTCTGGCTCTTCGCCTTCGTCCTTGAGGATGTCCTGCACTCTGTGATGTCTTTAACCCTGGCACCAGGAAGGCAACACACCATCCTTAAGTCCCGCCTGCTGCCACAAAAAGCCCGGTCAGTTCCTCTTATGATGGAGACCCCGATTACTTCGGCTCTGTGCAATGTCCAACTCTTCCGCTCTGCCTCTGCGCCAACTTTTGATTGACAGACCTGGCCGCCTGGCGGACTGGCAGTGTCATCTGTCTCTACTGTTTCCAAAAGCTTCAACTTGTTCCTGACAGGTACTTCCCCCGGGGTCTCTTGCACCTGTCTCCTCTCTGCCTTCCTCATCGTCTGCTCTCTTCTGCTCTCTTCTGGTACGATTGGTGTAATAACCTCACTGAAGGTCTTGTCCAGAAAGATCTCGTTCTCTCGGATGAGAGTAAGATCCTCGAGTTCTTTCATCTGTGCTGCAATGTGTTCTGTCAGTAGCTGAACGTGCACACACTTTCCACACTTATACGAGCCAGACACACCAGAGTCGTTGACCTCCCACATCAAGCACGTAGCACACTGAACCAGCTTGGCAGTCATGTCTTCACCCTCTTCAACTGTGGCGTAATCACTTCACTCAACCAGCTTGTCAAAGAGTCCTGAGCTAAAGCCTCACTATCCAATCCACAGAAACTTCCTTGGACCCTCTTTTTAGGGGCAAGTCTGTGGACATTTAATTTTGGTTAGAGGAGGAGGGAGGGAGGCCCTACTTTGTAGGACCTAGGTTCCAGAACACACCCATTCAAATAACAATCACTTACCCTCCCGACCGGCTTTTCTCTCCCACTCTCTCCCTCACACTGCCCACTCTCATTCTCTCTCTCCCTCACACTGCCCACTCCCACTCTCTCCCTCACACTGCCCGCTCCCACACTCTCTCCCTCACACTGCCCGCTCCCACTCTCTCTCCCTCACACTGCCCCCTCCCACTCTCTCTCCCTCACACTGCCGGCTCCCACTCTCTCTCCCCCACACTGCCCACTCCCACTCTCTCTCCCTCACACTGCCCGCTCCCACACTCTCTCCCTCACACTGCCGGCTCCCACTCTCTCTCTCCCTCACACTGCCCGCTCCCACTCTCTCTCTCCATCACACTGCCCGCTCCAACTCTCTCTCCCTCACACTGCCGGCTCCCACTCTCTCTCCCTCACACTGCCCGCTCCAACTCTCTCTCCCTCACACTGCCGGCACCCACTCACTGTCCCTCACACTGCCGGCTCCCACTCTCTCTCTCTCCCTCACACTGCCTGCTCTCACTCGCTCTCTCCCTTACGCTGCCAGCCCCCACTCTCTCTCTCCCTCGCACTGCCCGCTCCTACTCTCTCTCTCTCCCTCACTCTGCCGGTCACACTCTCTCTCTCTCACCGCCCGCTCCCACTCTCTCTCCCTCACACTGCCCGCTCCCACTCTCTCTCCCTCACACTGCCAGCTCCCACTCTCTCTCTCCCTCGCACTGCCCGCTCCTACTCTCTCTCTCTCCCTCACTCTGCCGGTCACACTCTCTCTCACCGCCCGCTCCCACTCTCTCTCCCTCACACTGCCAGCCCCCACTCTCTCTCTCCCTCGCACTGCCCGCTCCTACTCTCTCTCTCTCCCTCACTCTGCCGGTCACACTCTCTCTCTCTCTCTCACTGCCCGCTCCAACTCTCTCTCCCTCACACTGCCGGCTCCCACTCTCTCTCCCTCACACTGCCCGCTCCCACTCTCTCTCCCTCACACTGCCCGCTCCCTCTCTCTCTCACCGCCCGCTCCCACTCTCTCTCCCTTACACTGCCGGCTCCCACTCTCTCCCTCACATTACTGAGTCCCACTCTCTCTCTCCTTGACACTCCCACTCCATTCCTCTTTCTCCTCTGCACAACTGGGTCTCACTCTGTTGCTTTTCTTGGTCAGTGCATTGAGTATAGGAGTTGGGAGGCCATGTTGTTTCTGTGAAGGACATTGGTTAACGCACTATTGGAAGACTGCATTCAATTCTGGTCTCCCCCCATCGGAAGGACGTTGAGAAACTTGAAAGTGTTCAGAAAAGGTTTTCAATAATGTTGCCAGGGTTGAAGGGATTGAGCTATCGAGAGGGGCTGAATAGGCTGGGCCTGTTTTCCCTGGAGTGTCGGAGGCTGAGGGGTGACCGGATAGATATTTATAAAATTAGGAGGGGCAGGGATAAGGTAAATAGCTAATGTCTATTTCCCAGGCGAGAGGAGTCCAAGACTAGAGGTCAGAGGTAACGTTTGGAGGGGAATGATTTAAAAGGGACCGAAGGGGCAGTTTTCTTCTTGCAGAGGGTGATGTGTGTATGAAATGAGCTGCCAGAGGAAGTTGTGAAAGCGGTCACAATTCTAACATTGAAAAGGTATCTGGATGGGTATATTAATAGGAAGGGTTGAGAGGGATGTGGGCTAAATGCTGGCAAATGGGACTCGATTAACTGTGGATATCTGGTCAGTATGGATGGGTTAAACCAAAGCGTCTGTTTCCCTGCTGTACATCTCCATGACACTGTGTCTCTATTAAAGGTAGGAAGTGCATGGAGCAGGTGAACTAAGCATTGGCCCAGGACTGATGTAAACACTGTTCAATGATCTGCCAAAACCATGTCTCCCGGTTTTCTCTGTGCTGATGACATAGGGTTAAATTGTCATAGACTTGTACAGCACAGAAATTGACCCTTTCATTCAACCCATTCACTGTGAACAGATTTAGTCCTATTTGCCAGCATTTGGCCCATATCCCTCTAAACCCTTCCTATTCCTATACCCATCCAGATACCTTTGCAAATGCTGTCATTGTACCAGCCTCCACCACTTCCTCTGGCAGCTCATTCCATGCACGCACGAACTTCTGTGCAAGAAAAGTTACCACTTACGACCTTTTAAATTTTCCCATCTCAACTGAAACCTGTGCGCTCTCGTTTTGAATTCCTCTTCCGTGGAGAAAAGACCTTGCCAATCACCCTTTCCATGCCCTTGATGATTTTACAAACCTCTATGAGGTCACCCCTCAGCCTCCGATACCTCACACCCTTGAGCCCCAGTAACATCTTTATAAATCTTTTCTGCAACATTTCAACTTTAACAACATCTTTCCTGTAGCAGGGAGACCAGAACTGAATGTTCAAAAGTGGCCGAACCAATGTCATGTACAACCACACTCCTACACTCAATGCACTGACCAAGAAAAGCTCTGTAATTCTGCCCCCTGGACCAGATCCTTAATTTGAGGGTTCGTACATTATGTTTACCTTACATGAGGATCAATGGTCGGCACAACATCGTGGGCTGAAGGGCCTGTTCTGTGCTGTACTTTTCTATGTTCTATGTTCTATGAAGGTGTTACAAAGGTGATGGAATACTGCAGCACATGGGGCTTACATTGAATCCCTCATCAACCATATCCAGTGTATGTCAGCTCCACAACTTGTGTCCAAACAGAATTGTGCATTGACATTGATATCCGGCCTAATCCCAGCCAACATCATTGTGTGTGACTCAAGTCAGAATGTCAATGATTTCAAGATTGTCCTGACCTTCAGCAGCAAAGTCTAATTATTGAAGGTCATAAATCTTTTGATCATATCCAAAAAAACCTGCACATGCTTTAAATCAGAAACAAAAGCAAAACCTTTTGGAAAGCTCAGCAGCATCTGTGAAGAGAGATCAGAGTTAACCTCTCGTGTCCAGTGATTGTTCTTCAATACTAACCGTGTCACTTTAATTGTCCAATACACACAGATCCACCAATCTGTTTGGTTTAATTTTCAGACTGAAATCTGTTGAACACAAAGTGCACAAATGTGCCTGGTTATCACACCCAGATCAAATTATTATAAAGTTCAAGCACTTTGAAAATATCTCATTCAGATACTAACTTCCTTACCAAATTATTTTCATGACAATATTTTAACTGTGTTTTCAAATATTCTTCAGTCCAGATACAAATACATTTTAAATTGCTTCCACCTCTCTCCCATGTGAGTAATCTGGTATATGAATGTCAGTGTCTGTGTGATGCTATGTATGTAGGCCATGCCTCTGAAAGACTGACAGATTGTTCCAAACAGCATTTCTCTTCAGGTCTTCACAACAAACAGGTTACTGCCTGGACCCAACCAGCTTACACTCACAAAACCTAAAACCCAGTGCCCACCATTGGTTGTGATTGGGTTACATTTTAAATGAATTCTAATCCATTCCTGGGCATCGCTGGTTGGGCCGGCAATTATTGCTCATCCCTAGTGGTTGTTGAGAATGTGCTGTGGATTTGGAAAGTGCTGTCTAAGGAGATTCTGTGAATTTCTGCAAGGCACCTTGTCGCTGGTGCACATTGCTGCTCCTGCGGGTCAGTGGTCAAAATAACATGGATGTTTGTGGATATCGTGGCAATCAAGTGGGGTCTTTTATCCCGGCTGGTGCCAAGCTTCTGAAATACTGTTGGAGCTGCCCCCATCCAGGCCTGTGGGGAGTATTCTATCAGAATCCTGACTGGTGTATTGTAGATGGTGGACGGTCTGTGGGGGATCAGGAGGTGAGTCATTCACTGCAGTATTCCGAGCCTCTGACCTGCTCTGTTGTCACTGTATTTATATCGCTAGTACAATTCAGTTTCTGATCAATGGTAACCCCAAGATGTTGACAGGAGAGGATTCAGCAACGGTAACCCCATTGAATATCAAAGGATTCTCTGTTGTTGGAGATGATCTTGGATAAGGTGGGGGAGGTGAAATGAAGAAACTGGTGAAATCTAAATTGATCCGATGTGGTTGGAGGGTCCCAAGGTGGAATATGAGGTGTTCTTCCTCCAGCTATCAGGTGGCTTGAGTTTCACAATGGAGGAGGCCCAGGACTTGCATATCCTTGGCAGAGTGGGAGGGGGAGTTAAAGTGTTCAGTCACAGAGTGGGGGGGGGGTGCTGTTTAGTGCATGTATCCGAGATATATTCTCTGCAATATTACACAACTGGGCGCCCTGTCTCCCTAATATAGAGGAAACCACACCGAGAGCAATGGACACAGTGGATGATGTGTGTGGAAGTACAGGTAAATCTCTGCTGGATTTGGAAGGATCCTTTGGGGCCGAGGATGGGGTTGAGGGGGGAGGTGTGAGTGCAGGTTTTGCACTTCTTGCAGTGGCCAGGGAATGTGCCAGGAAGGGAAGGTGTGTTTTGAGTGGGGTGTGGATCTGACAAAGGAGTCACAGAGGGAATGGTCTCTGCGGAACGAATATAGGGGTTAGGAGGGAAATATATACCTGGTAGAGGGGTCTGTTTGTAGGTGGCAGTAATGGCAGAGGATGATGCGTTGTATCCGGAGGATGGTGGCGCAGAAGCTGAGGACTTGGGGGTTCTGTCCTTGGTGTGATTGGAGAGGTGGGGTTCAAGGGCAGAGGTGTGGGAAGTGGAGGAGTTGCACTGGAGGGCATTGTCAGCCACGTGGGAGGGGAAACTGTGGTCATTGAAGAAGGAGGCCATCTGGGATGTTCAACGGTGGAATTGATCCAACTGGGAGCAAATGTGGCAGAGGCAGAGGAATTGGGGAGCAGGGAAGTGGGGGTGGGAGGAGGTGCAATCCAGGTAGCTGTGGGAGTCTGTGGGTTTGAGGTAGATGTCCACGTTGAGTCTGTTGCCGGAAATGGAGATAGAGAGGCCCAGGAGGGAGGAAGGGGAAAGATCCCTTCCGAATATGGTGCCATTATTTAAGAAGGTGGTAAGGAAAAGCCAGGGAACTATAGACTGGTGAACCTGTTGTCAGTGGTGGGTGAGTTTTGAGAAAAAACAATCAAGTTAAAAAAGTACATGAAGGATAGATTGTTTATACACGGAGCTTGTGGAGAGGCCTGTAAAGGGACGGCTCGGGAGAGGTTTTTGTATCCGGACAGTGAAGGCTGAATGTTGGATTACTTGAGGAGGAGCTTGTTTTTTTCATTTTTTTCAGTTAAGTGTTTGATTTCTTTTTAATATTTATATTGTTAATTTTTCTTTTCACGCTTCATATTAAATCTGTGGGTAAGGAAAGATAGTTTAAGTTAACATTTAATGTGTTATTGAGAGCTTCTTCTTTAATGGCTTGTAAGAGACATTGAGTGTGATGACAAATAGACTTAGCGAAGTGATTACACAGCAAGATCATTCAGTTCTATAACTGTCCATCAGGAAGGGTTTGAAAGTGGTTTCGAAGTCTCCTGTGGCTATTCCTCTATCAGACAGATATTCCATTTTGAATATTGTTGAATGAGAACAATAGAAATGGTCATCCGATCTTGGGCACCATATTCAACTTGTTTGTCAAGATTTAAAAGAATAAATGTTTTCGGGAACTCTCCTGAGAGGGGCACAGTCAGGAGATTCTGCGGGAGTGAGTGTGAGTCGAGTATGGTGTATTGCTTTCCCACTGCCAGGGTGAAGAATGTCTCAAAATGTTTGAAGCAGATTGTCAAGTGGATGAGTGAGAAACCGGAAGTTGTTGTACACATTGATAGGAATGACATAGTTAGAGATAGGGTTAAGGGGTTACAGAGTGGCATGGGGGCAGCACGGTGGCTCAGTGGTTAGCACTGCTGCCTCACAGCACCAGGGTACCAGGTTTGATTCCAGCCTCGAGTGACTGTCTGTGTGGAGACTGCATATTCTCCTTATGTCTGCGTGGGTTTCCTCCGGGTGCTCCAGTTTCCTCCCACAGTCCAAAGATGTGCAGGTCAGGTGAATTGGCCATGTTAAATTGCCCACAGTGTTAGGTGCATTAGTCAGAGGGAAATGGGTCTGAGTGGGTTACCCTTTGGAGGGTCGGTATGGACTTGTTGGGCCGAAGGGCCTGTTTCCACTCTGGAGGGAATCTAATCTAATCAGTGAGTATAACTGGTTAGGTAGAAGGTTAAAAAAACGAATATAAAAAAGTAATCTCTGGTTTACTTCTGGTGCCAAGTTCTAATGAGGGAAGGAATAAAAGGACAGGGCAGATAAATCAATGGTTGACGAGGTGCTGCACTGCGCAGGGAGTCACTTTCCTGGAACATTGGGATCTCTTCTGGGACAGAAAAGACCTGTTTAAAAGGATGGGTTTCACCTGAACTAGACCAATATCCTGGTGGGGAGATTTGCTCGCTCTATTTCAGGAGATTGTAAGATGTGAGAGAGGTGGGGTGGGGGCTTTCTAAACAACAGTGAAAATAGAAAGAAAGATGACAATGATTCTGAATCAGAAAACAGCACGTTCTTTAGAAAAGACAGTCAAGAACAAGTCAGAGAACAAAGGAACACTGAACATTTTAACTGCATTTATTTCAATACACGAGGTCTTATGGAAAAAGCTGATGAACTCGGAGCATGGAAGGGAACATGGGTCTGGGATATCATTGCTATTACAGATAATATCTTCTCTTGGGAAATAAGGCGAGGCAAGTGACTGAAGTGTGAGTCAGGGAACACTTTTGGACCAGTGATCGTAATGCCAGTAACTTTAAAATAGTTGTGTAAAAGGATAAAAGTTAAAATTCTTAATTGGAGTGAGGCAAATGGGTATGAAAGGGTATGAAACAAAAACTTTTAAATGTTGATTGGAGCAGAATGATCGCAGGTAAAAGGATGACTGGCAAGTGGGAGACCTTCCAAAATGTGATAACAAGAGTTCAGAAACATTTTGTTCCTGTTGGAGTGAAAGGCAAGGCTGGTAAGATTACAGAACAATGGATGAATAAAGATGTTGAAGTTCAAGTCAAGAATAAAAAATAACCATCTATTAGAGAGATGATTGGGATCAACTGAATGTCTTGAAGAGTGTAAAGAGTGTAGGGACATTCTTTAGAAGGAAATGAGGAAGGCAAAGAGGGGACAGGAGACAGCCTTGGCAGATAGGGTAAAAATTATCCAACGAGGTTCCATAAATACATTGAGTGAGGGAGCAACTGGAGAGAGAGTAGGATCCCTTAAAGACCAATGAGGTTGTCTTTGTGTTGAACCTCAAGAGATGGGAGGGATATAAAAAATATTTTGCATCCATCTTTATTGTTGGGAAAGAAATGAAGGCTGGAGAAATCAGGGATATAAATACTGATGTTTTGGAAACAGTTCACAGTACAGAAGAGGAAGTGCTGAAGATCTTAAAAAAACATAAATATAGATAAACCTGATCAAGTGTGTCCCAGGACATTGTGGGAAGTTAGAGAGAAAATTATACGGCCCCGAGCAGAAATATTTGTATCATCTGTAAACCATGGGGAAAGAACTGGAGGACTGGGGCGTGGCTAATGTGTCATTGTTTAAGAAGGGATGTGAGGAGAAGCCTGGGAACTATCGACCTGTGAGTCTGTCCTCGGTGGTGGGTAGGTTTTTAGAGATGATCCTGAAAGATAGGATTTACAGAGGTTGGAGAGGAAAGGATTGATTAGAGATGGGCAGTCTGATTTAGTGTGAGCAAAATCATGTCTCCCATTTGATTGGGTTTGTTTTTGGAAGTAATCAAAATGATTGGTGAGGACAGAGAGTTAGATGGTGTTTGCTTGGCCTTTAGTAAAGCCTTTGATGAGGCTCTGCATGATCGACTAATTGGTAAAGTTAGATCACATAGGATTCAGGGTGGACTTGCCAACTGAATACATAATTGGCTTTATGGCAGAAGATGGTGGAACATTGTTTTTCAGATGGAGACCTGTGACCAGCGGTGTCCCACAGGGAGCGGTACTGGCTCCACTTCTGTTAGTCATTTATACAAAGGATTTGGATGGGAATGTAGGAGGCAATGGTTAGTAAGTTTGTGGATGACACCAAAATGGTAAAATAGACAGTGAAGAATGTGACCCAAAATTAAAAAGAGATCTTGGGCTGAATTGGGCTGAGGAGTAGCAGATGGAGTTTAATTTGGATAAACGTGAGGTATTGCATTGTGGTAATACAAACAAGGACTTAATGGTCGGGCCCTGGGTAGTGTGGGAGAGCAGAGAGACACCTCAGTGTTCAGGGACATGCTTCTTTGAAATTTGCATCCCAGTTAGACAGGGTAGTTAAGAAGGTGTTTAACACACACACCTTCATTGCCCAGACCTTTGAGTATCAGAGTTCTGACATTATATTGAACTTGTACAGGACAGTGATGAGGCCTCTTCTGGATTAATGTGTGCAATTCTCATCGCCCTGTTATAGGAAGGGTATTATTAAACTGGAGAGGGTTCAGTAAAGATTTACCGAGATGTTGTCAGGAATGGAGGGTTTGAGATATAGACATGGGCTGTTGCATTGGAGTGTGAGGGGTGACCTTATTGATGTTTAAACTATCATGTGGGGCACAGATAAGATGAATGATAAGGGAGTTCAAACCTGGGGGGTATATTTTTAAGGTGAGAGGAGAAAGATTGAAAAAGGACATGACGAGCAATGTTTTTAGAATTTTGGATGTGGAATGAACTATCAGAGGAAATTGTGGATGTAGGTACAGTTACAATGTTTAAAATACATTTGGACAAGTTCATGAATAGGAGGTTTGGAGGGATATGGGCCCAGAGCAGGCAGGTGGGAATAGTTTAGTTTTGGAACATGGTCGGTGTGGCCTGGTTGGTCCGAAGGGTCTGTCTCAGTGCTGGATGACTCGTTGACTCCATGACATTACGGTACGCAGTCAAAAGACACGTTAGTCTCTGCACACGCTCACTTTGCCCTCCAGCTCATGGTCTGGGATACAGCACGGGGGAAGGGTAATGTTGATGGATGGGGATACTGAGGGGCTTTTATGTACAATGGGTGTATAATGGAGGAACTACAGAGGGACAGATCAGGATTGATGAAGCTGCACAAGGGATGGCAATTAGACAGGGGCCATGGAGGGGACAGGGGCTAAATTTGCGGTGGGGGGGCGGGATTGTCCAACATTGAAGTGGGGGGGTGTGCAGATTCTATCTCAGGATTGAACAACAGAACCAGGGAAGGAAAGAAGGAAAGAGAGAGAAAAATGAGAGAAGAAGAAGAATGGGAACGAACACAGATAAAGGTGGGAAGAAGAGACAGGAGAGAAAATACAAAAGAAGAGGCTGTCAGTAAGAGAGAGAGAGAGAGAGAAAGGTTGAGAGGGAGAGAGAGATGTAGTGTGATACAGACAGAGGGTCAGAGACAGAGGCAAAGAGAGGGACAGAGAGAGAAAAGAGGAAAAATCAGACAGATATAAGCACGTGCTAAGGAAAGATATGGTGAGATTTAACAATTGATATTCACCATTCCGGTTGGTCTAAGCTCTCGCGATGGTCTCTCTCACACTCGTTCTCTCCCATTCAGGACAGACTCTGCTCCAGGGGCTTGCTTTTGAGATTCAACCATTCCCCACACTCTCACACATAGAGACAGACAGAAACCCACAGTAACTCACCCCCTGCTCAGTGCACACAATGAAAGTTGAGTAGGTTAGGATAGTTTTCATTAGAAGAAAGGAGATTGAGAGGAGACCTATGAGGTCTACAAAATGATGAAGGGTATAGACAGGGTAGACAAAGATAAGCTTTTTTCCCAAAGATTCAATAACGAGAAGTCACACTTTCAAGGTGAGAGGTGAAAACTTAAATGGGCATACACGAGGCAAGGACTTCAAACAGAGAGTGGTGGGTCCCTGGAACACGTTGCCAGCAGAGATTGTAGAGGCAGGCACGGTAGTTTCATTGAAGATGCGTCTGGATAGATGCATGAGTAGGTGGGGAGCAGAAGGAGACAGATGCTTAGGAAATGGGCGACAGGTTTAGACAGAGGCTTTGGATTGGCTCAGGCTTGGAGAGCCGAAGGGCCTGTTCCTGGGCTGGAAATGTTTTTGTTCTTTGTTCTTTGAGGGGAAAATGGCTGCCAGTACCTGTTTGAAATATCCCCAAGTCTCTCACTGAAAGCACCCTCTCTGCCCAAGTCCCAGCTCATCCAGTCAGCTCCCAGCTCCCTCTACCCAGGGCATACCTCCCTCAGGGATGGAGCATAGCCAGAGTCATCTCAGTGAGATTAGAGGGGGGAGGGAGTGAGGGAACGAGGAGGTGTGAGAGAATGCAGCAGGTAAACAGTTTCATCCAGTCTGCCTTTGTCTACTCCTGCTTTGCATTTTATTGTCTTGGAATAAAAAAAAAACAAATGTATTTTCAAACTGATCAAATTCCTTTTGTCTTTGTGGTTTCCTATTGATCAATGTGACAAATCTCAACTTGCAATTGTCAGGAATCTAACCCAGGTCACCCCGTTTGGAGGACAGCTACACTAACCATGAGAGCACCGCCGTTCACTTTACCACAACACAGTCCCCAAACATAGTTTAAAAATCTTTATCATGACAAATCAAACAGAGTTCATATTGATTCACTGAAAGTGATATTGGGTCAGGTGACGATAGCTTATATGAAGAGGTAGATTTGAAGGAGCACCTGAAATCGGGGAGGGAGCTGGGTCATTGGGCAGGTGCAGGGAGGGAGTCCAGAAATCCCTGTGGTTGGGCTTGGATTCCCGGGCAACGCATCAGCTGGTTCATGGAAAGGAGCAAATAAAGAAACGGGACGATGTCAGAGAACTGGTTTAGTCCAGACTGCCTTTGTCTCCTCCTGCTTTGCATTTTATTGTTTTAGAATGAAAGCCACATGTATTCACAAACTGACCCAATTCCTTTTCTCTTTGGGGTTTCCTGTTGATCAATGTGAAAATCTAAAAGTGCGATTGCCAGAAAACAACACGAGGAATTGAATGGAAACAAAGTAAATTATTGTTGAAAATAAAGGTGCAAATAAAGACACAGAATCTTTACAATATTTTATTTCCTTTTTCAACAGGAAACTTCTCGGTTTTTTTTTAAAATGTATAGATGTGTGAGTCAGAGAATTCAGTGAGGAAGAGTGGACAGGAGCCTGTCGTTGCATTTCCCTCTCTGGCCTGCAGTGAACAATTATACCTTCCTCCACATCATTTATGCTTCTACCCACTTCACTCACTGAGAATGGATTGCTTGGGATAAATGTAGCTTTTGTGTATATTTGGGTTTGCTTTGGTTGTCCCACATCCTACTAATTGTTGCTGATTACTAACAGCACTTTACACTGGCTTTAAACCTCCAGTCTCTTTCATTTTGCTCCTCAGGTGTAGTCATTCCTTGCCCATTAGGAAAGGAGTGTTATCATGTTGCTGCTCCTCCTTCTCCTTTCGGTCCATTCCTCACGTGGACTCCTCGTTCCGTTCTCTGCTGAACCTAATGTTGGCTCTTGGATTGATTCACCAATTGAATTATTGTTCTAACTGGATATGTCATGGCATACTTTAACTGGTCTCTGAAATGTTTCTGTGTCACCACATAGATAAGGGCATTTGTGCAGCAACTTAAGTTCCTCAGCATATATCCAATCTGAACAAAGAGACGATAAGAAACAGAATCCAAGGAATAACCAGCATTAAAGAAATCTAAAATATGCAACAACCAGAGAAATATGAAGCTGGCAGATATGGCAAAGAGTAAAATCACAGAATTCTTCCTGCTCTCTACCTCTGGATCATTCTCTGTTTTTCTCTGACCTCTCAGTTCTTTCCGCACCTTAATGGCCTCAAAGATATGCCTGACAGTCAGAATGTTGATAAAGAGAATAAAGGTGAATGGGAACATTGGTGTTAAAAAAGTCTGAAAATATTTAAAACCTATCCACCGACGGTCATAATAATAACCAGGCCTGATATAACAGTACCATGGAACATTATTGATAATCTTTCCAGGGTAATACACAAAGGAGTTGGGAATGTTCTTTAAACAAAAGAAGATGCAGATTATTGCTAGAACCCTGGTTGCAGTTTTCCCTGTGCAATACTTAGTTTTTATCTCATGAAAACAAATGGAGACAAATCGATCAAAGGAAAAAGCAATGGTGAACCACACGGAACAATCAATGGTCAAGCGGTTGAGAGCATAGATAGCACCACAAACAGGAGTGATTTGCAGGAAACACAGTGGACAGTATCGGTTTCGAAATTGGTGAAGAATGATATAAAAAACAATGAACAGTAGATCTGACATTGTCATGGCCACCAGGTAGCGAGTGCTGCACACTGAAAGACCACATTTGCCCCGAGCTAAGATTACAATCACCACGAGATTAACTGTAAGAGAAAGGAAAAAATAGATTTGAAGTCACTAATGAAACATTCTCTGTACGTGAGCCCAGACTGTAATTAATGACACAAAGATAATTGTTGTTCCATGTTATATGAAGTTTAAAGAATCTCTCTCAATGAATCATTTGCTCTTTTAAAGGACACAGGGAAGAACATGAGCAGCAGATTACTCACAGAAACACAGTCATATACTCAGGATGTTTTTGGGTCAGCAGCAATCGATTTCGCCTGCACCTCAGATGCAATCTTGCTTGCTGTGCCTTTTCCAGCACATCGCCCTATCTGCAGTCCCCATTATTTCCTAATTCCTAATGACCTGCTGAACCCACCCATGACCTTGTTGTATCTGAGCTCCCATTTGGAGCAAGCTGCCTGAACAAGATCCACCAACATAATCCCTTTCCATCAAGGAATGGGAAACACCAGTTGTCACTGTGAGGTGGGTTGTTACAAAACATATCTGACCGATAGCAGGCTGTGAACTACCACAGAGAGAGGGTGGTCTTCCGAAACACTTTCTAGACCAGCCAGGGCCGGTGCTCAGCCAAACTCCATCAATGTGACCTCAGTGTAAACCCATTCTGCACAGTATAGGGAAACACACAATGCTGCACATTACTAAGGAGCCTCCGAACTGACAAACTATTCACTTTAAACTCAGTCAGTGAGGATACTAATGTCTGACATCAGGATTTGCCTTCCGAAATGGAAATATAATAATTTATCAGTTATCTGTAGAAATAACGATGATTCAATTCAGTGGTTTATGTAAGTTGTTCCAAAGCTTACCAGGAATACCAGCAGCAACAAGGATGGTCTCGTACACTCTATTGATCCTTTCCCGGAGAAGATGCATTTCGTTGTTTATGACACAACCTTTCCCTTCCTGCTGCTGGCAATCTGTTGAAATTGGAGAATTCTCTCAGAGATGGAGTTGACACAGTTCCGGAGAATTTATTTTATATTGTGTGGTATCTCCACTGGGAAACTGTGATTATATCTTCAAATTTTTTAACGCATTTTGAACAAACAAGTTACGACAGCAGGTTTATTTTAATGATGATAGCATTGAGAATAACAGCTATATTTTAATACCCCAAAGGCTGGATTGATCTGATCCTGTTAAGTCTCAAATATTCATGTTTTCAACTAAAAATATTTGCAATACTTCACTCACTATCAATCCTTTCAATATCTAAATACCTTTTCACATTCTTTTCAGTGATGACCTTCGTTCTGCTGAGGTCATTCAGTCGTTCAATGCCTCATGCTGTTGAAGTTTTTGAGAGCTTTTCTCCTGCACACGGTTATCACACAGCTTTCCTTGTTAATACAACTGATTTGGGAAATGCTTTCTGTGAATGAGCACTCTAACACAGAAACTGAAGCTGATACTGACCACACCAACAGCTGGAACTTCCACTCGGTCATATTTTCTCAAAACAAAGACAAAAATAATCGGATCCTTCAGTTCAAAACCATAGAATGATGACATCATACAGGGTAGAGATGGCCCTTCGCTCCGTCGAGTTTTTATCTCTGAACTCACACTCAAAGCTACTCAGGGCTGGACAATGGGAAGCCTTCAAACATGAGATAATGAGAGTCCAGAGACAGTATGTTCCTGTTCGGGTGAAAGGCAAGGCTGGTAGATGCAGGGAATACTGGATGACTTGAGAATATGAGGTTTTATTTGAGAAAAAGAAGGAAGCATATGTCAGGTATAGGCAGCAGAAATCAAGTGAATCCTGAGATGAGAATAAATGCAGTAGGAATATATTTAAGAGGAGAATCAGGAAGGCAAAAATGGAACATGAGATAGCACTGGCAAATCGGGGTAAGGAGAATCCAAACAGATTCAATAAATACATTCAGGATAAAAGATTAACTAGGGAGAGAATAGTGCCCCTCAAAGATCAGCAAGGCACCCTATATGTGGAACCACAGGAGATGGGGAGATACTAAACAAATATTTTGCATCAGTATTTACTGTGGAGAAGGTCATGTAAGATATAAAATGTGGGGAATGAGATGGTTACTTCTTAAAAAATGTCCTTGTTACAGTGGACATCTCAAAATGCATAAAGATAGATAAATCCCAGGACCTGATCAGGTGTACGCTAGAAATCAGTGGGAAGCAAGTAAAGTGATTGCTGAGCCTCTTGCTGAGATATTTGTATCATCAATAGTCACAGGTGAGGCGCTGGAAGGCTGACTGTTGGCTAACAGGGTGCCACTACTTAAGAAAGGTAGTAAGGAAAAGCCAGGGATCTATAGACCAGTGAGCCTGATTGATGGTGGAAAAGTCGATGGAGGTAATCCTAAGGGATAGGGTTTACATATATTTGGAAAGGCAAGGACTGTTTAGGGATAGTCAGCATGACTCTGTGCGTGTGAAGAGGATTGATGAGGGCAGAGCAGTGGCTGTGATCTACATGAACTTCAGTTAGGCATTCAACAAGGGTCTTCACGGTGGACTGGTTAGCAAGATTAGAGATGATGGAATGCAGGGGGATCTAGTTATTTGGATGCAGAACTGGCTCAAAGATAGCAGACAGAGGTTGTTGATGGAGGGTTGCTTTTCAGACTGGAGGCCTGCGATCCATGGTGTGCCACAAGGATCAGTGTTGGCTTCATTGCTTTTCATCATGTTACAGTGGACATCTCAAAATGCATAAAGATCGATAAATCCCAGGACCTGATCAGGTGTACCTTAGAAATCAGTGAGAAGCACGTAAAGTGAGAAGCAAGTTGGGGCGGCACGGTGGCACAGTGGTTAGCACTGCTGCCTCACAGCACCAGAGACCCGGGTTCAATTCCTGCCTCAGGCAACTATCTGTGTGGAGTTTGCACATTCTTCCCGTGTCTACGTGGGTTTCCTCCGGGTGCTCCGGTTTCCTCCCACAGTCCAAAGATGTGCAGGTTAGGTGAATTGGCAACGTTAAATTGCCCGTAGTGTTGGGTGAAGAGGTAGGGGAATGCCTCTGGGTGGGTTGCTCTTCGGAGGGTCGGTGTGGACTTGTTGGGCCGAAGGGCCTGTTTCCACACTGTAAGGAATCTAATCTAATCATGAATCAAATCATTTCCATAAATGATTTGGATATGAAAATAACAGGTATAGTTCGTAAGTTTGCAGATGACACCAAAATTGGAAGTTACCTTAGAGTACACAGGATCTTGATCAGATTGGTCAATAGGCCAAGGAGTGGCAGATGGAGTTTAATTTAGATAAATGTGAGGTGCTGTATTTTGAAAAGACAGATCAGAGCAGGAGTTATATACTAATGGGTTTGTTGCTGAACCTCCATCCAAGGCCCTAAAGGAGCCTTCCACATCCATCAAAGTTTTACCTGCACATCCACCAATATCATTTATTGTATCCGTTGCTCCCGATGCGGTCTCCTCTACATTGGGGAGACTGGACACCTCCTAGCAGAGCGCTTTAGGGAACATCTCTGGGACACCCGCACCAATCAACCACACCGCCCCGTGGCCCAACATTTCAACTCCCCCTCCCACTCTGCCGAGAACATAGAGGTCCTGGGCCTCCTTCACCGTCGCTCCCTCACCACCGGACGCCTGGAGGAAGAACGCCTCATCTTCCGCCTCGGAACACTTCAACCCCAGGGCATCAATGTGGACTTCAACAGTTTCCTCATTTCCCCTTCCCCACCTCACCCCAGTTCCGAACTTCCAGCTCAGCACTGTCCCCATGACTTGTCCTACCTGCCTATCTTCTTTTCCACCTATCCACTCCACCCTCCCCGCCCCCGACCTGTCACCTTCATCCCCTCCCCCACTCACCTATTGTACTCTATGCTACTTTCTCCCCACCCTCACCCTCCTCTAGCTTATCTCTCCATAAAATCCTTGTCAATTGTTGTTGAAACCCATCTGGTTCTCTAATGCCCTTTAGGGATTAGGGCTGTCCTTGTCTTGTCTGGGTTACGTGTGACTCCAGACCCACTGCAATTGGTGCGGTTGGTGGAGGTCAGCCATCTAAGCTCTAGGCCCTCACAGCAGGAGGTCCTCAAGATTGTATCCTATCCCTAACTATCTTTAGTGACTGTATAACTGACCTTCCCTCAGGCAGAATGTCATGAGTCCGAGGGTTCGCTAATACTCACACAATGTTCAGCAGCATTCTTCCCTCCTCAGATACTGAAGCACTCCAAGTGGCTCTGCAGCAAGATCCTGGCAACTTCCGCTCCTCAGAAACGGCGTTAGGGAAGTGGAGCAGGAGCTGGATGAACTTTGGATTCATTGAGAGGAGTTACAGGGAGGTAGTTACACCTCAGGTACAGGGGAAAGGTAGATGGGTTACAGTCAGGAGATGGAAAGGGAACCGGCAGACAGTGCAGGGACCCCCTACGGCCGTTCCCCTCAATAACAAGCATACTGTTTTGGATACTGTTGCGGGGAAGCGACTTACTAGGGATAAGCCATGGGGTACAGATCTCTGGCACTGAGTATGTCCCTGGTGCTCAGACGGAAGGGGGAAGAGGAGCAGAACATTAGTCATTGGGGACTCCATAGTTAGGGGGACAGATAGAAGGTTCTGTGGTAACGAGAGAGACTCGCGGTTGATGTATTGCCTCCCAGCTGCCAGGGTTCATGACGTTTCTGATTGTGTTTTCGGTATCCTTCAGGGGGAGGGGTGTAGCCCCAAGTCATGTTCCACATAGGCACCAACTACATAGGTAGGAAAAGGGCTGGGGATTTAAGGCAGAAATTTAAGATTGTTACCCATGTCACTTGCTAATACTCACACAATGTTCAGCAGCACTCTTCCCTCCTCAGATACTGAAGCCCTCCATGTGGCTCTGCAGCAAGATCCTGGCAACTTCAGCTCCTCAGAAACGGCGTTAGGGAACTGGGGCCAGAGCTGGATGATCTTCGGATCATTCGGGAGGCTGATGGAGTAATTGAGAGGAGTTACAGGGAGGGAGTCACACCTCAGGTACAGGGGAAAAGGTAGATTACAGTCAGGAGACAGAAAGGAACAGGCAGACAGTGCAGAATTCCCTTGTGGCCGTTCCCCTAAATAACAAGCATATTGTTTTGGTTACTGCTGGGGAGGGACAACTTACCAGGGGAAAGCAATGGGGCACAGCTCTCTGGCACAGAATCTGTCCATGTTGCTCAGAAAGGAAGGATTAGAAAAAAGAAGATTGAGGGGGGACCTGATTGAGGGTGTGAAGGGTATAGACAGGGTAAATAGAGATAAACTTTTTCCCAGGGTGAAGGATTCAGTAATGAGAGGTCACACTTTGAAGGTGAAAGGTGAAAAGTTTAAGGGGGGATACACACGGCAAGTACTTTACACGGAAGATGGTAGGTGTCTGGAATGCATTGCCAGCAGAGGTAGTAGAGGCAGGTATGTTAAATTCATTTAAGATGCGACTGGACAGATGCATGAGTAGGTGGCGAACAGAGGGATACAGATACTTAGGATTGGGGTGACAGGTTTAGACAGTAGGTTTGAGTTGGCTCAGGCTTGGAGGGCTGAAGGGCCTGTTCTTGGGCTGTAAAGTTTCTTGGCTCTTTGTTGTTTGAAGTGAAAGGGGAGCAGAGCATTAGTCATTGGGGACTTCACAGTGAGGGGACAGATAGGAGATTCTGTAGGAACGAGAGAGAATCAGGGTTGATGTGCTGTCTCCCAGGTGCCAGGGTTCATGATGTCTCAGATCGTGTTTTCGGGATTCTTGAGGTGCAGGGGGAACAGCCCCAACTCATAGTCCACATAGGCACCTATAACATGGGGAGGACAAGGGATGGGGTTTTAAAGCAGATATTCAGGGAGTTAGGGTGGAAGTTTAGAGCTGGAACAAACAGAGATGTCAACTCTAGTTTGTTACCTATGCCACCTGCTAGCAAGGAATAGGGAGAGGAATACAACTGATTTGGGAAATTCTCTCTGTGAATGGGCACTCTAATAGAGAACCTGAAGCTGATACAGAACACACCAACAGCTGGAACTTCCACTCGGTCACATTTTCTCAAAACAAACACAAAAATACTCAGACCCTTCAGTTCAAAACCATAGAATGATGGCATCATCCAGGACAGAGATGGCCCTTCGCTCCATCGAGTCTGTATCTCTAAACTCACACTCAAAGCTACACAGGGCTGGACAATGGGAAGCCTTCAAACATGAGGTAATGAGAGTCCAGAGAGAATGTATTCCTGTTAGGGTGAAAGGCACGGCTGGTAGGTGTAGGGAATGCTGGATGACGGGAGAAATTCAGGTTTTGGTTAAGGAAAAGAAGAAAGCATATGCCAGTTACAGACAGCAGAGAGCGAGTGAACCATGAGAAGAGCATAAATGCAGTCGGAGTATACTTAAAAGGGAAATCAGGAGGGCTGAAAGTGGACATGAGGTAACACTAGCAAATAAGATTAGGGAGAATCCAAAGGGATTTTATAAATACAATAAGGACAAAAGGGTAACTGGGGAGAGAATAGGGCCCCTCAAAGATCAGCAAGGCAGCCTATGTTTAAAACCACAGGAGACTGGGGAGATACTAAATGAATATTTCACATCAATGTTTACTGTGGAGAAGGACATAAAGATAATACAACGTGGGGAACAAAATAGTGACATCTTAATAATATTTATATTACAAAGGAGGAGGAGCTGGGCTTAAAATACATAAAATTGGATAAATGCCCAGGACGCGATCAGGTGTACCCTAGAACTCTGTGGGAAACCTGGGAAATGATGCTGGGCCCCGTGCTGAGATATTTGTGTCATTGATAGTCACAGGTGAAGTGCTGGAAGACTGAGGGTTGGCTAATGTCGTGGCACTATATAAGAAAGATGGTAAGGAAAAGCTAGGGAACTATAGACTGGTGAGGCTGACATCGATGGTGGGCAGGTTGTTGGAGGGAATATCTTTGGAAAGACAAGGACTGTTTAGGGATAGTCAGCATGACTTTGTGCTTATGAAGAAGATTGATGAGGGCAGAGTAGTGGGTGTGGTCTACATGAGCTTCAGTAAGGCGTTCAACAAGGTTCCTCATGGTTGGCTGGTTAGCAAGGTTAGATCTCATGGAATTTTCCTCATAGTTGGCTGGTTAGCAAGGTTAGATCTCATGGAATTCAGGGAAAACCAGCCACTTGGATACAGTATTGGCTCAAAAGATAGAAGACAGAGGGTAGTGGTGGAGAGTTGCTTTTCAGACTGGAGGCCTTTGATCAGTGGTGTGCCACAAGAATTGGTGCTGGGTCCATTTCTTTTCATCATTTCTCCAAATATTTTAGATGTGAACATCGGAGGTATATTTTGGAGGTTTTCAGATGACATCAAAATGGAGGTTACCTCAGAATAGAACTGAAAATGTGTTGCTGGAAAAGCACAGCAGGTCAGGCAGCATCCAATGAACAGGAGAATCGACGTTTCGGGCATGAGCCCTTCTTCAGGAATGAGGAAAATACACAGGATCATGTTCAGATGGGCCAATGGGCCAAGGAGTGGCAGATGGAGTGTAATTTAAATAAATGTGAGGTGCTGCATTTTGGAAATCAAATCAGAGCAGGACTTATACACTAATGGTAAATCTTGGGGAGTGTTGCTGAACAAAGAGACCTTGGAGTGCAGGTTCATAGTTCCTTGAAAGTCGAGTCGCAGGTAGATAGGATAGTGAAGAAGGCATTTGGTATACTTTCCTTTATTGGTCAGTGAATTGAGTAAAGTAGTTGGGAGGTCCTGTTACAGGACATCGTTTAGGGGCCACTTTTGGAATACCATGTGCAAATCTGGTCTCCCTCCTCTCGGAAGGATGTTGTGAAACTTGAAAGGGTTCCGAAAAGATTTACAAGTGTTGGAGGATTTGAGCTGTAGGGAGAGGCTAAAAAGGCTGAGGTTGTTTTTCCTGGAGTGTTGGAGGCTGAGGGGTGACTTTATAGAGGTTTATATGGAGGGGCATGGATAGGATAAATAGACAAGGACTTTTCCCTGGGTGGGGGAGAAATTTAAAAGGGACCTAAGGGGCAATGCAGAGGGTGGTGCGTGTGTGGAATAAACAGAGGAAGTGCTGGAGGCTGGTACAATTGCATTTGAAAGACATCTGGATGGGTATGTGAACAATGAGGGTTTAGAGGGATATTGGCCAAGTGCTGGCAAATGGGATGAGATTAATTTAGGATATCTGGCTGAAATGGACCAAAGGGTCTGTTCCTGTTTTGTACATCTCTATGATTCTCTCTCTCTCTCTCATGCACACACACACCCGATATACACCACACACAATCATGTAAGACCTTCCTTTCCATGGAAAACCAACTTGCTCTGCTCATCTATTGTTCATTTAAACTTTGTACTGAGCAAATTCATTATTCAATCTCAACTTGGCTGATGTCAGTTAGGATTCAAGTTCATGTTGTTGACAGCCCACACTCAGTCTGTCTGAATTCTGATTTTCAAGGGACCAAATAGAGACGAAATAATATTACACTCAATGAGATATAATAAAACTTAAACTTTTTTTTTGTAATTGGGACAGAAATAACAAGTTTGATTCTAAATCTGCCAGGAGGCCAGCCATTGATTTGACTCATATTCAGATATTTCTCAACTATTATCCTGGACCCATCAAATCCTAGCAATGACAGATGTCAGAATATTGATGTGGAACGGTTGATGTGTTGCCTCCCAGGTGCCAGGGTTCATGACGTTTCTGAATTACGACTGTGGAATTACGACTCTAACGCTGGCCATGAAATCCTTGTCAATTGTTGTTAAAACCCATCTGGTTCTCTAATGCCCTTTAGGGATTAGGGCTGTCCTTGTCTTGTCTGGGTTACGTGTGACTCCAGACCCACAACAATTGGTGCGGTTGGTGGAGGTCAGCCATCTAAGCTCCAGGCCCTCACAGCAGGAGGTCCTCAAGATTGTGTCCCAGCCCTAACTATCTTTAGTGACTGAATAACTGACCTTCCCTCAGGCAGAATGTCATGGGTCCGAGGGTTCGCTAATACCCACACAATGTTCAGCAGCATTCTTCCCTCCTCAGATACTGAAGCACTCCAAGTGGCTCTGCAGCAAGATCCTGGCAACTTCAGCTCCTCAGAAACGGCGTTAGGGAACTGGGGCCAGAGCTGGATGAACTTCGGATCATTCGGGAGGCTGAGGGAGTAATTGAGAGGAGTTACAGGGAGGTAGTGACACCTCAGGTACAGGGGAATGGTAGATGGGTTACAGTCAGGAGATGGAAAGGGAACCGGCAGACAGTGCAGGGACTCCCTGTGGCCGTTCCCCTCAATAACAAGCATTTTGTTTTGGATTCTTTTGCGGGGGAGCGACTTACCAGGGGTAAGCCATGGGGTACAGAAATCAGGCACAGAGTATGTCCCTAGTGCTCAGACGGGAAGGGCGAAGTGGAGCAGGACATTAGTCATTGGGGACTCCATAGGTAAGGGGACAGATAGAAGGTTCTGTGGGAACTGGAGAGACTCGCGGTTGATGTGTTGCCACCCAGGTGCCAGGGTTCATGACGTTTCTGATTGTGTTTTCGGTATCCTTAAGGGGGAGGGGTGTAGCCCCAAGTCATGTTCCACATAGGCACCAACTACATAGGTAGGAAAAGGGCTGTGGATTTAAGGCAGAAATTTAGGATTGTTACCCATGTCACTTGCTAGCGAGATGAGGAATAGGGAGAGAGAGCAGTTGAACACATGGCTGCAGGAATGGTGCAGGAGGGACAGTTTCAGATACCGGGATAATTGGGGCTCATTCTGGGGTAGATGGGTCCCCTACAAACAGGATGGTTGACATCTGAACCAGAGAGGTACCAATATCCTTGTGGGGCAATATATTTATGCGCTTCAGGAATGGTGAAGCGAATTCAGCAAAAGATGGGAACCTGAATTAAAGCTCCAGTGTACAGAAGGTTGAGAGTAGTGAGGTCAAAAATAAGATTTCAAGGTCACAGGAGTGCAGTGGCAGGCAAGAAGGTGGTTTGAAGTGTGTCTACTTCAACGCCAGGAGCACCCGGAATAAGGTGGGTGAATTTGCAGCATGGGTTGGTACCTAAGACTTCGATGTTCTGGCCATTTCAGAGACATGCAGAGAGCAGGGACAGGAATGATGTTGCAGGTTCCGGGGTTTAGATGTTTCAGTATGAACAGAGAAGGGAGTAAAAGAGGGGGAGGTGTGGCATTGTTAGTCAAGGACAGTATTACAGGTGGCAGAAAAGATGTTTGATGAGGACCTATCTCCTGAGGTAGAACAGGCAAAGGAGAGGTTACCCTGTTGGGAGTTTTGTATAGGCTTCCAAAAAGTTCCAGCGATGTAGTGTAAAGGATTGCAAGAATAATTCTAGATAGGACAGAAAGTAACAGGGTAATTGTTATGATGTCTTTCACTTTCCAAATATTGACTGGAAACACTATAGCTTGTGTACTTTAGATGGGTCAGTTTTTGTCCAACGTCTGCAGGAGGGTTTCCTGACACATTATGCAAATTGGTCAACAAGAGGCAAGGACAATCGGATTTGGTACTGGCTAATGAACTGGGTAAGGTGATAGATTTAGAGGTAGGTGAGCACATTGGTGATAGTAGGTAAAAACAATGACTGCAGATGCTGGAAACCAGATTCTGGATTAGTGATGCTGGAAGAGCACAGCAGTTCAAGCAGCATCTGAGGAGCAGTAAAATCGACGTTTTGGGCAAAAACCCTTCATCAGGAATACAGACAGAGAGCCTGAAGCGTGGAGAGATAAGTGAGAGGAGGGTGGGGGTGGGGAGAAAGTAGCATAGAGTACAATAGGTGAGTGGAGGAGGGGGTGAAGGTGATAGGACGGGGGGTGGAGGGTGGAGTGGATAGGTGGAAAAGAAGATAGGCAGGTAGGACAAGTCATGGGGACAGTGCTGAAGTTTGGAACTGGGGTGAGGTAGGGGAAGGGGAAATGAGGAAACTGTTGAAGTCCACATTGATGCCCTGGGGTTGAAGTGTTCCGAGGTGGAAGATGAGGCATTCTTCCTCCAGGCATCTGGTGGTGAGGGAGCGGTGGTGAAGGAGGCCCAGGACCTCCATGTCCTCGGCAGAGTGGGAGGGACAGTAGAAATGTTGGGCCACAGGACGGTGTGGTTGATTGGTGCCGTTTCCCGGCTCCTAACATCTCATCTTCACCATGAATAGCCAATCCCTCTACACCTCCATCCGCCATGACCAAGGCCTCTAAGCCCTCTGTTTCTTCCACTCCTGATGTCCCCAACAGTACCCTTACACCGACACTCTCATTCGTTTCGCCGAACTGGTCCTCACCCATAACAATTTCGCCTTCGAATCCTCCCACTTCCTCCAGACCAAAGGGGTAGCCATGGGCACCCGTATGGGCCCCAGCTATGCCTGTCTCTGTGTTGGCTACGTAGAACAGTCAATCTTCCGTAATTACACTGGCACCACTCCCCACCTCTTCCTCCGCTACGTTGATGACTGCATTGGCGCCACGTTGTGCTCTCGCGAGGAGGTTGAGCAATTCATCAACTTCACCAACACATTCCACCCTGACCTTAAATTTACCTGGACCATCTCCCTCCCCTTCATGGACCTCTCCATCTCCATTAATGAAGACCGACTTGATACCGACATTTTTTACAAACCCACCGACTCCCACAGCTACCTGGATTACACCTCTTCCTACCCTACCTCTTGCAAAAATGCCATCCCCCTATTCCCAATTCCTCCGCCGTATCTGCTCCCAGGAGGACCAGTTCCACCACAGAACACACCAGATGGCCTCCTTCTTTAGAGACCGCAATTTCCCTTCCCACATGTTGAAGATGCCCTCCAACGCATCTCGTCCACATTCCGCACCTCCGCCCTCAGACCCCACCCCTCCAACCGTAACAAGGACAGAATGCCCCTGGTGCTCACCTTCCACACTACCAACCTCCGCATAAACCAAATCATTTCCGCCACCTCCAAACAGACCCTCCCACCAGGGATATATTTCTCTCCCCACCCCTTTCCGCCTTCTGCAAAGACTATTCCCTCCGTGAATATCTGGTCAGGTCCACGCCCCGCTTCAACCCACCCTCCCATCCTGGCACCTTCCCCTGCCACCGCAGGAATTGCAAAACCTGCGCCCACACCTCTTCCCTCACCTCCATCTAAGGCCCCAAATGAGCCTTCCACATCCATCAAAGTTTTACCTGCACATCCATCAATATCATTTATTGTATCCATTGCTCCCGATGCCGTCTCCTCTACATTTGGGAGACTGGACGCCTCCTAGCAGAGCGCTTTAGGGAGCATCTCCAGGACACCCGCACCAATCAACCACACCGCCCCGTGGCCCAACATTTCAACTCTCCCTCCCACTCTGCCGAGGACATGGAGGTTCTGGGCCTCCTTCACCGCTGCACCCTCACCACCAGGCGCCTGGAGGAAGAACACCTCATCTTCCGCCTCAGAACACTTCAACCACAGGGCATCAATGTGGGCTTCAACAGTTTCCTCATTTCCCCTTCCCCCACCTTACCCCAGTTCCAAACTTCCAGCTCAGCACTGTCTCCATGACTTGTCCTACGTGCCTATCTTCTTTTCCACCTATCCACTCCACCCTTCCCCCTCCGACCTATCACCTTCATCCCCTCCCCCACTCACCTATTGTACTCTCTGCTAGTTTCTCCCCACCCCCACCCTCCTCTCACTTATCTCTCCACCCTTCAGGCTCTCTGTCTGTATTCCTGATGAAGGGCTTTTGCCCGAAACGTCGATTTTACTGCTCCTCGGATGCTGCCTGAACACTTGTGCTCTTCCAGCACCACTAATCCAGACTTTGGTGATAGTGACTACAATTCGGTTACATTCACTTCAGTGATGGAAATGGAAACGTATATCCTGCAGGGCAAGAGATATAGTTCGGGGAAAGGCAATTATGATGCGATTCAGCAAGCGCTAAGATGCATAGGATGGGAAGGAAGCTGCGGGGATTGGGCACAATTGAAATGTGGAGCTTGTTCAAGGAATAGCTACTGTATGTCCTTGATAAGTATGTACCTGTCAGGCAGGGAGGGAAGGGAACCGTGGTTTACTAAAGAAGTTGTGTCTCTTGTCCAGAACAAGAAGAACGCTTAAGATGAGATGTGAAGGCTCAGTTGGAGTGCTTGAGATTTACAAATTAGCCAAGAAAGATCTAAAGAGAAAGCTAAGAAGAGCCAGGAGGGGGCACGAAAAGGCTTTGGCAAGTGGGAACGAGGCAACTGGAAAGCTTTCCAGAGGGATGTCAGGAACAAATGTGCAACAATTATCACCTCCAAGAAGAGATCACAGAAATAACGCCGTGTGACATTCAAGGCTTTGCTGTTGCTGAATCCCCCACAATCAACAAGCTGGGAGTTCCCATTGAGCTGAAAATGAAATGGATTTACAATGTAAGTACTGTGGCTCCAAGAGCAGCTCAGGGGGCAGGAACACTACAGTGAGGGATGTACCTCATGGCTCCAAAAGCCTCTCCACCATCTCCAAGGCACACGTCAGGAGTGTGATGGAATACTCCCCACTTGCCTGGATGGAAATATCTCCAAGATCCCTCAAGAAATGGGATCCCAGCATGACCAAGCAGCCATATAAAAGCACAATGTTGCAGACACTCAAAATCCGCAATGAAATCAGAAAGTGCTGGAGAAATTCAGCAAACCTGGCAACACCTTTGGAGAGATACATGAAGTGAACCTTTTGAGTCCAATATCACCCTTCTTCCGAACAGGCTGATCAGGAGTCATGTCGGACTAGAAACATTAATTGCCTTTCTCTTTTTACAGTTCCACCAGGCCTGCTGAGTTTCTCTAACATTTTCTCTTTTACAATGAAGTAACCAGTTTTTTTGGCACCACATCTACAAACATTCATTCCATCCACCACCAGTGCTCAGTCGACAGCATCTTCAACATCTATGACCACTCCCTTCCTAAAGAAACAGGTAAGAGATACATGAGAACACCACAACCTGCATGTTCCCTTCAAGCCACTCACCATCCTGATTTTGATATATATTGCTTCAGTAAAATCGCTATAGTCCCATTAGACCATAGGGCTGATCTCTCAGAGACATGACTGGTCGTGTGTTTAACCTGAGTGTCACCATGCCTCAGGGGAGCGGGTGTTTGAGAAGGTGGGATTTTCATGGTGATCTCAACCAGCATGATTTGGAGGAGCTGATGTTGGTCTGAGGTGGACCAAATTAAAAATCACACAACAATCGGTTATAGTCCAACAGGTTTATAAGGAAGCACTAGGTTTCAAAGCACTGATGAAGAAGCATCACTTCCAAAGATAGTGCTTCCAAATAAACCTGTTAGACTAGAACTTGATGTTGTGTGATTTTTTACTTTAACCAATGTGGGAATTGAACCTGTGCTGTTAACATAGGACATTGAACAGGAAAGCACAGTATAGGCCCTTCGGCCCTCGATGTTCTGCTGACCTTTTATCCTCCTCCAAGATCAAAGGAATCTACATGCCCTTCATTGTTCCACCTTCCATGTGTCTATCCCAGAGTCACTTTAATATCCCTCATGTATTTGACTCTACTCCCATTGCTGGCATTGCATTCCACACACCCACCACTGGCTGTGTAAAGAACCAACCTCTGACATCCCCTCAAATCTTCCTCCCATCACCTTAAAATATATGCCCGCTCGTGACAGCCATTTCCAGCTGAGGAAAAAGGTCTCTGGGTATCCATACTTTCTGTACCTCGTCATCATGCAATCGTCTATCAAGTCACCTCGCATCTATCTTCACTCAAATGAGAAAACCCTGAGTTTTCTCAACCTATCTTCATAAGACATGTGCTCCAGTCCAGGCAGCATCTTGGTAAACCTCCTCTTCCCCAGCTCTGAAGTTTCCACGTCCTTCCTATAATGAGGCGACCAGAACTGAACACAAAATTTCAACCGTGGTCTAACTAGGACTCTATAGAGCTGCTGCATAACCTCATGGCTCTGAAACTCAATTGCCCTGCTCATGAAAGCCAACACACCCTACACCTTCTTAACAGTCCTATCAACTTGGGTGACAACTTTGAGGGATCTATGGAACCCCAAGATCCCTCTGTTCCTCCACACTGCCAAGAATCTTGCATTTCACCCTGTATTCTGCATTTAAATTCAAGCTTCCAAAATTAATCATTTCACACTTTTCCAGGTTGAACTACATCTGACATTTATTAGCCCAGTTCTGCATCCTGTCAATGTCCTGTTGCAACCTACAGCAGTCCTCCACACTATTCACCACTCCACCAACATTCATGCAATTGGCAAACTTAGTATCCCACCCTTCCCATTCCTCATCCAGGTCATTTATAAAAATCACAAAGAGCAGAGGTCCCAGAACCAATCCCCGAGGAACACCACTGGTCACTGAGCTGAATACTTTACATCTCCTACCACCCTCTGTCTGCTATGGGTCAGTCAATTCTGTATCCAGACAGCCATCTTTCCCTATATCCCATACCTGCTTACTTTCTGAATGAGCCTACCATGGGGTACCTTATCAAATGCTTTGCAAAAATCTAATTACACCACATCCACTGCTCTTACTTCAGCAATATGTTTTGTCACATCCTCAAAGAATTCAATAAAGTTTGTGAGGCATGACCTGCCCCTCACAAAGCTATGCTGACTATCTCTAATCAAGCTTCAGTTTTCCAAGTAATCAAAAATCCTGTCTCTCAGAATCCTCTCCATTGACTTTCTCACCACAAACTTAAGACTGATTGGTTTGTAATTCCCAAGATTATCCCTATTCCCTTTTTTGAACAAGGGAATAATATTTGCCATGCTTTAATCATTAAACACTATTCCAATGAACAGTGAGGACACAAAGATCATCATCAAGGGTGCAGCAACCTCTTCCCTCACTTCCTTTGTACCCCAGTGTATATTCCATCTGACCCTGGGGTTTTATCTATCCTTATGTTTTTCAAAATTTTGAGCACATCCTCCTTCTTAACATCAGCCTGTTTGAGTAGATCAGCCTGTTTGAGTAGATCAGCCTATTTCACGCTGTCCTCACAAATGCCAAGGTCCCTCACCCTTGTGAATAATGATTGATAAAGGACTTCCCCTCCCTCCTCCGACTCCAGGCACAAGTCCCCTCTGCTGTCCTTGATTAGCCCTACTCTCACTCTGGCCATCCTCCTGTTCCTCACATAAGTGTAGAACACCTTAGAGCTTTCCTTAATCTTACCTGCTAAAGATATTTCATGCACTCTCCTAGCTCTCCTAAGTCCATTCTTCAGTTCCTTCCAGGCTACCTTGTAACCCTCTCGAGCCCTGTCTGATCCTTGCCATCCTCAACCTTAAGTAAGCTTCCTTCTTCATCTTGACCAAATGTTCCACATCCCTTGTCACCCAAGGGCCTTTCACCCTACCATCCCTTCTTTGCCTCAATGGGACAAACCTATCCAGCACTATCAGCAAGTGCTCCCTAAAAAATCTCCACATTTCTGTCGTGCATTTCCCTGAGAAAATCTGTTCCCAATTTAGATGCCCCAGTTCATGTCTAATAGCATTGTAATTCCCCCCCCCCCCCACACACACACACAATTAAATGCTCTCTTATACCATCTGCTCCCATCCCTCTCCATGAGTATTGTCAAGCTGGGGGAGTTGTGATCACTATCACCTAAATGGTCTCCCACCGAGAGATCTGACACCTGACCTGGTTCGTTGCCAAGCACCAAATCCAAAATAGGATGTTGGGGTCACTCTCCATCACAAACCAGCCGTCCAGTCCCCACCGTTGCATGGGGTAAGTTAGCACAGTTTGCTGGACAGCTGGTGTGAGATGTAGAGAGGCGAAGTGGTACTTTGGTTCAACTCACCATCAGTTGTCTGTCTACCTCTCTCCAAGACAGAATAACCATTTGAATAGGGCAATTCCTTCGGTGTCCCTCTGTCACAATCCTGGAACATCCCTCTCCCCCCATTCCCTTCACACCACTGACCAATTGTTCCCACATCATCAGGACTGTAGTGGCACAAGAAAACAGCTACCACCACAATCTCAAGGGCAGTAAATTCTGACCCAGCCATCGGAGTCAAAGTCCCCTTGATTAATTCTGAAACACATCTGAACAAAACATGTTGACAGACAAGCTTTTGGCTGCCAGAAAATTCAGACAGTTTATTTCAGATTGTGTGTGTGTTTGTGTGTGTATTGCATAGAGCTCTGGTTGCCATATTTCACAAAGGATGTGGAAGCATTGGAAAAGATGCAGAGGCGATTTACCAGGATGTTGCTTGGTCTGGAGGGATGGTCTTATGAGGAAAGGCAGAGAGACTTGAGTCTATTCTCATTGGAAAGAAGAAGGCTAAGAGGGGATTTGAAAGAGACATACAAGATGATGAGAGGATTAGATAGCGTAGACAGTGAAAGTCTTTTCCTAGGATGGTGACATCAGCTTGTATGAGGGGGCATAACTACAAATTGAGGGGTGATAGATTTAAGACAGGTGTCAGAGGCAGGTTCTTTACTCAGAGGGTGGTAATGGTGTGGAATGTCCTGCCTGCCAATGTAGTTAACTCAGCCATATTAGGAAGATTTAAACAATCCTTGGATAAGCACATGGATGATGATGGGATAGTGTAGGGGGACGAGCTGAGAATAGTTCACAGGTCGGTGCAACATCGAGGGCTGAAGGGCCTGTTCTGCACTGTATTGTTCGATGTTCTAACTATTTAGTTAACCGAATTGTTTCCCTGGGGTTTGAGTTTAGAACTAGAATTAAATTCTATTGTCACGTGTGTTCACGTATAGGAACAAATGAGGACAGTGAAAAGTGCACAGAGTGACCATTCTCCATCACCATCTGCAACAAGATAGATTCACTATAATTACCTTGGCCATACCCCAGTCAGAATCTGTCAGCTCCTAAAGAAATCATCCACTCTGATGGAGAATGGGACAACTGCTATTTAGCGAGTGAAACAGCTTTACTATCCCATTCCTGAAAATGTTGCTGTTCCTGGTGATTCATGGTTCAGCCCCAGTGGTTTGGAAGGTAGCGGGTGGAAGCCCTGCTTTAAAAAAGGGAGGCAGAAAACAGGAAGCACAGGCCGGTTAGCTTAACATATCACAGGGAAACTGCTGGAAGGTATTATTCAACCAGATACAGCAGGTCACATTGATCAGGTGAAGATAATCTGGCAGAGTAGACATTGTTGTGTGTGTCCATTGAATTTCTTTGAGGATGTAACATGTGTCATTGATAAAGGGGACTGCCCTGAGCTTAGCTTTTATCCCATAAAATGACCCAGCAAATGTCATGGCAAGAGGTAAAGGCTCACGGTGTTGTGGGGTAATGATTACAAGGGAGCACTGTGGTTTATTGAAATGGAGAACAATTGGAAGCCGTACTTATAAAAGACAATAGACAGTAGACAGTAGACAATAGGTGCAGGAGTAGGCCATTCAGCCCTTTGAGCCAGCACCACCATTCATTATGATCATGGCTGATCATCCACAGTCAGTATCCTGTTCCTGCCTTATCCCCATAACCCTGGATTTCACTGTCTTTAAGAGCTCTATCCATCTCTTTCTTGAAAGTATCCAGAGACTTGGCCTCCACTGCCTTCTGGGGCAGAGCATTCCATATATCCACCACTCTCTGGGTGAAGAAGTTTCTCCTCAACTCTGTTCTCAATGGCCTACTCCTTATTTTTAAACTGTGTCCTCTAGATCTGGACACACCCATCACCATAAACTTGCTTCTTGCCTCCAGAGTGTCCAATCCTTTAATAATCTTATACTTCTCAATCAGATCCCTTCTCAACCGTCTCAACTCGTGTATAAAAGCCCAGTCTCTCCAGTTTTTCAACATATGATAGTCCCGCCATTCCAGGAATTGACCTCGTGAACCTACATTGCACTCCCTCAATAGCCATAATGTCCTTCCTCAAACTTGGAGACCAAAACTGCACACTATATTCCAGGTGTGGTCTCACCAGGGCCCTGCAGAAGGACTTCTTTGCTCCAATACTCAATTCCTCTTGTTATGAAGGCCAGTATGCTATTAGCTTTCTTCACTGCCTGCTGTACCTGCATGCTTACTTTCATTGACTGATGTACAACAACTTAAAAATGTGTTGGTGGAAAAGCAGGTCAGGCAGCATCAAAGGAGCAGGAGAATCGATGTTTTGGGCATAAGCCCTTATTGCTGCCTGACCTGCTGCGCTTTTCTAGCAACACATTTTTAAGCTCTGATCTCCAGCATCTGCAGTCCTCATTTTCTCCTGATGCACAAGAACACCTAGATCTCACTTTACATCCCCTTTACCTAACTTGACTCCATTTAGATCGTCATCTGCCTTCCTGTTCTAGCCACCAAAATGAATAACCATACATTTATCCACGTTAAACTGCATCTGCCAAGCATTCATCCACCTGTCCAAGTTACCCTGTATTCTCATAACATCTTCCTCACAACTCACCTTGCCACCCAGTTTTGTGTCATCAGCAAATTTGCGAATATTACATTTAATACCTTCATCTATATCATTAATGTTTATTGTAAACGGCTGCGGTCCCAGCACTGAACCTTGTGGTACCCCACTGGTCACCTCACTGCCTGCCATTTGAAAAGGAACCCGTTTATCACTACTCTTTGCTTCCTGTCAGCCAGCCAATTTTCAGTCCAAATCAGTATTTTGCCCCCAATACCATGTAGCCTAATTTTGCTCACTAATCTCCTATGTGGGACTTTATCAAAGGTTTCTGAAAGCCCAGGTACATGACATCCACTGGCTCTCCCTTGTCCATTTAAGAACAAAGAACATAGGGGAGTACAGCATAGAACAGGCCCTTTGGCCCACGATGTTGTGCCGAGATTTAATCCTAAAGTCAAAGATAGTACCTTAACCTAAGCACCCCTCAACTCACTGCTATCCATGTGCATGCCCAGCAGTCATTTAAATGTCCCCAATGACTCTGCTTCCACCACCACAGCTGGCAACACACTCCATGCATTCACAACTCTCTGTGTAAAGAACCTACCTCTGATGTCTCCTTTATACCTTCCTCCTAATACCTTCAAACTATGACTTATTGTACCAGTCAATCTTCATTGTTACATCCTCAAAATATTCCAGAAGATTAGTCAAGCATGATTTCCCCTTCGTAAATCCATGCTGACTCTGACCTCTCCTGTTACTGCTATCCAAATGAGTCATAATTTCATCTTTTATAAGTGACTCCAGCATCTTTACAACACTTGATGTCAGGCTAGCTGGTCTATAATTCCCTGTTTTCTCTCTCTCTTCTTTCTTGAAAAGTGGGACAACATTAACCACCCTCCAATTCGCAGGAACTGATCCTGAATCTATAGAACATTAGAAAATGATTCACCAACGCATCCATGATTTCTAGAGCCAGCTGCTTAAGACCATCAGGTCCCAGGGACTGAACAGTCTTCAGACCTAACAGTCCATCCAACACCATTTCCTGTCGAATATAAATTCCCTTTAGTTCATCCATTACCACAGGTCCTTCAGCCACTATTACATCTGGGAGATTGCTTGTGTCTTCCCAGTGAAGACAGATCCAAAGTATCTATTCAACTCTTCTGCTATTTCCTTGTTCCCCATAATAAATTCGCCTGTTTCTGGTCTTCAAGGGCCCAATTTTAGTTTTAACCTTTTTTTTCTTTTCACATACCTAAAAAGGCTTTTACTATTCTCCTTTATATTTTTGGCCAGTTGCCTTTGTACCTCATTTTTTCTCTGCCTATTGCCTTTTTAGTTATCCTCTGTTGCTCTTTAAAGGCTTCCCGGTCCTCCGGCTTCCCACTCATCTTTGCTGTGCTACATTTCTTTTCTTTTATTTTTTTTCCCAGTCCTTAACTTCCCTCATCAGCCACAGGCATCCCTGCCTTCCCGTCAGGATCTTTCTTCCCTCTTTGGAATGAACTGATCCTGCACCTCCTGCATTATATCCAGAAATACCTGCCATTGGTGTTCCACTGCTATCCCTGCTAGGGTATTGAACCATTAAGCTCCTCCCTAAGAGCTCCATAGTTCCCTTTGTTCAACTGCAATACTGACACTTCCGATTCTCCCTTCTCCCTCTCAAATTGCAGATTAAAACTTATCATATTATGGTCACTACCTCCTAATGGCTCCTTTACTTTGAGGTCCCTGATCAAATCCAGTTTGTTGCACAACACCAGATCCAGAATTGCCTTCTCCCTGGTAGGCTCCACTACAAGCCGTTTTAAGAATCTATCTTGGAGGCACTCCACAAGCTCCCTTTCTTGGTGTCCAGTACCATCCTGATTCTCCCAGACTACTTGCATGTCAAAATCCCCCACATAACTTTGCAACAGGCCAATTTCAACTCCTTATTCAACTTACACCCTACATCCAGACTACTGTTTGGGGGCCTGCAGCTAACTCCCATTAGGGTCTTTCTACCCTGACAATTTCTCAGCTCTATCCAGACTGACTCTACAACTCCTTATTCTATACCCCCCCTCACAAGGGGCTGAATATCATTCCTCACCAATGGGACCACCCCACCCCCTCTGCCCATTAGTCTGACCTCTCGATAGCACATATAGCCTTGAATATTCATTTCCCTGGCCCTGGCCTCTTGAAGCCACATCTCAACTATCCCACAACATCGTTCCTGCCAATTTCCAACTGAGCCTCAAACTCTCCCACCTTATTTCTTATGCTTCGTGCATTCATATATAATAGTTTTAATTTGTTACTCCCCTCACCCTTCCTATCAACCCCTATTTCACTTGACCATACTGTATGATCCCTTCTTGAGTTTTCTGCTCCGTTGATTCTGTTGTCTTTCTTAACTTCTGTTATTCTCACTTTCCCATTAACTTCCTATTAGAATTTCCAATTTAGCCCCTCCCCCACCTAACCCCCCCTCCACCCCCCACCCCCCGACTACTTAGTTTAAACACATCTGGATTGTAGTGGAAAACCTGCCTGCCAGAATGCTGGTTCCCCACCTATTAAGGTGCAATCCGTCACTCTTGTATCATGTATCCTTACTGCTAAACCTACCCCAGTGATCCACATATCCGATAGTGCTGGGGCTTGAAGCAACACTTACATATCAGATAGTGCTGGGGCTTGAAGCAACACTTACATAGCCGATAGTGTTGGGGCTTGAAGCAACACTTACATAGCCGATAGTGCTGGGGCTTGAGCAACACTTACATAGCCGATAGTGCTGGGGCTTGAAGCAACACTTACATAGCCGATAGTGCTGGGGCTTGAAGCAACACTTACATATCCGAAAGTGTTGGGGCTTGAAGCAACATTTACATATCCGATAGTGTTGGGGCTTGAAGCAACACTTACATAGCCGATAGTGCTGGGGCTTGAAGCAACACTTACATAGCCGATAGTGCTGGGGCTTGAAGCAACACTTACATAGCCGATAGTGCTGGGGCTTGAAACAACACTTACATATCCGATAGTGCTGGGGCTTGAAGCAACACTTACATATCCGATAGTGTTGGGGCTTGAAGCAACACTTACATATCCGATAGTGTTGGGGCTTGAAGCAACACTTACATAGCCGATAGTGCTGGGGCTTGAAACAACACTTACTTAGCCGATAGTGCTGGGGCTTGAAGCAACACTTACATAGCCGATAGTGCTGGGGCTTGAAGCAACACTTACATATCTGATAGTGTTGGGGTTTGAAGCAACACTTACATAGCCGATAGTGCTGGGGCTTGAAGCAACACTTACATATCCGATAGTGCTGGGGCTTGAAGCAGCACTTACATAGCCGATAGTGTTGGGGCTTGAAGCAACACTTACATAGCCGATAGTGCTGGGGCTTGAAGCAGCACTTACATATCCAATGGTGCTGGGGCTTGAAGCAACACTTACATAGCCGATAGTGCTGGGGCTTGAAGCAGCACTTACATATCCGATAGTGCTGGGGCTTGAAGCAACACTTACATATCCGATAGTGCTGGGGCTTGAAGCAGCACTTATATATCCGATAGTGTTGGGGCTTGAAGCAACACTTACATATCCGATAGTGCTGGGGCTTGAAGCAACACTTACATATCCGATAGTGCTGGGGCTTGAAGCAACACTTACATATCCGATAGTGATGGGGCTTGAAACAGCACTTATATATCCGATAGTGTTGGGGTTTGAAGCAACACTTACATATCCGATAGTGTTGGGGCTTGAAGCAACACTTACATATCCGATAGTGTTGGGGTTTGAAGCAACACTTACATATCCGATTGGGTTGGGGCTTGAAGCAACACTTACATTTCCGATAGTGCTGGGGCTTGAAGCAACACTTACATATCCGATAGTGCTGGGGTTTGAAGCAACACTTACATATCCGATAGTGCTGGGGCTTGAAGCAACACTTACATATCTGATAGTGTTGGGGTTTGAAGCAACACTTACATATCCGATAGTGCTGGGGTTTGAAGCAACACTTACATATCCGATAGGGTTGGGGCTTGAAGCAACACATACACATCCGATAGTGTTGGGGCTTGAAGCAACACTTACATATCCGATAGTGTTGGGGCTTGAAGCAACACTTACATATCTGATAGTGTTGGGGTTTGAAGCAACACTTACATATCCGATAGTGTTGGGGCTTGAAGCAACACATACACATCCGATAGTGTTGGGGCTTGAAGCAACACTTACATATCTGATAGTGTTGGGGTTTGAAGCAACACTTACATATCCGATAGTGTTGGGGCTTGAAGCAACACATACACATCCGATAGTGTTGGGGCTTGAAGCAACACTTACATATCCGATAGTGCTGGGGCTTGAAGCAACACTTACATATCTGATAGTGTTGGGGTTTGAAGCAACACTTACATATCCGATAGTGCTGGGGTTTGAAGCAACACTTACATATCCGATAGTGCTGGGGTTTGAAGCAACAGTTACATATCCGATAGTGTTGGGGCTTGAAGCAACACTTACATATCCGACAGTGTTGGGGCTTGAAGCAACACTTACATATCCGACAGTGTTGGGGCTTGAAGGAACACTTTCATATTCGATAGTGTTGGGGCTTGAAGCAATACTTACATATCCAATAGTGCTGGGGCTTGAAGCAACACTTACATATCCAATAGTGCTGGGGCTTGAAGCAACACTTACACATCCGATAGTGTTGGGGTTTGAAGCAACACTTACATATCCGATAGTGTTGGGGTTTAAAGTAACACTTACATATCTGATAGTGTTGGGGTTTGAAGCAACACTTACATATCCGATAGTGTTGGGGTTTAAAGTAACACTTACATATCCGATAGTGCTGGGGCTTGAAGCAACACTTACATATCAGATAGTGCTGGGGCTTGAAGCAACACTTACATAACCGATAGTGCTGGGGCTTGAAGCAACACTTACATATCCGATAGTGCTGGGGTTTGAAGCAACACTTACATATCCGATAGTGCTGGGGCTTGAAGCAACACTTACATATCCGATAGTGCTGGGGCTTGAAGCAACACTTACATATCCGATAGTGTTGGGGCTTGAAGCAACACTTACATATCCGATAGTGTTGGGGCTTGAAGCAGCACTTACATATCCAATAGTGTTGGGGTTTGAAGCAACACTTACATATCCGATAGTGTTGGGGTTTAAAGTAACACTTACATATCCGATAGTGTTGGGGCTTGAAGCAACACTTACATATCCGATAGTGTTGGGGCTTGAAGCAGCACTTACATATCCAATAGTGTTGGGGTTTGAAGCAACACTTACATATCCGATAGTGTTGGGGCTTGAAGCAACACTTACATATCCGATAGTGTTGGGGCTTGAAGCAACACTTACATATCCGATAGTGTTGGGGCTTGAAGCAGCACTTACATATCCAATAGTGTTGGGGTTTGAAGCAACACTTACATAGCCGATAGTGCTGGGGTTTGAAGCAACACTTACATATCCGATAGTGATGGGGCTTGAAGCAACACTTACATATCCAATAGTGCTGGGGCTTGAAGCAACACTTACATATCCGATAGTGCTGGGGCTTGAAGCAACACTTACATATCCGATAGTGCTCGGGTTTGAAGCAGCACTTACATATCCGATAGTGCTGGGTTTTGAAGCAACACTTACATATCCGATAGTGTTGGGGCTTGAAGCAACACTTACATATCCGATAGTGCTGGGTTTTGAAGCAACACTTACATATCCGATAGTGTTGGGGCTTGAAGCAGCACTTACATGTCCGATAGTGCTGGGGCTTGAAGCAACACTTACATATCCGATAGTGCTGGGTTTTGAAGCAACACTTCCATATCCGATAGTGTTGGGGTTTGAAGCAGCACTTACATATCCGATAGTGTTGGGGTTTGAAGCAGCTCTTACATATCCGATAGTGCTGGGGCTTGAAGCAACACTTCCATATCCGATAGTGTTGGGGTTTGAAGCAGCACTTACATATCCGATAGTGTTGGGGTTTGAAGCAGCTCTTACATATCTGATAGTGCTGGGGCTTGAAGCAACACTTACATATCTGATAGTGCTGGGTTTTGAAGCAACACTTCCATATCCGATAGTGTTGGGGTTTAAAGTAACACTTACATATCCGATAGTGTTGGGGTTTAAAGTAACACTTACATATCCGATAGTGCTGGGGCTTGAAGCAACACTTACATATCTGATAGTGCTGGGTTTTGAAGCAACACTTCCATATCCGATAGTGTTGGGGTTTAAAGTAACACTTCCATATCCGATAGTGTTGGGGTTTAAAGTAACACTTACATATCCGATAGTGTTGGGGTTTAAAGTAACACTTACATATCCGATAGTGTTGGGGCTTGAAGCAACACTTACATATCCGATAGTGTTGGGGTTTAAAGTAACACTTACATATCCGATAGTGCTGGGGCTTGAAGCATCACTTACATATCCGATAGTGCTGGGGCTTGAAGCAACACTTACATATCCGATAGTGCTGGGTTTTGAAGCAACACTTACATATCCGATAGTGTTGGGGCTTGAAGCAACACTTACATATCCGATAGTGCTGGAGTTTGAAGCATCACTTACATATCCGATAGTGCTGAGTTTTGAAGCAACACTTACATATCCGATAGTGCTGGGGTTTAAAGTAACACTTACATATCCGATAGTGCTGGGGCTTGAAGCATCACTTACATATCCGATAGTGCTGGGGCTTGAAGTAACACTTACATATCCGATAGTGCTGGGGTTTAAAGTAACACTTACATATCTGATAGTGTTGGGGCTTGAAGCAACACTTACATATCCGATAGTGTTGGGGTTTGAAGTGAGTTTGCCAATTGCTGGGTTTGTTTCCCTTTGGCCCGAGCTGCCCCCTGTTCACCATGTCGGGGTGGGGCGGGGGGAAGGGGTGGGAGAGCGGTAACTGATCCCTCTGTCCATCCATCTCCCATCAGGATGGCCTGGAGGTTGTCTCCTTCTGCCTCAGAAAGAGACCTGAACAGTCCCCATCCCCCACCATCCCCATCCACCAGGCTCAGCTCATTTGGAACCGTTTCCCTTTCACTGGCCTCACTTTCTCCAAATCAAAGGGCTGGTTCCGGCTACCTGCACGGGTCCCAGTGTATCTGTGCCTTTGTGGGGAAGGTGGAATAGTTCTTGGCGCAGTCCTATTTAGCTCTTTCTCCAACCTGTTGGTGATGCAATTGCTGCTATTCCTGCTCTCACCAGAATTAGAGGAAATGTATATTAACTTGTTTCCAATTTCTGTCTTTCCCTCAAGGCCAAATTTCTGACTTTTCCCTTCCTTGGCCTCTCTGTTTCCATTTCTGGGGAAAGGCTGTACATCAATATCCATTCCAAACACACGGACTCCCACAGTAACCTGGAATACACTTCCTCACATCCTGACTCCTGTAAGGATTCCATTCCATTCTCCCTGTGACTCCATCTTCAGCTGTTCTGGTGATGTCACCTTCCACCCCCTCATTTCCTCTCAGGGACATGGCCGGATCTAACAATGTGGTCAAATTAAGGATCTCAGATGTTTTCACTTGGAACCAGAAAACTTGAGGGAATTTGCTCATTTTTCATAAAAGAACAGGGGGAACACTTCTCCAGATAAAGAACATTCACTCCCCTGTTATTGCAGCCTTTGGCATTCCCAGTAAGGCAATGCATTATCTTCATGGGCAGTGAACGTCACGGTGTTCATGGAACAGATTTCGGGAATAGTCCTCATTTACTGAGCAGCTCCCCTAGGATGAGCATCAGCAAAGAAAATCAAGTCTGAAGACTTTAACGTAATGTTTGTGATGAAACTGAACATTTTACTGGAATCTACACATATTCAGCAATTATCAAGAAGTTATATCTAATATATAGGAAGTAAAGTTTGTTGAAAGGACAAATATATTAAATCTTCAAAGATTTCTTTTCCTCAGACAAATTGTCAGGAGCATTGATCTGTCGTGTGAAAACAAATCTGTGGTGAACTCCATGGAATATCACATCACAATACATCCCAAACATTTCAGTGATTTTATTTTATATGAAGGTCCTCCTTGCTATCTCTTCTCTCTCCCTCTTACAACAAACCTGCTGACCATCATCATTCTCTCCAATGGAAAGTGTGGACATTCCAAATGTATCTCGGTGTACATTTTCTCCATGGCAACTGCAGATTTCCTGGTCCTTTTTTCGGTATTGTATCACGTTTTGAGATATCACGTTCCAGATTCATTTCTGTCCTACGCTGCAGTTTGTAAAGTCATCCTGTGTTTTATTCCTGCCACATTGGATATGTCAGTCTTGTTGACTGTCTTCTTTACAATTGACCGTTTTGTGACTATCTGTTGTCAGATATTTAAAGCAGACTATTGGACAGTGTGAACTGCTGCTCTGATGATGACAGCATTCCCTGCCCTGATTGCTTTACAGAACACATCCTGCTGGTTTCCATATGACCCTGGCTGAATAATTTCCAACGTTGCCTGGGGCTGTCGCTCCAATGTGACCTTTTACACATCAACTGCAGGTGAGGCAGCCTCCTGGGTGAAATGAATTTCAGTTGCATGGCTGCCTTTTTGTTTGAGATTACTGTTTAACTCTTTAACAATCCGGTGTATTTTAGTGGACAGCAGAGTCTGCAGGGATTGTGGGATCTCAGCAATGAGTACAGCACCGACACAGAGATGAAACTCAGAAGGAAATCCATAGTTTTACTGTTCAGTCTATCAGGTAGTTTTGTCCTTTTGTGGCTTACAGCCGTTGTTAACTTTTTAAACAGTAAAAAGACAGTGACAGTACATTACCGAGGTGCTTATACAGCTCCAACATACATCGCCACTGATACTGGAGACATTCTAATGTATTTGAGTTTCTGCACAAACACATGTAATTATGCAGCGACCCAAAACCAAATTCAGGGAAGAGTTGAAGAAGATGATGAAATCTCCCTTCATTTTGATATTGACTTTGATTAAAAAACACATTAAACTGAAACTTTCTTCCCAGACTGAGTAAATGCTAACCTGTGGTCTCACTCAGAATGGTCTGTTCTATTACAGATAAGAAGGATTCCACTTGTGAAAATGAAACGTTCTTGGAATACATTTTTCAAACTGTCGGCTTTGTTTGATACCTGCTCATTTCTCCGGGGGTAACAGTCCTGACGGTGGTTACCCTCCATCCAGTCAAATTGTTCTCACGGTTTAACCTGCCAGGGACTAACACCACAACAGCCTCTTTTTGTTCACCAGCATCTCCACTTTAATCTTTGAGCAGTAGTCCAGCCTCACCTCCATTTCCCAGTTGGATGGGAATGCCAACTTCTGATTCCATTCTCACTGTGAGAGTGTGTTGGTTAGCGGACAGCTGCTATGAAATGCACAGTGATGTCAACAGCATGGGTTCAATCCCAGTCACTGACTGAGGATCAATCCCTGTCATGAACTGAGATCCAATCCCTGTCACTAACTGAGGTTCAATCCCAGTCACTGACTGAGGTTCAATCCCTGTCACTGACTGAGGTTCAATCCCTGTCACTGATTGAGATTATAGTGGACGACTCTCCTCCTCAACCCAACGATGGAAAACAGAAAGCAGGAAATAATCCATGTATTAGTTTAACATTTATCATGGGGAAAACATTGCTGAAATACCCTTTGAGGGAGGTTGGGGCAGAATATGTTGAAATGAAGCAAAGTGATCAGTGTTTGATGAAAAATACAGCATGATGACCATTAACCCGTATCCTATGGGGATAAATCAAGCAGGATGGATAAAGGGCAGTCAGCAGATGCAGCAGGTTTACATTTCTAAAGGAGTGTATAATATTCCAGAAATAATGTTACAACCCAAATGAGAACACATGGTGATGGGGTTAATACTTTAGAGTGAGAATTAAATCATGACGAGAAACAGATTCAGGAAAGAATGGGTCAGTTTCAGGTCATCAAACTATAACAAGGAGAGTGTCAGAGATCAGTGCTGGGCCCTTCATATTTACAAACTGTACTCACACTAATACAAAGTCAAAAAGGAAATGAATGAGTTGGACAGTAAGAGTCTGCAAAGGGAACACGGTGTTAAGGTGAGTGAACAAAATAATTGGCAGATGGTATGAGTATACGACTGTATATCGTCCATCTGGTATACTGCATGGAAAAGTGAAATATTCATTAACTGAAGATAGTTGGAGAATGTTGTGATACAGGGCAGTCTGGGTGATCTATACAAATAAAACATAGTTCTCACACAGGCACAGCAAACAGTTAGGAAGGAGAAAGGAAAGCCTTTGCTTGATGAAGTTGGAGATTAGCTGGAGTTGAGAGTTCCTACAACTGGACAGTGCTTTGGTGAGATGGCACAGAGGAAACACTGCAGAGTTTTGGATCTTTACTTCAGGAAGAATGGATTTAAATGGATTTAAAGTTTAGCACGGAGCGACTCGGTTGGTTTCCATGATGACAGGTTAATCTCTGTTTACGGGGGGCTCAATAACAATGGGCCTGAGATGTAAATATTAGAAGGCAGTTGAAAATGATTATTCACCTCACAGGGAGTAAGTGTTTGGTACTCACTGCTTCAAAGCTAACAAGACCTTCACTAAGTTTAAATAAAATCTTGGATAGGAGCCTAAGGGTCAGAACTTTACAGGCTCCACCCCAACAGCTGGGAAGTGGGTGAGACATGGAGCCCTGCTTTCTGTTAGTACCAAGGCATTGGGCTGAAAGGCCTCCTCCTGCACTGTACATTTCCCCTGTTCCTGTGAGCTGTTTATTACCTTCTCCTCTCTGGACAGACTGAGCCTGAGATTGTTACTTCGTACTGGCACGTTGGCTTCTCCTGACCTAAACCAGATACAAACACTGGTCCAAGGGATACAACTGGATTCCTGCCCGAGGCGAGATCTTCTGCAACATTATTTTTAAATTCCTGTGTAATCTTTGACATCTGAAACAAAACTCATTCATAAAGATGGGCTGATATTTCTTTCTGTCCCAGTGTTTGCTGTGGTTCAGCAGGAACACAATAACTTCTGTTCGTTTCACTCAGGTAACGGTGAACTGAAGGTATCCACATACAAATCCAAGGCTCAGTCTGTCTAGAAAGGACAAAGTTAAAAATCACACAACACCAGGTTATAGTCCAACAGGCCGATTTGGAAACGCTAGCTTTTGGAGCGTTGCTCCTTCATCAGGTTGTTGTGGATTTTAATATCAGAATTTATAGACAAAGGAGTCCAGTGTCATGGGGATGTGATACATTCAACAATTTTAAATTAAATCTTTCAACTTTTAGAATGGGATTTGCTGGTTTCTGTTCTTTGAAATGTAAACCCCAGAAGTTCTTTTAAATTTCATTCTCAAAATAGCTCAGCTTTTCTAACAATAGGTGTAAAGTCTATCCGTATTTACTGTGTTCCTGAACTTCACTCTGAACCGAGACAAAGTTGCTGCATAATTAAATGTTTGGTGGGTGGGGTCTGATGATGTCATGTGATCACCTGCCACTATTTCTCACATTGAGACAGCTCATAGGTGGCTGTTTGTGGCAGGAGTATGGGGGTCTGTTAAATTGTTGCTGAGAAGGGAGACCACGTATTTAATAGTCAACCATTTTCTGATGAACTATTCCATCTAATTACAGCGGAACACTCCAAAGGATTTGATTTTGATGGAGATTTACACAGGGATTCAAGCTGACAGGAATTCCACAGTGGGAAAGGCCATTGTCCCTGACAATTCCACTGGGTTGTGCTCCGATGGGGAATCAGCAGGATCCCGCACTGGGACAGGGACTCTCTGTCAGGAATGTGATGGAATAGCCCCCCATTTGCCTGGATGGGGGCAGCTCCAACAACACTCAAGAGCTCAACACCAGCCAGGACAAAGTGGCCTCGGTTTGATTGGCACCACATCCACAAGCATCCACTCCCTCCACCACTGACGCTCCATGACAACAGTGTGTACCATCCACAGGATTTCTCCAGAAATTCACCTATGATCCTCAGCCAGCACCTTCCAAACCCCCAACCACTTCCACCTAGAAGGACAAGGGCAGCAGATACAATGGGAACACCACTCCCTGCAAGTTCCCCTCCAAACCACTCACAATCCTGACTTGGAAACATATCGCCGTTCCTTCAGTGTCATTGGGTCAAAGTCCTGGAATTCCTTCCCTAAGGGGTACATTGTGGGTCTACCTACATCACATGAAGTGCAGTGAGTTCGAGAAGATAGCTCACCATCACCTTCTCAAGGCGCAACTAGGGATGAGCAAAAAACCCTGGCCCAGCCAGTGCTGCCCATATCCCACGGGTCAATGAAAAATATCATTCCACAGTCTGGGAACAATGGGACCATCCCTTTGGCTTCAATGAAGAGTTTTATTTATTCAGAACATAATGAATTTGTGTAGCCAGAGGTTTTACTGTGATACCGATCTTCCCTCTGAACGTAGACAGCGTTGCTGCATAAATAAGTCTTTTTGTACAACAACGTAACCTCTGCAGCATGTAACCAACAACACTGAACACTAACAGAAACGGTGGGTAATCATCAGGATTGATGCCTCGAATGACATAATCTCAGAAATCTACAACATTGATGAACCACGGGAGGGTGAAGCTCCCAGAGATGGTGAAGAGCAGAATCACAGTCTTCCTTCTGCTCTCCATCTCTGGGTCTCTGCGGGTCTCTCCTTTGTTCTCACCCTTCAGCCTTTTAGTGATCAACTGGTCACTAAAATAGAACATCACACATTACAGCACAGTACAGGCCCTTCATGCCTCGATGTTGCGCTGACTTGTGGAACCAATCTGAAGCCCATCTATTGTGCCTGGAGTCGGAGGAGGTAGTGTCGGTCCTCAATAAATGATTTCCTTCAATATTCACTACTGAAAGGGAACTTTACGTTTGTGAGGCCAGCATGAAATCTTGGGAATTACAGACCAGTCGGTTTTATGTCTGTTATGGGCAAATTATTGGAGAGGATTCTGAGAGACAGGATTTATGATTAAGCCCACTATTCCATTTTCATCCATATGTTTATCCAATCACCATTCAAATGCCCTTAAGGCTGGTGAGTCTTTAACTGTTGTAGGCAGGATGTGGGCCTTGGTGAAGAATGGACTGATGAGAGCCAGGAGGGGGCATGAAAAGGCTTAAGGAGGTGGGATGTAGGAAAACCCCAAGGTGTTGTACACTTGTGTGAGGAACAAGAGGATGACCAGAGTGAGGGTAAGGCCGATCATGGAGAGTGCAGGGAATTTGTGCCTGGAGTCGGAGGAGGTAGTGTCGGTCCTCAATGAATGATTTCCTTCAATATTCACTACTGAAAGGGAACTTTACGTTTGTGAGGACAGCATGAAATCTTGGGAATTACAGACCAGTCGGTTTTATGTCTGTTATGGGCAAATTATTGGAGAGGATTCTGAGAGACAGGATTTATGATTAATTGGAAAACCATAGCTTGGTTAGAGATAGTCAACATGACTTTGTGAGGGCAGGTCATGCCTCACAAACCTTATTGACTCCTTTGAAGATGTGACAAAACACATTGAGGAAAGTCGAGCAGTGGATGTGGTGCACATGGATTTTAGCAAGGCATTGAATAAGGTTCCCCATGGTAGGCTCTTTTAGAAAGTAAGGAGGCATAGGATACAGGGAAATTTGGCTGTCTGAATACAGAAAAGGCTGGTCCATAGAAGACAGAGGATGGTATAGATGGAAAGTATTCAGGCTGGAGCTTGGTGATCAGTGATGTTGTACAGAGATCGGTTCTGGGACCTCTGCTCTTTGTGATTTTTATAAATGACCTGGATGAGGAAGTGGAAGGTTGTTTAGTAAGTTTGTCGATGACATGAAGTTTGGTGGGGTGGTGGATAGTGTGGAGGACTGCTCTAGGTTGCAATAGGACATTGACAGAATGCAGAACTGGGAGAAAGTGAGGACTGCAGATGCTGGAGATCAGAGCTGAAAAATGTGTTGCTGGAAAAGCGCAGCAGGTCAGGCAACATCCAAGGAGCAGGAGAATTGACATTTCGGGCATAAGTCAACTCCTGATGAAGGGCTTATGCCCAAAACGTCGATTCTCCTGCTCGTTGGATGCTGCCTGACCTGCTGCGCTTTTCCAGAAACACATTTTTCAGGATGCAGAACTGGGTTGATAAATGTCAAATGGAGTTGAACCTGGAAAAGTGTGAAGTGATTAATTTTGGAATGTTGAATTGGAATGCAGAATGCAGGGTTAAAGGCAGGATTCTTGGCAGTGTGGAGGGACAGAGGGATCTTGGGTTTCCATGTCTATAGATCCCTCAAAGTCACCCCCCCCCCACCCCCCCACCCCTCCCCACATTGTTAAGACGACGTATGGTGTGTTTGTTTTCATTAGCAGAGGGATGGAGTTTAAGAGCCATGAGGTTATGCTGCAGCTTTACAGAGTCCTGGTTAGACCATACTTGGAATATTGTGTTCAGTTCTGGTTGCCTCATTATAAGAAGGATGTGGGAGCTTTCAAGAGGGTGCAGAGGAAATTTACCAGGATACTGCCTGGACAGGAGGGCATGTCAATGAAGAAAGGTTGAGGGAGGTAAGGCTTTTCCCACTGGAGTGAAGAACGATGAGAGCTGACTTGGTAGAGGTGTACAGGATGATGAGAGGCACAGATAGAGGGAATAGACAGAGACTTTTTCCTTGGGCGGAAATGGTCATCATGGGGGGACCATAATTTTAAGGTGATTAGAGGGAGGTTTAGGTGAGATGTCAGAGGCAGATTCTTAACACAGACAGTGGTGAGTGTGTGGAACGTACTGCCAGCAGTGGGAGTAGAGTCAGATACATTAGGGACATTTAGATCATAGAACATAGAACATTACAACGCAGTACAGGCCCTTCGGCCGCTGATGTTATGCTGGCCTGTGGAACCAATCTGAAGCCTATCTATCCTGCACTATTCCATTTTTATCCACATGTTTATCTAATGACCATTTAATGCCCTTAAAGTTGGCGAGTCTACTAATGTTGCAGGCAGAGTGTTCCATGCCCTTACTACTGTCTGTGTAAAGAAACTACCCCTGACATCTGTCCTATATATATCACCCCTCAATTTAAAGCTATGTCCCCTTGTGCCAGCCAACACCATTTGAGGAAAAAAGCTCTCACTGTCCACCCTATCTAACCCTCTGATTATCTTTTATGTCTCAATTAAGTCATCTCTCAACCTTCTTCTCTCTAACAGAAACAGCCTCAACTTCAACAGCCTGGGTGGCAACTTTCAGGATCTATGTACATGGACATCAAGATATCTCTGCTCATCTACACTAACAAGAATCTTATCATTAACCCAGTACTCTGTATTCCTGTTCCTCCTTCCAAAGTAAATCACCTCACACTTTTCCACATTAAAATTCATTTTCCACTTTGCAGCCTAGCTCTGCAGCTTATCTTTGTCCCTCTGTTAGCTGCAATATCCTTCAGCACTATTCACAACTCCACCGACCTTAGTGTCATATGCAAATTTACGAACCCTCTTTCTACCCCTCATCCAGGTCATTTATAAAAATGATAAACAGCAGTGGACGCAAAACAAATCCTTGTGATACACCACTAGTAACGAACTCCAGGGTGAACATTTCCCATCAGCTACCAGCCTCTGTTTTCTTTCAACCAGCCAACTTGTGATCCAAACTGCTGAAACACCCTCAATCCCATGCCTCCGTATTTTGTGCAATTTAAGCGACTCTTGGATAGGCACATAGAGGAGAGAACAATAGAGTTAGATAAATGGTCGGCACAACATCGAGGGCTGAAGGGCCTGTACTATGCTGTATTATAGTATGTTCTATGTTAACAGCACAGGTTCAATCTCCACACTGGCTGAGATCATCATGAAGGTCCTACCTTCCCAACCTCACCGTTCCCCTGAGGCACGGTGACCCTCAGGTTAAACTCACGGCCAGTTGTTTCTCACTAATGAGAGAGCAGCCCTATGGTCCACTGGGACTTCAGGGACTTTACTGAAGGAATATATACCCAAGTCAGGATGGTGAATGGCTTGGAAGGGAACATGCAGGTCATGGTGTTCTCATACATCTACTGCCTTTGTCTTTAGGAAGGTAGTGGCCATAGATGTTGAAGATGATGTCTACGGAGCATTGGTGAGTCTCTGCAGTGTGTATTGTCAATGATACTCAGTGCTGCTACTGAACACCGGTGGTGGATGGACTGAATGTTTGTGAATGCGGTGCTAATCAAACTGGTTACTTTGTCGTAGAAGAGAAAATGTTGGAGAAACTCAGCAGGCCTGGTGTACCTGTGAAGAGAGAAAGTGAATGAATGTTTCTAGTCTGACATGACTCCTGATCAGCACTGTTCTGAAGAAGTCTTATATTGGACTCAAAAGGTTAACTCTCTATTTCTCTCCACAGGTGTTGCCAGATTTGCTGAATTTCTCCAGCACTTTCTGATTTCATGTCGGATTTTGAGTGTCTGCAACATTGTGCTTTTATATGGCTGCTTGGTCATGCTGGGATCCCATTTCTTGAGGGATCTTGGAGATATTTCCATCCAGGCAAGTGGGGAGTATTCCATCACACTCCTGCCGTGTGCCTTGGAGATGGTGGAGAGACTTTTGGAGCCATGAGGTACATCCCTCACTGCAGTGTTCCTGCCCCCAGACCTGCTCTTGTAGCCACAGTACTTACATTGTAAATCCATTTCAGTTTCAGCTCAATGGGAACTCCCAGCTTGTTGATTGTGGCGGATTCAGCAACAGCAAAGCCTTGAATGTCACACGGCGTTATCGATGTGATCTCTTCTTGGAGGTGATAATTGTTTTGTATTTGTGTGGCACGCATGTTAATTGCCATTTGTCAGCCAGGCCTGGAACATAGAACATAGAACATGACAGCGCAGTACAGGCCCTTCGGCCCTCGATGTTGCATCGACATGTGAAACCAATCTCAAGCCCATCTAACCTACATGACTTCGTTATCATCCATATGTTTATCCAATGACCATTTAAATGCTGTCAAAGTTGGTAAGTCTTCTACTGTTGCAGGTAGGGCATTCCATGCCCTTACTACTCTCTGAGTAAGGAAACTACCTCTGACATCTGTCCTCTATCTATCACCCCTCAATTTAAAGCTCTGTTCTAATCCTCTGATCATCTTGTATGTTTCTATAAAGTCACCTCTCAACCTTCTTCTCTCTAACAAAAAACAACTTCAAGTCCCTGAGCCTTTCCTCATATGTCCTTCCCTCCATACCAGGCAACATCCTGGGAAATCTCCTCTGCACCCTTTCCAATGCTTCCACATCCTTCCTATAATATAGCGACCAGAACTGTACCACATTTCAAGTGCGGCCGCACCAGTGTTTTGTACAGCTGCAACATGACCTCATGGCTCCAAAGCTCAATCCCTCTACTAATAGAAGCTAACACACTGTACACCTTCTTAACAACCCTATCAGCCTGGGTCGCAACTTTCTGGGATCTATGTGTATAGACATGGTGATACGGTGGCACAGTGGCGCAGTGGTTAGCACTGGTGCCTCACAGCACCAGAGACCTGGGTTCAATTCCCGCCTCTGGCGACTGACTGTGTGGAGTTTACACATTCTTCCTGGGTTTGCTCCAGTTTCCTCCCACAGTCCAAAAATGTGCCGGTTAGGTGAATTGGCCACGCTAAATTGCCTGAAAAAGGGCTTATGCCCGAAATGTCGATTTTGATGCTGCCTGACCTGCTGCGCTTTTTCAGCTCTGATCTCCAGCATCGGCAGTCCTCACTTTCTCCATGCTAAATTGCCCGTAGTGTTAGGTGAAGGGATAAATGTAGGGGAATGGGTCTGGGTGGGTTGCGCTTCGGCGGCTCGGTGTGGACTTGTTGGGCTGAAGGGTCTGTTTCCACACTGTAAGTAATCTAAGACACTGAGATCTCTCTGCTCACCACACTCCCAAGAATCTTGCCATTAACCCAGTACTCCGTATTCCTGCTCCTCCTTCCAAAGTGAATCACCTCACACTTTTCCGCATTAAACTCTATTTTCCAGCTCTGCAGCTCACCTAAGTCCCTCTGTAACCTGCAGCATCTTTCCACACTACCCACAACTCCACTGACCTTCGTGTCATCCGCAAATTTAACAAACACATCCTTCTATAGCCTCATCCATGTCATTTATAAAAATGACAAACAGCAGTAGACCCAAAACAAATCCTTGCGGTACACCACTAGTAACACCCCGATAAACATTTCCCATCAACCACCACCCTCTGTCTTCTTACAGCTTGGGAGCGTGAGCCTGGATATCAGGCAGCAAGCTTTGCTTCAACCCAGATAAAACGTCTGCTTTCTAAACCAGAGCGTTACCATGACCAGTGTTGTGGGGATTCAGATTTTATTTATGTGAGAGCTGTGCTGTTCTATCTTGGACAGGTAGAAGGACTCGTATCAAATGTTGAAGTTTTTCTGATTGAGGTGGATATCCCATCTAGCACATGATGATGGATCCACTGCTGAATACCTTCATGAGAAAGGGACTCAATGCCCTATCATTTGCTCATCCATATCATAGCAACCTGGATACTGTGGGGTGATTCAATGCCCTGTACTGGAGTTCATACAGTGTGGGAAAAGAAGTCTGGTGGCAAATTGAACTATGGAGACTCCAAAACCAAATACAGAAATTTTGTGATCAATGTCCATATTAGGTGTGTCCTATTCCTTGTTTTCCTGATCCCAGGTGTGTTTGTGTGGGTGCTGTGGGCTTATGGGTAATGCCAGTCAGAGTAACCTGGAAAGCAGGTGAAATCAACTGCTGCTGACCCAAAACCACCTTGAGTATATGACTGTGTTTCTGTGAGTAATCTGCTGCTCATGTTCTTCCCTATGTCCTTTAAATGTGCAAATGATTCATTTAGAGAGAGTTTGCTGCTGTGGTTCAGATTCTTTAAACTTCATTTGACATGGAACAACCATTATCTTTGTGTCATTACCTACAGTCTGGGCTCAGGCACAGAGAATATTTGAGTAATAACTTCAAGACTCTTTTTTTCCTTTCTCTTACAGTAAGTCTAGCAGTGATTACAATCTTAGCTTGGGGCAAATGTGGCCTTTCTCCAAGCAGCACTCGCTATCTGGTGGCCATGACAGTGTCAGATCTACTGTTCATCGTTTTTTTTATCTCATCATTCACCAGTTTCAACGTTATTATTATCCACTGTGTTTCCTGCAAATCACTCCTGTTTGTGGTGCTCTCTATATCCTCATCCATTTGACCATTGATTGTTTTGCGTGGTTCACCATTGCTATTTCCTTTGATCGATTTGTTGCCATTTGTTGACATGAGATGAAAACTAAGTATTGCACAGGGAAAACTGCAATGAAGGTTCTAGCAACAATCTACATCTTCTTTTGTTTAAAGAATATTCCCAACTTCTTCATGCATAAACCTGGAAAGATGATCAACAATGTTAGGTGGTACTGTTGTGTCACGTACAGTTATCTTTATGACCCTCGGTGGACAAGTTTTAAATATTTTCAGACTTTTTTAACACCAATGTTCCCATTCACTTTTATTCTCTTTATCAACATTCTGACTGTCAGACATATCTTCGAGGCCATTAAGGTGCGGAAGGAACTGAGAGGTCAGAGAAAAACACAGAATGATCCAAAGGAAGAGGGCAGGAAGAATTCTGTGATTTTACTCTTTGCCATATCTGCCAGCTTCATACTTCTCTGGTTGTTGCATATTTTATATTTCTTTAATGTCGGTTATTCATTGGATTATGTTTCTTTTAGTCTCCTTGTTCAGAGGCAGATTGGATGAAACTGTTTACCTGCTGCATACTCTCACACCTCCTCCCTCCCTCCCTTCCTCCGTCCCTCACCCCTCTAATCCCACTGAGGTGACTCTGGCTGTGCTCCATCCCTGGGGGAGGTATGTCCCAGGTAGAGGGAGATAGGAGCTGACTGGATGGGCTGGGACTTGGGCAGAGAGGGGCTTTGAGTGAGAGACTTGGGGATATGTCAAATGGGTTCTGGCAGGCATTGTCCCTTTCACCATGTGCACTGAGCAGTGGGTGTGTATCTGTGGGTTTCTGTCTGTCTCTGTGTGACAGAGTGTAGGGAATGGTTGAATCTTGAAAGCAAGCCCCTGGAACAGATTCAGTCCTCAGTGGGAGAGAGTGAGTGTGAGAGTGACCATCCAGAGAGCTTAGACCAATCGGAATGGTGAATATCACCTCGTTCCTTATCACCTGTTTGCATCTATCTGATTTTGCCTCTTTTCTCTCACTCAATCTCTCCCTTTGCCTCTGTCTCTCTCTTTGCCAGTGTCTGTATCACTCTACATCACTCTTTCCCTCTCAACCTTCTCTCTCACACTATCTCTCTCTCTATCTATCTTACTGATAGCCTCTTCTTTTATAGTTTTCTCTCCTGCCTCTTCTTTCTACCTTTTTCTGTGTTCTTTCTCACTCTCTTGCTCTTTCTTCTTTTCTAATTTTTTCTCTCTTTCTTTCCCTTCCTTTTCTTCCCTATTTCTGCCTTTTAATCCTGAATCTGCACCCCCTTCAATTTTGAACAACCTCCCCCCAACACAAATTTAGCCCCTGTCCCCCTCCATGGCCCCTGACCCCTCCGTGGCTCCTGTCTAATTGCCCTCCCCTGTGCAGTTTCATCTACCCCGAACTGCCTCTCTGTAGTTTCTCCACTATACACCCACTGCATATAAAAGTCCCTTGGTATCTCCATTCATCAACAATACCCTTCCCCCTGCTGTGTCCCAGGTCCTGGTCTGGTGGACAAAGTGAGCGTGTGAAGAGACTGACGTGGCTTTTGACTGCGTACCATAATGTCATGGAGTCATAGAGTCATACAGCATGGAGACAGACCCTTCGAACCAACCAGGCCACACCGATCATGTTCCAAAACTGAACTATTTCCAACTGCTTGCGCTTGGCCCATATCCCTCCAAACCTTTCCTAATCATGAACTTATCCAAATGTATTTCAAACACTGTAACTGTACCTGCATCCACAACCTCCTCTGGTAGTGCATTCCACACATGAACTACTAAAAATCCTGCCCCTCATCTCCTTTTTCAATCTTTCTCCTCTCACCTTAAAAATACACCCCCCAGGTTTGAACTCCCCCACCTGAGGGAAAATACCCCTGTCATTCACCTTTTCTATGCCCCTCATGATTTTATAAACATCAATAAGATCATCCCTCACCCTCCAACGCAACAGCCCATTTTTATATCTCAAACCCTTCATTCCTGGCAACATCTTGGTAAATCTTTACTGAACCCTCTCCACTTTAATAATATTCTTCCTATAACAGGGCGATGAGAATTGCACACACTAATCCAGGAGAGGCCTCATCACTGTCCTGTACAAATTCAATATAATGCCAGAACTCCGATAATCAAAGTTCTGAGCAATGAAGGCAAGCATGCTAATTACCTTCTTAACTACCCTGTCTGCCTATGATGCAAATTTCAAAGGACTATGTACCTGACCCTGAGGTCTCTCTCTGCTCTGCAACGCTACCCAGGACCCTACCATTAAGTCCTGTCCTTATTTGTATTACCACAATGCAATACCTCAACTTTATCCAAGTTAAAATCTATCTGCCAATCCTCAACCCTTTCACCCAATCGATCAATATCTCTTTGCAATCTTGGGTAACCTTCATCCTGAAGAAGGGCTTATGCCCGAAACGTCGATTCTCCTGCTCCTTGGATGCTGCCTGACCTGCTGCGCTTTTCCAGCAACACATTTTCAGCTCTGATCTCCAGCATCTGCAGTCCTCACTTTCTCCTAACCTTCTTCACTGGTCATTTTACCATTTTGGTGTCATCCACAAACTTACTAACCATGCCTCCTAAATTGTCATCCAAATCCTTCATATACATGACAGACCGAAGTGGAGCAAGTACCGATCATTGTGAAACACTGCCGATCACAGGCCGACATCTGAAAAACAATGATCCACCATCACCTGCTGTCTTCTACTGTAAAGCCAATTATATATCCAATAGGCAAGCCCACCCTGAATCCCATGTGATCTAACTTTACTAATTAGTCTACCATGCAGAGCCTCATCAAAAGCTTTACACAAAGCTAAACAAACAGTATCAACCTCTCTGTCCTCATCAATCATTTTGGTTACTTCTCAAAACAAACCCAGTCAAGTGTGTGAGACATGACTTTCCTCACACTAAACCATACTCACCATTTCGAATCAATTCTTTCCTCTCCAACCTCTGTAAATTCTATCTTTCAGAATCATCTCTAAAAACCTACCCACCACCGAAGTCAGACTCACAGGTCGATCGTTCCCAGGCTTCTCCTCACATCCCTTCTTAAACAATGACATTTTAGCCACACCTCAGTCCTCCAATTCTTCACCCATGTTTGTAGATGATACAAATATTTCTGCTAGGGGCCCTGCAATTTTCTCCCTAACTTCCAAAAGTTCCTGGGAAACACTTGATCAGGTCCTGGAGGTTTATCTGCCTTTATATTTTTTAAGATCTCCAGCACTTCCTCTTCTGGACTGTGAACTGTTTCCAAAACATCAATATCTATTTCCATGATTACTCTCACCTCCATTTCTTTCTCACAGTAAAAACTGATTCGAAATATTCATTTATATCTCTCCCATCTCTTGAGGTTCAACACAAAGACAACCTCGTTGGTCTTAAAGGGATTCTAACCTCTCTCCGTCACTCAATGTATTTACAGAATCTCTTTGGATTATCTTTAACCTTACCTGCCAAGGCTATCTCCTGTCCCCTCTTTGCCTTCCTCATTTCCTTCTAAAGAATGTCCCTACACTCTTTACACTCTTCAAGACATTCAGTTGATCCCAATTGTCTCTCTAATAGATGGTTATTTTTTATTCTTGACTTGAACTACTACATCTTTATTCATCCATTGTTCGCTAATCTTACCAGCCTTGCCTTTCACTCTAACAGGAACAGAATGTTTCTGAACTCTGGTTGTCACACTTTGAAAGGCCTCCCACTTGTCAGTCCTCCTTTTCCCTGCGATTAGTCTACTCCAATCAACTTTTGAAAGGTCTTGTTTCATATCCTTTCACAACCATTTGCCTTACCCCAATTAAGAGCTTTACCTTTTATCCTTTTACATAACTATTTTAAAATTACCAGGATAATGATCACTGGTCCAAAAGTGTTCCCTGACTCACACTTCAGTCACTTGCCCTGCCTTATTTCCCAAGAGAAGGTCAAGTTTTGATCTGTCTCTCATTGGAAGATTTATATATTGATAAAAGAACATTTTCTTGCAATTGAACAATTCTTCACCATCGAAACCTTTAACACCATGGCAGTCTGAGACAGCATTTGGAAAATTAAAATCCCATACTATTACAAACTTATTATTCTTCCATATATTTGAGATCTCTCGACATTTTTGCTTCTCAATTGCCCTCTGACTATTGGGGAGCCAATAGTACAATCCCATCAAGATAATCATCCCTTTCTTATTTCTAATTTCAATCCATATATTTTCACTAAATGATCCCTCAGAAATATCTTCCCTAATTACAGTCATAATATTTTCATTAATCAAAAATGCCAGTCCTTCTCCCACCTCGCCTCTTTCTGTCCTTCCTATACCATCTAAAACCCAGAACACTGAGCTGCCAGTCTTTTCCATTCCTCAGCCATGTTTCTGTAATAGCAATAACATCTCAGGCCTATGTTCCCTTACATGCCCTGAGTTCATCGGCCTTATCCCTGAGACCTCTTGCATTGAAATAAATGCAGTTTAAGTGTTCAGTGTTCCTTTGTTCTCTGATTTGTTCTTGTTGTCTTTTCTCAATAATTTGCTGTTTTCTGATTCAGAATCATTGTCATCTTTCTTTCTATTTTCACTGTTGTTTCGAAAGCCCCGCCCCACCTCTCTCAAATCTTACAATCTCCTGAAATAGAGCGAGCAAATCTCCCCACCAGGATATTGGTCTAGTTCAGGTGAACAGGTCTTTTCTGTCCCCGAAGAGATCCCAATGTTCCAAGAAAGTGACTCCCTGCACATTGCAGCACCGCGTCAACCATTGATTTATCTGCCCTGTCCTTTTATTCCTTCCCTCATTAGAACTTGGCACCAGAAGTAAACCAGAAATTATTACTTTTCATATTCTGTTTATGAACCTGATACTTAACCAGTTATACTCACTCTGTAAAGCCTTACCCTTTCCCTGACTATGTCATTCCTATCGATGTATACAACAATTTCCAGCTTCTCACTCTCCCCTTTGACAATTTGCATCAAACGTTTTGAGAATCTTTTACTCTGGGCACCAGAAAAGCAACGTACTCTCCTAGATTCACACTCACTACCGCAGAATCTCCTGTCTGTGCCCCTCGCAGGAGAGTTCCCGAAAACAATTATTCTTTTCAATCTTGACAAGCACATTTAACATAAAATTCATTGTTAGTACCCAAGATCTGTTGACCACTTCTATTTTTCTCATTCAACAATCCCCAAAATGGAATATCTGTCTGAGAGAGGAATAGCCACAGGAGAGTTCTAAACCAGCTTCATACCCTTCCTGATGGACAGTTATCGATCTGAATGATCCTGCTGTGTAATCACTTCACTATATGTACGAGTCATCACACTCACTATCTCTTACAGGTCATCAGTAACATTAATCCTACAAAGAAGAAGCTCTCAATAGCACCTTATTTATTAAATGAAACTATTTTTCCTTCTTTATTTAATATGAAGCATGCAAAGAAAAATTAAAAACATAAATATTAAAAAGAAATCGAAAACTTAACTGAACAAATGAAAAAAACAATTCCTCCTCAAATGATCCAACATTCAGCTTTCACTGTCCGGATACAAAAACCTCTCCTGAGCCGTCCCTATTCGGGCCTCTCCACAAGCTCCCTGTATAAACAATCTGTCCTTCTTCATCTACTTTTCTAAGTGAGTTTTTTTTCCACAAAACTCACCCACCACTGACAACAGGTTCACCAGTCTATAGTTCCCTGGCTTTTTCCTACCACCTTCTTAAATAATGGCACCATGTTAGGAAGGGATCTTTCCCCTTTCTCCTTCCTGGGCCTCTCCATCTCCATTTCTGGCGACAGACTCAACACGGACATCTACCTCAAACCCAGTGACTCCCACAGCTACCTGGACTACACCTCCTCCCACCCCACTTCTATAAAAACACCTTCCCTGATTCCCAATTCCTCCGCCTCAGCCGCATCTGCTCCCAGGAGGACCAATTCCACCATTGAACATCCTCCTTAAAGATGGCCTCATTCTTTAAGAACCACAGTTTCCCCTCCCACGTGGTTGATGATGCCCTCCAGTGCATCTCCTGCACTTCCCACACCCCAGCCCTTGAACTCCATGTCTCCAAACGCAACAAGGAGAGAACCCCTCGGTCCTCACCTTGTACTCCACCATCCTCGGATACAACATCCTCATCCTCTGCCATTTCTGCCATCGACAAACAGACCCCACCACCAGGGATATATCAAATTTTGAGAAGACTTGTAGCTCAGGTTGAGGTTCTAAATTGGAGTAAGGCCAATTTTGATAGTATTAGACAAGACATTTCAAAAGTTGATTGGAGCAGATGTTCACAGGTAAAGGGAATGGTTGGAAAATGGGAAGCCTTTGAAAATGAGATCATGAGAGTTCAGGGACAGTATTTCCTGTTAGGGTGAAGGACAAGGATTGTAAGTGTAGGGAGTGATGGATAATCAGGGATAATAACATGCTTCCCTATCTATATAACCTTCTCCAGGACCTGCACTCCTCCAAGTTTCTGTGACATCACCCTGCCCCGAAACACCACCCTATCATTGTAACTACCTGCAGACCCTGCCCCCCTTCTTTATCTCTGTAATCTCCTCCAACACCTCCACCCCTCCCTCTCTCTGTATCCACCAGCCTCTTCACCACAAACTATCTCTGTCATGTCCAGTGCACATGTAGGAGACACGTCACGTGCACAAAGATTGCTCGTCAGTGACAGACTCTTTGTTTCATGCGAAGTTCTCAGGATCTGAGAGGAAGGGTCCATCACACCAACAGCCAGAGGACATTTCCCTGTGTCTTCCCACTGAAACTGGGCTGGAACAGAATTTCTGTAAATCCAATGAATTGGTGGCTTGACTCCAGGTCCATTTGCTGAAACAAGATCCTTTAAAACTGAGAGTAACTGGCAATGCGAGAGTTAATGATGAGAAAAAATACAGAATTCATTCAGAATCTGAGAGTAAATGTACATCCTGTAAACAGTGAAGGGGGACATGACAGAGTACCTCACTTTCTTACCTCTGTCACCATTTTCTTTTGTTTTGTTTTTAGATGACAGTTAGTGAGGATCAATTACACCCCAATCTTTTGTTTCTTCTCTTCTCCCATTCTCCTGCCTCGCCTCCACCCTGTTCCTTGCACCATTTTGGTCAATATTGTTACTCTGTCATTTCAGCCTCTCCTGCCCTTCAGCCCATCACAGCCTTTCCCTTCTGCTCTTCTTCCCACCTTCCAGCTGAGACACAAGTAACAATGCAGGTAGTTCCCTCTCACACACACTCACATTATCACTGACAGAGATAGAGAGACACAGAAGGGTCATCAATCCCACAGGCTCAGACAGTCCCACTCTGATCTCACCTTCCAGTGATATGTTTTTATTCTAACACTCAAACAGAGCAAGAGATAAAGAAATTATTTATATTTCTCTCCAAACTGGTCTGGAAACAAATCCCAATCTCCAAGTCACATTGACGATAAAATTGAAAAGGACTGTGTTAATCTCTCAAGAGTAACCTACAGCACCCAATTGAATAACATGTCGAATGGCCATCTGGGGTGTGGATGTCGACTGTAATGTTAACATTTAACTTTATTTTTCTACACAGTAATTCCTTCCTTCTAACTTAGATTTTGCGTTATCATGTGTTTTGTGCTGAGGTACCTTTGTACCTGAGATGCACAATGTTTGTAGTTGTGCACACGTGACAATAAAGTTTAAGTCTATATCTAAATACCAAACACCTTCTTCACTCCCCTGTCTATCCCTGACTCAACTTTCAAACATCTATGAACCAGCACATTAAGGTCTCTTTGTTCAGATACTATCCCCAGGCCCTTTACCATTAAGTGCATATGTCCCACCCTGACTTGCCTTCCCATAATGCAGCACCTCACATTTATCTGAATTAAACTCCATCTGCCACTTCTCAGCCCAGTAATCCATCTGATCAAGGTCCCATTGTACTCTGGGGGAATCTTCTCCGTTGTCCACTACATCTCCAATGTTGGTGTCAAAATTACTAACTATACCTCCAGTGTTCACATTCAAATTGTTTATATAAATGACAAAAGCGGTGGACCCAGCACCAATCAATGTGTCACACCACTGGCCACAGGTCTTCAGTCTGGAAAGCAATCTTCCAGTACCCAAACGGCTAATTCTCCTTATATTCCACATGACCTAATGTGCCTAACCAATATACCATCCAGGTCTTTGTTGAAAACTGAACTGAAGTACATATAGATCATGTTCACCATTCTTTCTTCATCAATCCTCTTCATTACATCTTAAAATAACTCAATTAAGTTAGTGGAAAATGATTTCCCACCATGTGGACCTAATTTATGCTGAACCTTTCCAAATATATGCAAAACGTGTCCTCAGGATCCCCCTTCAACATGTTGCCCAGCACCAATGCCAGGCTCACTGATCTAGAGTTCCCTGGCTTCTCCTTCCCACATTTCTTGAACAATGGCATCACGTTCGCCAACCTCCAGCCTTCTGGCACCTTACCTGTGACTACCGATGATACAAATATCTCAGCATGAGGGCCAGTAATCATTTCCCTCACTTCTCACAAAATTCTAGGGTACATCTGCACAGGTCCTGGAAGTTTATCAACCTTTATCTGTTTCAGGTTAAAAATCACACCACACTAGGTTATAGTCCAACAGGTTTATTTGGAAGCACCAGCTTTTGGAGCACTGCTCCTTCATCAGGTGGTTGTGGTTCTAGAGTATAAGATCGTAGGACACAATTTATAGCAAAAGTTTAGTGTGATGTAACTGAAATTATATATTGAAAAAGACCTGGATTGTTTGTTAATTCTCTCATCTTTTAGAATGGGCATGTTTTTCCGTTCTTTAATATGTAAATCCCAGAACTTCCTTAAAGTTACATTCTCAAGTGAGCTTTAACAATTGGTGCCATGTTGGCCCAGGTAATACACTGAAGGTGTGAGGTGCACTGTGTGTTGCTGTCTATGCCCCAATGTTCAGATGATTCTAATTTAAAAAAGAGATTGACAGAATCTTACATGGATTCGTGCAGTGTTTGAGCAAAATAAAATGTAATTATGAAAGTACAAATTCTCCCCACAAAATTATATGTGTACGTGCCTAGGTGGGTGTGTGTGTCTGAGGTGGGGGTATGTGAGAGAGTGTGTGTATATGTGTGAGTGTGAGTGTAAAGGGGTATAGGTCTGTGAGAGGGCGCGTGTGAGTATGGGAGTGTACATGTGAGCGTATGAGAGAGGGTCTGCATGATGGATGGGTCTGTAGGCATGTGTGTGTCTATATATATGTGTGTGTGTCTGTCTATGTGTGTGTGTGTATGTGTATGTGAGTATGTGTGTGTGTATGTGTGTGTCTGTGTGTGTGTGTAGTGCAGTGGGGTCACCTGTGGTGTAACATGAACCCAAGATCCTGGTTGAGGCCAGCCCTGTGGGAACCGAACTTGGCTATCAGCCTCAGCTCAGCCACTTTGCGTTGTTGCCTGTCCCGAAGTCCGCCTTGGAGGATGGTCATCCAAAGGTCTGGAATGCTGAAGTGTTCTCCGACTGGGAGGGAATACTCCTGTAGGTTGATCGTTGTCCGGTTCAACAATCGACATTTGATTATCCGTATATTGGATTATCCAGAAAGATCGCAAAAACCCTGCCCGGACGGAATTTCACAATGTCCCCAAGGTCCTGCACTTCCTGCAGGAGCCTGTGCCCCACAACCTGAGCCACCTCCGGAGTTTTAGTTTTGCCCCTTTTAGGGATATAAAATGGTGGGCCCTGTACCGACTGCTGCTGCACATCGTCTACCTCTGTTCCCTCATTCACTGCCCGGACACTCCTTGGTGTGCCTCTTTGCCACTCAGTGGTGGGGATCCTCAGTGGAGAGCTCTCTACATGGGGGTCCTCCCCCTTTCTCTCGGGGATCTGGAGAGGAGGGTGCTGCACGCAGCTGTCCCCTACAACCGCATTACGGTGGCTCATGGACTCCCAGCCCAACTGCTTGTTCTGTGGTGCTAGAGAGTCCAGAGAACATGTATATATGGGGTGTGGGCATTTGGACTTCCTTTTTGATTTTCTTAAAAACCTTCTCCTCTGTTTCTGGTTGCACTTCAGCCCCACACTTCTGATCTTCGGGCACCCGGTGTGGAGGGGGGACGGTAGGTCAGAGGACCTCCTCGTGGGTCTGCTCCTGGGCCTGGCCATAAGTAGGTCCAGGCAGTGGGCCGGGAGGGGGGCATTAGGGCCGATTGCCTGCTCCTCTTCCTTGGGTATGTTAGAGCCCGGGTGTCACTGGAGAAGGAGCACGCGGTGTCCACCAACACCCTCGAGATTTTCAGGGAGAGGTGGGCACCACAGGGAGTGGAGTGTATTATTTCTCCCTCCAACTCTATTTTGATTTAATCCTTACCCTCCCCTTCACTGTTTGATCACGCAGCATTGCCCTTTCATGAGAAGGGCACTGCTTGTCACTGGGCACTCAGTGTTTCCTTTCTTCCTGATGGTGGAATATAAATAAAGATTGAAGCAATTGTTGTGCTTCACAGGTTCTGACACCTGCACGCAGGGGTGCTGGGGAAAAATAAGCACTACCGCGATTGGGTGGTAGTGTGGGGGGTGGGAGAAAGAAAAAGAAATCTCTTTGAATTCACCCTCACCCTATTTGCCAAAGCTATCTCATGTAAATTTTTATTTCCCTGAGTTCCCTCATGTATACTTCTATATTCTTTTAGAGATTCTCTCGATCCCGGCTGTCTATATCTGACATACGCTTGAACAAAACCTTATTCTTGAACAAAACCTCATTTTCTCTAGTCATCCAGCATTCCCTACACCTACTAGCCTTGCCCTTCACCTTAACAGGAACATACTGTCTCTGGATTCTCATTATCTCATTGTTGAAGGCTTCCAACTTTCCAGCCGTCCTTTACCTGTGAATACCCACCTCCAATCAACTTTTGAAAGTTCTTGCCTCATGTCATCAAAATTGGCCTTCTTCTAAATTTAGAACTTTAACTTTTAGATCCGGTCTGTCTTTTTCCATCAATATTTTAAAACTGTCTGATTTGGAGGTGCTGGTATTGTACTGGAGTGGACAAAGTTAAAAATCACACAACATCAGGTTATAGTCCAACAGGTTTATTTGGAAGCACTAGCTTTCGGAGCACCACTCCTTTATTAGGTATAACCACCTGATGAAGGAATGCTGCTCTGAAAGCTAGTGCTTCCAAATAAACCTGTTGGACTATAACCTGGTGTTGTGTGATTTTTAACTTTATTTTAAAACTAATTGAATTATGGTCCCTGGCCCCAAAGTGCTCCCCCACTGATACCTCAGTCACCTGCCCTGCTTTATTTCCCAAGAGTCGTTCAAGTTTTGCTCTTTCTTCAGTAAGTACATCCACATACTGAATCAGAAAAAATTCTTGTACACACTTAACAAATTCCTCTCCAACAAAGTCCTTAACACTATGGCAGTCCCAGTCTAAGCTTTGGAAAGTTAAAATCCGCTACCATTACCACCCTATTATTCTTACAGATAACTGAGATCTCCTCACAAGTTTGCTTCTCTATTTCCCACTAACTTTTGGGAGTCGACAGTAAAATCCTAATAAGGTGATTATTCCTGCGAGTCCATCCAGGGAAATTATTGTGGGTCAACCCACAGCAAGTGGACTGCAGTGATTGAAGAAGGCAGCTCACCACCACCTTCTCAAGGGGCAAATAGGGATGGGCTGTCAGTGCTGGCCAGCCAGAGACACCCATGTCCCATAAATGAATAAAAAAGAAGCAATTTGGGTGGAACTGAGAAATAAGAAAGGGATAATCACCTTAAGTATAGCCGTAATATTATCCCTAATCAAAAAAAACGCCACTCCCTCTCCTCTCTTGCCCCCTTTCAATCCTTCCTCTAGCATATATTACCCTGGAACATTAAGCTGCCAGTCCTGTCCATCCCTGAGCCACGTCTCTGGAATTGCAATGATATCCTAGTCCCATGTTGCTAACAATGCCCTGATTTGTAATGCCTTACCTATTAGGCCACTTGCATTGAAATAAATGCAGTTTAATTTCTCAGTCCTACCTCGTTCTCTGCTCTGTTCCTGCCTGCCCTGGTGTAATTGACAAACTCGTCTTCCCAACTATACCAGTCTCAGACTGATCTCTTTCCCCACTATCTCCCTGGGTATCAATTCCAAACCCCTCCGCCCCCAACCCAAGCAGCTCGAGCAAATCTCCCCAGCAGTATATCAGTCCCCTTGCAATTCAGGTGTAACTGTCCCTTCTTATACAGGTCTCTTCTACCCCAGAAGAGATTCCAATGATTGAAAATGTGAATCCTTTTCCCCTCCACCAGCTCCTCAGCCACACATTCATCTGCTCTACCCTCCTGTTCCTACTCCCACTGGGACACGGCACTGGGAGTAATCCAGATATCACTGCTGTAGGAGTGACCGCTGTCTCTGAGGCAAGAAGACTCTGAAGACCTGGGCAATTCAGCAGGAACAGCAGTTTATTCCAGCGGGAATTGATTACAGCCAGGAGAGGAACTCCAGACCATCACACAGGACAATCCAGCTCTCTCTGTCAAACACCCGCACAATACCAAACTTACACTTTCTGACATCAAAGTTATGTCAGTCTACAAACTAACTGTTCGTGTGCAGTTGATCATATCAAGTCCACAAGTCAACCAACTGGGCGATGATTACATCAGGTCTGTAAATCAGTTGACAAGGAAGTTAATTCCATCAGGTCTGTAAATTAATTACATCAAATTAATAATCCAATTAACTCGGCATTTTGATGACATCAGGTCACTGTCTATTACATATCTACCGGTCAGATTCAAACACACGGTGCCTGTTCGCTGATGTGGTCACTTGTTTATCTTGTAACCTTTGTCCCTGAATATCCTGTGATCTGCTGAGGTTCTGCCCTGCTCACCCATATCAGTTACTCATTCCCAATGTCTCCGTGGGCGAGCTGGCGGGTCTTTACTGATGCAGAGAGTCAATCACCTTCAAACATCTTATTCTATGGGTTCGTGAGATATTGTACTGTATGTTTCTTTATTTTTATATTAAGGTCCCTTTATTTGCCAACCCACTCACAATCGCTCGGTATTTACTCCTTCCGCATTTCATTCAGTCATTCATCAAACTGTGGTCTCCCCACTCCCCAGCGCACTATCTCACCCGAAACTATGAAAAGATGAGAATACTAATCCCCTCAGAACCATCTACCGGGACTTGAACAGTTTGCAGGACATCAAACAAGTTGTCTCCATCAGCACGGACCTGTTAGATACAGATTGAATGGGGTCTCTGTCCCCTTTAAGAAAGTTACTGTCAAATAGCGCCTCCGTGAAATGGAATGAATGAGGGAGGAGACCGGCAATAGGGAGTGAAATCTCAAAACCCAGCCGCGGGAATCCGTTTACTAATCTCTCTGCTTTTATTAAGTACATTTATAATTTCTGATTTGGTTAAATCATATAAGCCTGATATTCTTTCTCGTACTGTCTACCCTAAAAGGACTCACACCCTCACCCCCTCCTACAACTACCCTCCGGGATCGACATTTTAAGTTCCTGCCTAAATTCCTATTTTCTCTCCTCAGAACCTCGTCCTTTTCCCATCCTGTATCATAGGTTCCAATGTGTACAGCAACATCCTGCTGGTCCCTCTCCCCTTTGAGAAGATTCTGCACCCTCTCTGAGATAGTTCTGAATTGCCTGTAGTGAGGGGATATTTGAATAACTGCCTGGACCCAGTTTGGAAGCTCTCTGGACAGATTTCAGATCCCATCATTGACACACTCTTTATTGGAGGGCCAGTGAGGTGCAGCAGCACTATATTTGAATTCAGGCCTTTCCAAAGCTGTTTTCAATGTATTTGGTCGGGCAGTGTGTTGGGAAGGTGACCCAGCTGGTTACTGCAGTTATTGAATTGAGTTGTGTACTCGGCTTATTGAAGTGAAAAATAGTTAAATTGTCTTCAAATGAAAAAATTAGTTTGGTCCGGCTTGATTTTAAAATTGAAAGAAATCAAGAGGAGTCAACTCTTTATTGTAGACAACATAAAACTGCCCTGCAGTATATTCCTCACAGACTAATCCAGCAACAATCGAACATAGTCACACTCACAGAATCCCACTTTACAGACAGTGTCCCAGACAACACAATGACCATCTCAGGGCAGGTCCTGTCCCACTGGCAGGACAGAGCCAGCAGAGGGAACAGCTCCGTGGGATACAGTCAAAAGGGCTGTGCTCTGGAAGTGCTCAGCATTAATGCCAGACCCCATGAAGCCTCATGACATCAGGTTAAACATGGACACGGAAACATTCTGTGTGTCTTAAAAAGTATTAAGGTAAATAAGTCCCTGGGACCTGATGGGATCTATCCCAGAATATTGAGGGAGACAAGAGAACAAATTGCTTGAGCATTGATAGACATCTTTGTATTCTCTCTGGCCACAGGTGAGGTCCCAGAGGACTGGAGAATAGCTGATGTTGTCCCATGGTTTAAGAAGGATAGCAGGGATAATCCTGGGAATTACAGGCCTGTGAGCCTTATGTCAGTGTTAAGGAAATGATTGGAAAAGATTCACACGGACAAGATCTATATGCACTTTAAAGAAAATGGATTTATTAGTGACAGACAGCATGGTTTTGAGGGAGAGATCGTGCCTTACTAACTTGACCACGTTTTTTGAGGAGATGATGAAGATGATTAATGAGGGAAAACCAGTTGATGTTGTACACATGGACTTTAGTAAAACCTTTGACAAGGCCCCTCATGGCAGACTGGTACAAAAGGTGAAGTCACATAGTATCAGGGTGAACTGGCCGGATAGATTTTCCTGTTTAGAACTGACTCAATCATAGGAGACAGAGGGGAGTGGTGGAGGAAGCTTTTCAGAATGGAGGGCTGTGACTAGAGGTGTTCACAGGGATCAGAGCTGGAACCTCCAATGTTCATGGCCTTTATAAATAATTTGGAGGAAAACATGGCTGGTCTAAGTTTGCAGACGATAAAAAGATTGGGATGATACAATGATTGATGAAGTTGTAGATATTGAGGAGAATTGTCAGAGGATACAACAGTATATAGATCAGTTGGAGGCATGGACAGAAACATGGCAGCTGGAGCTTAATCCAGACAAATGTGAGGTGATGCATTTGGGAAGGTCAAGTACAGTTGGAAATTATACAATGAATGGCAGAACCCTTCGGAGCATTAACATGCAGAGGGATCTGGGTATGCAGATCCACAGATCACTGAAGGTGACAGTGCTGATGGATAAGGGGGTAAAAAAGGCCTATAGCAAGCTTACCTTCATTGGAAGGATCTTTGAGTATATGGATAGTACAAAGATGTGCAGGTTAGGTGACATGGCCAAGCTAAATTTCCCATGGTGTTCAGGGATATGTAGGTTAGGTGCATTAGTCAGGGGAAATATAGAGTAATAGAGGAGGGGAGTGGGTCAGGGTGGGATACTCTTCACAGGATTGGAGTGGACTTGTTGGGCCAAATGGCCTGTTTCCACACAGTAGGCACTCTATGATTTCTATGTTCGGAAAGTTATGCTACGGATTTATAGAACTTCAGTGAGACTACACTTGGAATATTGTGTCCAGTTCTGATCACCACACTACTAGAAGGATGTTGGTGCTTTGGAGGGGGTACAGAATAGGTTTACCAGGGTGTTGTCTTGGTATGGGGATTTTGAAGAAAGGTTAGATAGACTGGATTTGTTTTCACTGGATATGCAGGACATTGAGGGCTGACCCAGTAGAAGTTTATAAGATTGTGAAGTGGAAATATGAGGCTTTTTCCCAGGATGGAGGAGTCAATTACGAAAGGCACAGGTTCAAACCACAAGGAGGGAAGTTTAAAAGAGATGTGCAAGGCCCGTTTTTCACACAAAGGGTGGTGAGTGCCTGGAATGTACTGCCAGAGGAAGTGATAGAAACAGACACATTAGCAGCATTCAAGGGAATATCTGGACAAATACACAAATAGGAAGGGAATAGAGGGATACGGATCCTGGAAATGAAGATAGTTTTAGTATGGAAGGGTAACATGTGTCAGCACAGGCTTGGAGGGCCGCAGGGCCTGGTCCTGTGCTGTATTGTTCTTTGTTCTTCATTGTTCAGTGAGCTCATGCTGCATTTAAAACACTGCAACAGGGATGCTATGAAAAGGTAGTAACCAGGAAACAACTCCAGGTCACTGAGAGACAGACCCACCTTCGAGGGTACAGTCCCAGGTGGGCTTTCCCAGACTAATGCACATAAAAGTTTCATTATTGAGTTTTACTTTTAAAAAGACCCCTCCCCTGGATACTAGTGAGATAAAAATATCTATGCAATCACATCTTCAGAATTCCAGTGTCTTTCTAGTCAGATCAATACCCAGAACCCCTTGATTGGATTCCAGTCTGTAACTCACTCCAGGATATTTACTATTTGATATAGAAGCATGTTGGAAAACACAAGAAAGAAATCACTGGAGAAACGCATCAGGTCTGGCAGCATCTGTGGAGGGGTAAGAGAGTTAACGTTTCTAATCCAGTGTCCTCCCAGGAACTGAGACTTCTCTGAACTGTTTCCAATACAAGTATATTTTTTTAGTAAAGGAAACCAAAACTGAACACAACACTCAATGTGTGGTCTGAACAGTGACTGTGTGGCTGTAAGACCTCCCTCCTTTTATTCATTACTCCCTAACATTAAAGGTCAATATTCCATCTGACTACCGAATTCTTTGATGTACCTGTATGTTACTCTTTTAGACAGGCTGCCCTCCTACAGAATTCTGTCGTCTCTCCCCTTTTAAATAATGTTCTGCCCTCTGTTATTCCTGTCAAGCAAACAACCTCATGCCACAGCCACATTATACTCCAGGTTCCTTTTCCTTCCCATTTGCTCAACCCAGTAGTTTAATGTGATTGTAAATAGTTGAGGTCACAGCATTGATCTCTGTGACACTCCATTAGTTACCAGTCTGAAACTGAAGCCTTTATTCCGATTCTCTGTTTCATGGTTATCAGGCTTTCATCTTCTGCCCTGCTTTGGGCGGCACGGTGGCCCAGTGGTTAGCACTGCTGCCTCACAGCGCCTGTAGACCCGGGTTCAATTCCCGACTCAGGCGACTGACTGTGTGGAGTTTGCACATTCTCCCCGTGTCTGCGTGGGTTTCCTCCGGGTGCTCCGGTTTCCTCCCACAGTCCAAAGATGTGCGGGTCAGGTGAATTGGCCATGCTAAATTGCCCGTAGTGTTAGGTTAAAGGGGTAAATGTAGGGGTATGGGTGGGTTGCGCTTCGGCGGGTCGGTGTGGACTTGTTGGGCCGAAGGGCCTGTTTCCACACTGTAAGTAATCTAATCTAATCTAATCTTATATTTCATCACTGGCAAAATGCAACAATATCTTATGCAGTATCTTTTACGCAGCTTCTTGTACAGAGCTTTATAAAATTATGAGGGGCCAGAGACAAGATGAATAGCCAAGGCCTTTTCCCCAGGGCAGGGGAGTCCAAAACCAGATGGCACAGGTTTAAGGTGAGAGGGGAAAGATTTAAAGGGTCCAGAGGGACAACATTTTCATGCAGGGGGTGTGTGTATGGAACGGGCTGCCAGAGAAAGTGGTCCAGGCAGGTACAATTACAACATTTCGGAGACATATGGACAGGGACATGAATAGGAAAGATCTAAAGGGATAAATAAATATTGTACTGTTTCCAGAACACTGAAAGGAAATGTAATCTTGAACAACTCTATTACAATCCTTGTCCAAAATAGCATGTGAGACAATCTATTTTACTGAATTTGCCTGCGCCAAGGATGTGTTTATGGAATGTTATGCTATTGGAGCAGTTGCTGTTTATGAGATAAATAACCCATTATCCTGTTAAGTTTTCCAATAGTTATTCCAACTCTTCTTTCTTTTGTCTGTAATTTGATTTTGATTTTATTGTCACGTGTACTCAGTACAAAGGTACAGGAATACAGTGAGAAGTGTATAATGTCACCACACAATGCACCATCTTCGGGACAAACACCTAATCATAGAATCTTAAGCAGAAGGTAGAAAGAAAGAACAAACTTAAAAATTAAGTTTTTTTATCTTTACAGTAATAATAGTGCTGCATAAAATATATGATGTCAGGAGTGTGATGGAATCCTTCCCACTTGCCTGGATGGGTGCAGCTCCAACAACACTCAAGAAGCTTGACACCATCCAGGATCAAACAACCCGCTTGATTGGCACCACATCCACAAACATTCAATCGCTCCACCACCGGTGCTCAGGAGCAGCAGTGTGTCTATCTACAAGATGCACTGCAGAAATTCACCAAACATCTTTAGGCAGCACCTTCCAAACCAATGACTGCTTCCATCTAGAAGGACAAGGGCAGCAAGTACCTGAGAACACAATCACCTGTAAGTTCCCCTCCAAGCCAATCACCATCCTGACTTGGAAATACACCGCTGTTCCTTCACAGTCGTTGGGTGTGGGAATCCTGGAATTCCCTCTCTACGAACATTGTGGGTCAATCCACAGCAAGTGGACTGCAGTGAGTCAAGAAGACAGCTCACCACCACCTTCTCAAGGACAAATAGGTTTGGACTATCAGTGCTGGCCAGCCAGTGATGCTCAAGTACCACAAAACGAATTTTTAAAAAATGAAGTGAGGTTAAAAGCTATATGTTGCAGACCTTCTTAGTTTGAAATGGAAAATGAACAAATAAAATGCAAGCTCAAACATTTCAGTCTTTGTTATGTGCTTTGCCTCGGTGAGACCTGAGGTCTTCACTAAAGCCATGGCTGGCCGAGACACTGCACATGCCAGGCTGAGAGATCACCACACCGGGCTGACAGATCATCGTGCCAGGCCGAGAGATCACCACACCGGGCTGAGAGATCATCGTGCCAGGCCGAGAGATCACCACACCGGGCTGACAGATCATCGTGCCAGGCTGAGAGACCTTCACACCGGGCTGAGAGATCATCGTGCCAGGCCGAGAGATCACCACACCGGGCTGACAGATCATCGTGCCAGGCCGAGAGATCACCACACCGGGCTGAGAGATCATCGTGCCAGGCCGAGAGATCACCACACCGGGCTGAGAGATCATTGTGCCAGGCCGAGAGATCACCACACCGGGCTGAGAGATCATTGTGCCAGGCCGAGAGATCACCACACCGGGCTGAGAGATCATCGTGCCAGGCCGAGAGATCATCGTGCCAGGCCGAGAGATCACCACACCGGGCCGAGAGATCATCGTGCCAGGCCGAGAGATCACCACACCGGGCTGAGAGATCATCGTGCCAGGCCGAGAGATCACCACACCGGGCTGAGAGATCATCGTGCCAGGCCGAGAGATCATCGTGCCAGGCCGAGAGATCACCACACCGGGCCGAGAGATCATCGTGCCAGGCCGAGAGATCACCACACCGGGCTGAGAGATCATCGTGCCAGGCCGAGAGATCACCACACCGGGCTGACAGATCATCGTGCCAGGCTGAGAGACCTTCACACCGGGCTGAGAGATCATCGTGCCAGGCCGAGAGATCACCACACCGGGCTGACAGATCATCGTGCCAGGCCGAGAGATCACCACACCGGGCTGAGAGATCATCGTGCCAGGCCGAGAGATCACCACACCGGGCTGAGAGATCATCGTGCCAGGCCGAGAGATCATCGTGCCAGGCCGAGAGATCACCACACCGGGCCGAGAGATCATCGTGCCAGGCCGAGAGATCACCACACCGGGCTGACAGATCATCGTGCCAGGCCGAGAGATCACCACACCGGGCTGAGAGATCATCGTGCCAGGCCGAGAGATCACCACACCGGGCTGAGAGATCATCGTGCCAGGCCGAGAGATCATCGTGCCAGGCCGAGAGACCACCACACCGGGCTGAGAGATCATCGTGCCAGGCCGAGAGATCACCACACCGGGCTGAGAGATCATCGTGCCAGGCCAAGAGATCACCACACCGGGCTGAGAGATCATCGTGCCAGGCCAAGAGATCACCACACCGGGCTGAGAGATCATCGTGCCAGGCCGAGAGATCATCGTGCCAGGCTGAGAGACCACCGCTGACATGACATCGATTGGTAAAGTTCACTTGAAAATGTAACTTTAAAAAAAAAGTTCTGGGATTTTCATATGAAACAACTGAAAACAACATGGTCATTCTTAAGGATGAGAGACATAACAAACAATCCAGGTCTTTTTCAATATATAATTTCAGTTGCATCACACTGTAAACATTTGCAATAAATTCTGTGTCTTATGATCTTATCCTCCACAACCACCTGACGAAGGAGCAGCGCTCCAAAAGCTAGTGCTTCCAAATAAACCTGTTGGACCATCACCGGGTGCTGTGTGATTTTAAACTTTGTTCACCCCAGTCCAACACCGGCACCTTCAAATCAGGATTGATGAAGACAGTGTGGTGAAAGTGATCGATATGTACTTCAGTAAGGCGTTCAACAAAGTTCTACATGATAGATTGATGAGCAAGATGAGGTCACATGGAGCACAAGGAGAACGAGCCATTTGGAGATAGAAGGAAGGAGGTAGAGGGTGGTGATGGAGGTTACTTTCTAGACTGGAGACCTGTGACCAACGGTGGGACACAGTGATCGATGCGGGGTCATCGCTTTTTGTCATTTATATAAACAATTTGAATGTGACCATTGGAGGTAAAGTCAGTAATTTTGCAGATGACACTAAAATTGGATATATAGTGGACAGCAAAAATTCCCACAGAGTACCTCGGGACCTTGATCAGATGGGTTACTGGGCTGAGGAGTGGGAGATGGAGTTTAATTTAGATAAACGTGAGGTGCTGCATTTTGGAAAGGCAACTCAGGGTGGGACATATGCACTTAACGGTAAGGTCCTGGGGAGTGTTACTAAACAAAGAGACCTTGGAGTGCTGGTTCATAGATGTTTGAAAGTGGAGTTACAGGTAGATGGGGAGTGAAGAAGGTGTTTGGTATTCAGATTCAGATGTAAACTTTATTGTTATGTGTTCTCAAGTACAGGAGTACAGGAGTGCAGTGAAATGTGCAAAATATCATCAAACACTGTACGCGTAGTAACACAAAAATTAAGTTAGAGGGAAAGCATTACTGTGTTTTTTAGTATAAGTAGAAAAATCAAGAAATAAAGTAAAATGTTAACACTACAGTCCTTCATAGTGTTAAGTGGAACAATGAAGGAATAACAGTAATAGTTGCCCAGTGTTTCTGAAGTGCACTCCCTGTGAAGGCTCGATCCCCTTTGCTTGGGCCCACTGTTTGGGAAACCTCCATCTCCCTGCTCTCAATGCTGCAGATGCTGGGGATAGGGGTGGGGGGCTATCTCCCCCATCGACACTTTTGGACACTTTTGGCTTGCTCTGGCCATGTTAGGCTCAGGCCCACAGCCACATCCACGCCCCAGATGGTCATCCGACAGCACTCAGGACCCACGGCCGCTGGCACACTTCCCACAATGCATCACCACTGCTGCCTCTCGACAGAACTCCAGAAAGGAAGAAAAATACATACCAGAAGGAGAGAGAGGGAAAGGAAATATGGCCAGCCTGGAGGAGACAGGCCAAAGACACCTGTTCCACAATCTTGGATAACTTGCTCACTCTCTCCCTCACACTGCCTGCTCCCACTCTCTCTCTCCCTCACACTGCCCGCTCCCACTCTCTCTCTCCCTCACACTGCCCGCTCCCACTCTCTCTCTCCCTCACACTGCCCGCTCCCACTCTCTCTCTCCCTCACACTGCCCGCTCCCACTCTCTCTCTCCCTCACACTGCCCGCTCCCACTCTCTCTCCCTCACACTGCCCGCTCCCACTCTCTCTCTCCCTCACACTGCCCGCTCCCACTGTCTCTCTCCCTCACACAGCCCGCTCCCACTCTCTCTCTCTCCCTCACACTGCCCGCTCCCACTGTCTCTCTCCCTCACACAGCCCGCTCCCACTCTCTCTCTCTCCCTCACTCTGCCCGCTCCCACTCTCTCTCCCTCACACTGCCCGCTCCCACTCTCTCTCTCCCTCACACTGCCCGCTCCCACTGTCTCTCTCCCTCACACAGCCCGCTCCCACTCTCTCTCTCTCCCTCACTCTGCCCGCTCCCACTCTCTCTCTCCCTCACACTGCCCGCTCCCACTGTCTCTCTCCCTCACACAGCCCGCTCCCACTCTCTCTCTCTCCCTCACTCTGCCGGGTCCGACTCTCTCTCCCTCGCACTGCCCGCTGCCACTCTTCTCTCCCTCACACTACCCGCTCCCACTCTCTCTTTCTCCCTCACACTGCCGGGTCCCACTCTCTCTCTCCCTCACACTGCCCACTCTCTGTCTCTCTCTGTCCCTCACACTGCCAGGTCCCACTCTCCCTCACACTGCCGGCTCCCACTCTCTCTCTCCCTCACACTGCCCGCTGCCACTCTCTCTCCCTCACACTGCCGGGTCCCACTCTCTCTCTCCCTCACACTGCCCACTCTCTGTCTCTCTCTGTCCCTCACACTGCCAGGTCCCACTCTCCCTCACACTGCCTGGTCCCACTCTCTCTCTCCCTCACACTGCCCACTCCCACTCTCTCTCTCTCCCTCACACTGCCGGGTCCCACTCTCTCTCTCCCTCACACTGGCCGCTCCCACTCTCTCTCTCCCTCACACAGCCGGCTCCCACTCTCTCTCTCCATCTCACACTGCTGGCTCCCACTCTCTCTCTCCCTCACGCTGCCTGCTCCCACTCTCTCTCCCTCACACTGCCCGCTCCAATTCCCTCTCCCTCACACTGCCCGCTGTCACTCTCTCTCTCTAACTCTCACTGCCCACTCCCACTCTCTGTCCCTCACACTGCCAGCTCACACTCTCTCTCTCCCTCACACTGCCTGCCCCCACTCTCTCTCCCCCCCTCACACTGAGTGGGAACAGAGTGAAAGGCACTTAGAGCAAAACATTCATTGAATCATATTTAACGAACCTCTTTAGCACACAAGAGCCCAGTGAGAGGAAGATCAAATCAGGAATTGATATTCTGAAATGAAGCTGGTCTTCTGGATGAACTGAGAGAGAGGGCCTCTTTATGAGCTGCTACATTAATACATTTATATTTTGCATAAATATGGAACAAGGCAATGACAACAAGTCTAAAACATGATGTCTGGTGTGAATAAATCTTATTATCTCAGAGATTATCTGGCGAAGTTGGACTGGATGCAGATATTTGACAAATCAGTGGGAGGATTTCAAAAGTGAGATTCTAGACACACAGTGTAAACATGATCCAACAACAGAAATAATTATCCTTCCAGACCTAGGGTCCCATTGGTGTCCCCAAGCAGACAGGGTGACAGGAAACAGTAAAAGAAAGATACTGATCCTGACAAAAGAATTCAAAGACTGTGGGAAGCTTAGCTTAGAATCTAAATGGGTGAACTGTAAACTAAAACAAACTTGGAAAGGGCAAGGAAGGACAGGGCAATGTTAGTGGGTAAGATCAGCAAGAAAAACATGTTTATCAGGAGATTAAGAGCAAAAAGATAACTATGAAAATTATAGGGCTGTCAAGTGCAAGATGATTAATGTTGCCACTGAACATTCACACACTAATGCACACACACAAATGATAATCCAATGCATCGCTTAGTATTTTATTACTTTAATCACAATGAATCATGTTACTATGTTTGTGATTTATTCCATGTTAATGAATATAAACCTGTTGTGGCGAAGATCTGTGGGAAAGATTTGTCTGAGGCATCATCTCATGAATTGGTTTTGAAGTAGAAATGTTTCCCTGACCAAGGAACTGCATCAAAGATAGTCAAGCCATAACCACTGTATTGGAGAACGGTGTCCCATTGTTACAATGACTATGAAGATACGGCATTTGGAAATAAAACCCCAGATAGCTGCACATATTTCTTCAACCGTAATCTTGACGAGAGGAGCGGAGAGATGACATCTGGGGATGGGCTTGAAACAGGACAGAGATGTCATTGAAACCAATTAAATGAGCCAATACCAGGACATCCCGAGCATGACAGTCACAGCAGGAGAAAGGGGAATGAAGAAATAACTTGGAATTTGACTTGCTGCCTGAAGCTGGGTAAACCACAACTGCTGGAGAAGTTCAGCAGGTCTGGCAACACCTGTGGAGAGAAAATAGTTAACATTTCAAGTCAGTGACCCTTCATCAGAAGTAGTAAGATCGGGTGCTCCAAACTTGAGCTCAAATGAACTGTTCATTGGAAGGATTAAAGGGGAGGCAACAAGGGAGGGGGGGGGGGGGGGGGGGGGCAGGGGGTGGCTATTTTGATTAGGGAAAAATCACAGCAGGACGTAGATTAGATTACATTACAGTGTGGAAACAGGCCCTTCGGCCCAACAAGTCCACACTGACCTGCCGAAGCGCAACCCACCCATACCCCTACATTTACCCCTTACCTAACACTACGGGAAATTTAGCATGGCCAATTCACCTGACCTGCACATCTTTGGACTGTGGGAGGAAACCGGAGTACCCGGAGGAAACCCACGCAGACACGGGGAGAACGTGCAAACTCACACGGTCAGTCGCCTGAGGCAGGAATTGAACCCGGGTCTCTGGCGCTGTGAGGCAGCAGTGCTAACCACTGTGCCACCGTGCCACCCACTAGAGAAGGTATCCCTGAAGGATTGTCTAGTGAAGCTATACGAATTGTGAAAAAAGGGTGTTATTACTTTGATGGGATTCTACTATAGACTTCCCAGTAGTCAGCGGGATATTGAGGAGCAAATCTGTAGGGAGGTCACTGATAGCTGTAAGAATAATAAGGGGATCTTAACTTTCCAAACACAGATTGGTAATGGCTGGGAGGAATTTGTTAAGTGTATTCAATAAATCTTTCTCAATCAATATGTAGATGGCCCTCTGAGAGAAGGGTCAAAACCCAACCTTTTCTTGGGAAATAAGGCAGGGCAAGTTACTGAGGTATTAGTGGGGAAACACTTACCACAATTCTATCAGTTTTAAAATAGCTATGGAAAAGGATTGGCCTGATCCAAAGGTTAAAAACTTTGTAACTGAAAGTGGGATTAATTCAGTTTCTGGATATTACAGCCTGTAAGGGTGATTTGTAGAGTTTGTTTCCCAACCTTTGATATTGTACATAGGAGTGAGGTCACTCAGCACTCAGATTTGTTATTCTTTATATGTCTGATAGATTATGATCACATATTTAATGTTTATCTCCATATTTTTGTTTGTAATTATATCTTTAATATTGGAATGTATAAATAGTTTTCTATGTGGTATATCAATTATAAATAACCTGAACTCTATGGGAATATCTGTTTTAATTAAATAACTTGTGTGCCTTCTGAACATGGAGTAAACTTACATGATGTAAACAGCAAATACTCAGCAGATCAGACAGCATCTGTGGAGAGAGAAACACAATGAATGTTTCTGGTCAATGATCTTTCATCAGAGAAAGTGACTGAGTATTTCCAATAGTCTCTGTTTTTATTTAATGTTCACAGCATCTGGAGTATATAGTTTTTCAAATTATAAATCTGCATAAACATACTCATCAATTTGTTGTTGTAGGTCACTATTGAGAGATTAACACAGTTCTTATTGATCTTATAGTCACTGTGATTTGGAGGCTGGGATTTGTTTCCAGACAAATTTGGAGAGAAATATAAATCATTTCTTTCTCTCTCACTCTGTTTGAGTGTTAGAATAAAAATATATCACCAGACATGGGATCGGCGTGAGACTGAACATTGTCTCTGTCTGAGCCTGTGGGAGTGATGACCCTTCTGTGTCTCTGTATCTCTGTCAGTGATAATGTGAGTGTGTGTGAGAGGGAACTGCCTGCATTGTTACTTGTGTCTCAGCTGGAAGGTGGGAAGAAGAGCAGAAGGGAAAGGCTGTGATGGGCTGGAGAGCAGGAGAGGCTGAAATGACAGAGTAACAATATTAACCAAAATGGTGCAAGGAACGGGGTGGAGGGTGCAGTGGGAAAAGAGAAAAAACAGAAGATGGGGATGTAAATTACAGGATCCTTACCAACTGTCATCTGAAAGGAATCAAAACAAAAGAAAACTATGACAGCAATAACAAAGGGAGATACTCTGTCATGTCTCCTTCACTGTTTACAGGATGCATGATTACTGTCAGATTCTGAATAAGTTCTGTCCGTTTCTCATTGTTAACTCAAGTATGGCCATTTACTCTCAGTTTTCAGGAAACGGACCTGGAGTCAAGTGACCAATTCATTGGTTTTACAGAAAGTCTGTTCCAACCCAGTTTCAGTGGGAGGACACAGGGAAATGCCCTCTGGCTGTTGGTGCAATGGGCCTGTCTTCTCAGGGCACTGTTACATCCAGAGAATTCTGTATTAACCAAAAACCCACTCTGTCTGTCACTGATGAGCAATCTTTGTTGACATGACAAATCTCCGACATATGCACTGGACAATACAGATATAGCTGGTTGTGAACAAAGAACAAAGAAAACTTACAGCTCAGAATCAGGCCCTTCAGCCCTCCAAGCCTGAGCCGATCCAAATCAACTGTCTAAACCTGTCGCCCAATTCCTAAGTATCCCTCTGCTTCCCACCTACTCATGCATCTGTCAGGACGCATCTCAAATTGATCTCCTTGACCTGCCTCCACTACCTCTGCTGGCAACGTGTTCCAGGCACCTACCACCCTCTGTGTAAAGTACTTGCTGTGTGCACCCCCCCTTAAACTTTTCACCTCTCATCTTGAAAGCATGACCTCTCGTTAATGAATCCTTCACCCTGGGAAAAAGCTTATCTCTATCCACCCCTGTCTATACTCTTCATGATTTTGTAAACCTCAATCAGATTCCCCCCTCAATCTCCTTTTTTCAAATGAAAACAAACGTAACCTATTCAACCTCTCTTCATAGCTAGCACCTTCCATACCAGACAACATCCTCATAAACCTTCTCTGTACCCTCTCCAAAGTGTCCACGTCCTTTTGGTCATGTGGTGACCAGAACTATATACAGTATTCCAAATATGGCCAAACGTAAGTTCTGTGCAACTGTAACATGATCTGCCAGCTCTTATAGTCAATACCCCGTCCGATGAAGGCCTTCTTGACCACTCTATCTACCTGTGCAGCAACCTTCAGGGTACAATGGACCTGCACTCCCAGATCTCTCTGCTCATCAACTTTCCCCGAGGCTCTTCAATTCATTGTATAATTCGCTCTCGAATCAGACTTCCCAAAATGCATCACCTCACGTTTACCTGGATTGAACTCTATCTGCCACTTCTCCACCCAACTCTCCAGTCTATCTATATTCTCATGTATTCTTTGACAATCCCCTATGCTTTCTGCTACTCCACCAATCTTCCTGTCATCTGCAAACTTGCTGATCATACCAACAGTGCCCTCTTCCAGATCATTTATGTATATGACAAACAACACTGATCCTTGTGGAACACCACTGGTCACCTTTCTCCATTTCAAGAAACTCCCTTCAACTACTACTCTCTGTCTCCTGTTGCTCAACCAGTTCTTTATCCACACACATCATATGACTTCATTTTCTCTATTGATTTGCCATGGGGAACCTTATCAAATGCCTGACTAAAGTTCATGTGTATGACATCTACAGCCCTTCCTTCATCTATCAACTTAGTCACTTCCTCAAAGAACTCTACTAAGTTGGTAAGGCACGATCTCCCCCGCACAAAACCATGATGCCTATCACTGATAAGCGCATTCTTTTCTAAATATAAATAAATTCTATCCCTCAGTACCTGCTCCTACAAATTTCCCAAGACTGACCTCAGACTCACTGGTCTGTAGTTACCCAGAATATCCCTAATAACCTCTTGCACAGGGGGACAACATGAGCAACCCTCCAGTCCTCCGGCACCTCACCTGTGTTTAAGGATGCCACAATGATTTCTGCCAGGGCGCCAGCTATTTCCTCTCTCGCCTCTCTCAGCAACCTGGGATAGATCCCGTCCGGTTCTGGGGATTTGTCGACCTTAATAACCTCTAGCCTACCCAACACATCTTCCCAACTGATGTTAACGTGATCCAGACTAATCAAACTTCTATCTCTAATCTCAACATACATCATGTCCCTCTCCTCAGTGAATGCTGATGTAAAGGACTCATTCAGAATCTCACCCATTCTCTCAGGTTTGACACTCAGCCTTCCTTCATTATCCTTTAGTGGACCAATCCTTTCTCTAGTTATCCTCTTGCTTCTTATATAAGAATAAAGTGCTTTGGGATTCTCCTTAATTCTGCTCGTTAAAGCTATTTCATGACCCCTTTTAGCCCGCTTGATTCCTTGTTTAAGACTGGTCCTACTCTCCCAATATTCCTCCAGGGCCTGTTCTTAGCTGCCTGGACCTTATGTACGCTTCCCTTTTCCTCCTGGCTAGTTGTACAATTTCTCCTGTCATCCACAGTTCACGAATCTTACCCTTCCTATCCTTTGCCTTCAACGGGACATGCCTATTCTGCACTATCTTTAACCTGTCTTTGAAAGCCTCCCACATATCAAATGTGGACTTCCTTTCAAATAGCTGTGTCCAATCCACATTCCCAGCTCCTGCCTAATTTTGATATAATTGGCCTTGGCCGAGTTTAGTACTCTTCCCTTCGGACCACTCTCATCTTTGTCTATAAGTATTCTAAAGCTTACAGAATTGTGGTCACTGTTCCCAAAGAAATCCCCCACTGCAACTTCCACCACCTGGCCTGGCTCATTCTCCAACACCAGGTGTAATACGGCTCCATCCCTCATCGGACTATTGAGATACTGCTCTAGAAAACTCTCCTGGATGCTTTTTACAAGTTATGCCCCATCCAGACCTCTGACCATACGTGTATCCCAGTCAGTGTTGGGAAAATTAAAATCTCCCATCATCTCTACCCTTTGACAAAGGGTCCATTAGACTCGAAACGTCAGCTCTTTTCTCTCCTTACAGATGCTGCCAGACCTGCTGAGATTTTCCAGCATTTTCTCTTTTGGTTTCAGATTCCAGCATCCACAGTAATTTGCTTTTATCATCTCTACCCTGTTTACCATAATCTGTTTACCCATTCTTCTACCTCACGCTCACTGTTGGGAGGCCTGTAATACAGCCCCAATAACGTAACTGCGCCCTTCTTTTTTCTCAGCTCCACCCATAATGCCTCACTATTCAAGCCCTCCATAGTGCCCTCCTTCAGCACAGCCGTGCTATCATCCCTGACCAGCAATGCAACTCCTCTCCCCCTTTTACTTCCCTCCCTGTCTTGTCTGAAGCATCTATGTCCTGTAGGGATAGTGAAGGGGCTGGAGGAGGATAAGGACATAAGGAGGGTTTAGGTGCTGGAGGAGATTACAGAGATAACGAGGGGTGTTGGAGCTGGAGGGGTTTACAGAGGTAGGGAGTGATATAGGGGTTGGAGGCTGTTGGAGAGATATGGAATAATGTCAATAGTCAAGATGGCTTCTCATACAGGGAGGGATGTAACTGCTGGATGGTGACACAGAAAGAGGAAGGGATGTCGGGGCTGGAACAGGTAGGGATAGGTACAGATACAGTGTCTGGAAGATGTTACAAAGATAGGGATGAGTTTTGATGGATGGCGGAATTGACAGAGATAGGGAGGTTTGTAGTTTCTCAAGGACATTAGAGAGATGAGGGGTGTACGGATGGAGCAGGTTTACAGATATAGGGAGGCTTGTTGTGGCTAAAGGAGGTAACAGAGATGGGAGGGTTGTAAGTGCTCTGGGAGGTGACTGACCTAGGGAGGTGTGCAGGAGCTGGAGCATGTTATAAAGGTAGGGAAGAGTTTAGGGGCTGGCAGAATTTACAGAGATAGGGAGGTTTATAGAGATTAATGGAAGTGACAGAGATGGAAGGATTCTAGGTGCTATAGAAGGTTACAGAGATAGGGAGGGGTGCTGGGGCTGAGGGACATTATAGTGAGGGTTTCAGTAACTCCCTGTTTGATCGCAGTGAGGCCTCTTGAACTGGACAGGTCAAAGTGTGACCTCACTGTGTACATCACAGAGAGAGTTCAGACATCACAATTGGTTTATAAACTGGCTTCATCTGAGACACGAGGCTGTGTCAGGAAACACAGGGAAGGCTAGATCACTGCACTGACCGTGTATCTGGCTGATCTGTCTGAGAGTGAATGTGATCAGCAAGAAGATCAAAACAGCTTCACAGAGACCACATTGTGTTGTATAAATCCCATTAGCGAGGCGATCAGACAGAAGGTAGTGAGATTTGAAAGGTCCCTCAAAAAAATCTTTCTCTTGCACTGACTGAGGTTTTGGTGGGAATGGGGAATCAATGCTCAGAGATTTATTCTGAGGAATTTTAGAACTTAGTTAAACTGGTTAAAATATCCAGAATTGATTCTTAACATGGGTCAGAAACTTAAATTCCAAATATTATTCCTCTCCTCTGACCGAACCAATCCTGACATCACTGGTGGAAATCACGGTGATAGGGAGGGATGCAGTTGCTGTGAGAGGTTACAGCGACAGGGAGCAGTGCATGGGCTGGAGGATGACACAGCGTTAGGAAGAGTTGGAGGGACTGGAGGAAATAACAATGATAGGAAAGAGTATAGGGGCTGGAGCAAGTTCCAGAGATATCGAGAAGTGCAGGGTTGAGTAGAGGTTACAGAGATAGAGAGAACTGTATGGTCTGGAGGAGATAACAGAGATAGGGAGATGTGTAGCAGCTGCAGGAGTTTTCAGAGATAGGGAGGTTTGTAAGTGTTGGAGGAGGTAACAGAGACAGGAATTTGTGTAGGGGCTGGAGGAGGCAACAGTGATAGGGAGGGCTGTAGAGGCTGGAGGGGCTGACGGAGATAGAGTACAGTGTAGGGGATGGAGGATGTTACAGCGATAGGGAGGGATGTCAGGGCTGGAGCAGATTACAGAGATAGGGAGGGTGTAGATCTGAAGGAGCTTAGAGTACTCGGGAACGGTGTTGATGCTTGAGGAAGTTACAGAGATATGCCGAGTGTATGTGCTCGAAGGGGCTCTGAGACAGGATGGTGAGTTGGGGCTGGATGAAGTTATACACAAATGGAAAGATACTGGTTTTACAGAGATATGGAAGTCTATAGGGATTGGAGAAGGTTACTGAGATTGGGACGAGTGGAAGGGCTGGAGGAGTTTAGAGAGTGGGGACATTCTGTCGGCCCATGGAGAATATTACAGACAAGGAGGAGAGTCGGGGCTGACAGAGATAGGGATGTGTGTTGGGCTGCAGCTCATTACAGATCTGGGGAGGCAAGTAGATGCTGGAGGATATTATAGAGATAGTTGGAGGGATTGGAGGAGATTACAGAGATAGTAGTGTAGGGGCTGGAGGAAGTTACAGAGATATTGAGGGGTGTAAGGCCTGGAGTCGTGAGTTCATGGAATGCCCTGCCAGTAGCAGTGGTGGACTCTCCCTCTTTATGGGCATTTAAACGGGCATTGGATAGGCATATGGAGGATAGTGGGCTGGTGTAGGTTAGGTGCGCTTGGATCGGCGCAACATCAAGGGCCATAGGGCCTGTACTGCGCTGTACTTTTCTATGTCCTATGTTCTATGAGTCATTTAGAGGCAAGGAGGGGTGTAGGGGCTGGAGGAGTTTACATGCTGTTGGAGTTTATCAAATTGGGGGAGGGGTGGTGGGGGGGGGGGGTGTTGTGGGGGCTCAGGGGGCTGGATTGCAGATTAATCCAGAACCTCAGCAAATGCTCTGGGACTCAGGTACAAATCCCATCACAGCAGCTGGTGAAATCTGAATTCATTAATAAAGATTTGGAATTAAGAATGTACTAATGGCCATTAAACCATTGTTAATTGTCAGAAAAATCCATCTGGCTCACTGATCTCCTTTAAGAAAGGAAATCTACCATTCTCACCTAGTCTGGCCTACATGTGGCTCCACACTCACAGCAACACAATTGACTCTTAGCTACTCTCTGAAATAGCAAGTTGTATCAATGGCTAACAAGGTCTCAATGAAGAAATGAAACCACATGGATAACCTGGCATGGTGTCGGCACCAGAAAAGACAATGCCAGAATCAGCCTTGTGGACCCTGCAAATCTCCTGGGGCTTGTGCCAAAATTAGGAGTGTGGTCTCACAGACTTATCAAGTAAGTCTCTATCTCTCTCTCTCTCTCTCTGTGGCCCTCTCACTGTGTTTCTGTCTGTTCTTATCTTTGTTTCCTCTCTCTTGACCTCGATGTAAGAACGTTTGACTTCATCGGTCTCTTCGTCCTTGTGCCTAACTTTACCTTTTATCTCTTTCTCCCTCTTTCTCTAGCTCTCTCTCTCTCTCTCTCTCTCTCTAGCTGTCTCTATTTCTCTGCTTGTGTATGTCTATTATACACAGTGCCTGCCCAAAAATCATCTTGCACTGCCCCACAATGTTGTGCTTTGCTGTTCTTGCACAGGCTCAACATTCCCTTCCCAAACAAATGACTTCACCCTTCTCCAGTTTGAGTTTGATTTGTCACTTTTCTGCCCAACTGAGCACTTTGTAGAACCATAGACTCCCGAAAGTGTGGAAGCAGGCCATTCGGCCCATCGGGTCCTTGCCGACCTTCCGAAAACTCTCAAGCCAGACCCACCTTCCTGCAGTATCCCTGTAACCCGGCATTTCCCATGTCTAATCCACCGAGCCTGCACATTCCTGGGTACTCTGCTATAATCAGAGAGCTCTGTCACTATTGATCCTCTGATTGTATCCCACACCCTCAGTGCCACTCCCTGAATTGCAAGTTTGCATAAATTGTGCAATGTTGCTGAGTTACAAAGGTGGAGATCCTGCACAAATTCACAAAGATCATACCCAGTTATATATCACGTTGACCATCAGATCATGTTGTATTAAAATGTCTCAAGTTTTGTCAAGAATTGAGAATCAAGAAGTTATTAATTAGATTTGTAGGTGCCGATGTTGGACTGGGGTGTACAAAGGTAAAAATCACACAACACCAGGTTATAGTCCAACAGGTTTATTTGGAAGCACACTAGCTTTTGGAGTGACACTCCGTCAACCACCTGATGAAGGAGCAGCGCTCTGAAAGCTAGTGTTTCCAAATACACTTGTTGGACCAAAATCTGGTATTGTGTGATTTTTGAGGAGAAAGTGAGGTCTGCAGATGCTGGAGATCAGAGATGGAAATGTGTTGCTGGAAAAGCGCAGCAGGTCAGGCAGCATCTAGGGAACAGGAGAATCGACGTTTCGGGCATTAGCCCTTCTTCAGGAATGAGGAAAGTTGGTCCAGCAGGCTAAGATAAAAGATAGGGAGGAGGGACTTGGGGGAGGGGCGTCGGAAATGTGATAGGTGGAAAGAGGTCAAGGTGAGGGTGATAGGTCAGACTGGGGTGGGGGCGGAGAGGTCAGGAAGAAGATTGCAGGTTAGGAAGGCGTTGCTGAATTTGATGGATTTGACTGAGACAGGCTGGGGGGAGGGGAAATGAGGAAACTGGTGAAATCCGAGTTCATCCCTTGTGGTTGGAGGGTTCCTAGCCGGAAGATGAGGCGTTCTTCCTCCAACCGTCGTTTCGCTGTGGTCTGACGATGGAGGAGTCCAAAGACCTGCATATCCTTGGTGGAGTGGGAGGGGGGATTTAAATGTTGAGCTACAGGGTGGTTGGGTTGGTTGGTCCGGGTGTCCCAGATGTGTTCCCTGAAACGCTCCGCAAGCAGGCGGCCCGTCTCCCCAATATAGAGGAGGCCACATCGGGTGCAAAGGATGCAATAGATGATATGTGTGGAGGTACAGGTGAATCTGTGGCGGATATGGAAGTTTCCTTTGGGGCCTTGGAGGGAGGTGAGGGCGGAGGTGTGGGCGCAAGTCTTGCACCTCCTGCGGTTGCAGGGGAAGGTGCCGGGAGTGGAGGTTGGGTTGGTGGGGGGTGTGGATCTGACGAGGGAGTCACAGAGGGAGTGGTCTTTACGGAATGCTGATAGGGGAGGGGAGGGAAATATATCCTTGGTGGTGGGGTCCATTTGGAGGTGGCGGAAATGGCGGCAGATGATGCGCTGTACATGGAGGTTAGTGGGGTGGTAGGTGAGGACCAGTGGGGTTCTGTCCTGGTGGCGGTTGGAGGGGCGGGGTTCAAGGGCGGAGGATCGGGAAGTGGAAGAGATGCGGTGGAGGGCATCGTCGACAACGTCGGGGGGGAAATTGCGGTCCTTGAAGAAGGAGGCCATCTGGGATGTGCGTTTTTGGAACTGGTCCTCCTGGGAGCAGATGCGGCGGAGTCGAAGGAATTGGGAGAATGGGATGGCGTTTTTACAGGGGGCAGGATGGGAGGAGGTGTAGTCCAGGTAGCTGTGGGAGTCGGTTGGTTTGTAGTAGATGTCCGTGTTGATTCGGTCGCCTGAGATAGAAATAGAAAGGTCGAGGAAGGGGAGGGACTGACTGAACTGGTCCTCACCCTGAACAACCTCTCTTTCCAATCCTCCCACTTCCTCCAAACGAAAGGAGTAGCCATGGGCACCCGCATGGGCCCCAGCTATGCCTGCCTCTTCGTAGGATATGTGGAACAATCCTTCTTCCGCAACTACACTGGCCCCACCCCCCACCTTTTCCTCCGCTACATCGATGACTGTATCGGCGCCGCCTCGTGCTCCCACGAGGAGGTTGAACAGTTCATCCACTTCACCAACACCTTCCACCCCGACCTCAAATTCACCTGGACAGTCTCAGATTCCTCCCTCCCCTTCCTCGACCTTTCTATTTCTATCTCAGGCGACCGAATCAACACGGACATCTACTACAAACCGACCGACTCCCACAGCTACCTGGACTACACCTCCTCCCATCCTGCCTCCCAGATGGCCTCCTTCTTCAAGGACCGCAATTTCCCCCCCGACGTGGTCGACGATGCCCTCCACCGCATCTCTTCCACTTCCCGATCCTCCGCCCTTGAACCCCGCCCCTCCAACCGCCACCAGGACAGAACCCCACTGGTCCTCACCTACCACCCCACTAACCTCCATGTACAGCGCATCATCCGCCGCCATTTCCACCACCTCCAAACGGACCCCACCACCAAGGATATATTTCCCTCCCCTCCCCTATCAGCATTCCGTAAAGACCACTCCCTCCGTGACTCCCTCGTCAGATCCACACCCCCCACCAACCCAACCTCCACTCCCGGCACCTTCCCCTGCAACCGCAGGAGGTGCAAGACTTGCGCCCACACCTCCCCCCTCACCTCCCTCCAAGGCCCCAAAGGAAACTTCCATATCCGCCACAGATTCACCTGTACCTCCACACATATCATCTATTGCATCCTTTGCACCCGATGTAGCCTCCTCTATATTGGGGAGACGGGCCGCCTGCTTGCGGAGCGTTTCAGGGAACACCTCTGGGACACCCGGACCAACCAACCCAACCACCCTGTAGCTCAACATTTCAATTCCCCCTCCCACTCCACCAAGGATATGCAGGTCTTTGGACTCCTCCATCGTCAGACCACATCGAAACGACGGTTGGAGGAAGAATGCCTCATCTTCCGGCTAGGAACCCTCCAACCACAAGGGATGAACTCGGATTTCACCAGTTTCCTCAATTCCCCTCCCCCCAGCCTGTCTCAGTCAAATCCATCAAATTCAGCACCGCCTTCCTAACCTGCAATATTCTTCCTGACCTCTCCGCCCCCACCCCAGTCTGACCTATCAACCTCACCTTGACCTCTTTCCACCTATCACATTTCCGACGCCCCTCCCCCAAGTCCCTCCTCCCTATCTTTTATCTTAGCCTGCTGGACCAACTTTCCTCATTCCTGAAGAAGGGCTAATGCCCGAAACGTCGATTCTCCTGTTCCCTAGATGCTGCCTGACCTGCTGCGCTTTTCCAGCAACACATTTCCATCATTGTGTGATTTTTACCTTATTGAGGTATCAAGATTATCCAAGTGATTTGGAAGTGCAGGTAGTGAACAATCAATCTGCAGTGAGTGTTCAGAAACAAGTTGGGGTGGTGGTGGCAATGAAATTGGAGAAGTTTTTAAGTGTTCTTTGTTACAGGTTTGAGCAGGGACACATATTGTATACAACACTTCCCAATAAAGCAATCCTACATCAGGTAGAGTACAGTCTGGTTACAGAATAAAAACCCCTGCACTATCATTATCAGACATTCCCAGGATAGGTACAGCACAGGGCTGCATAAAGTGTCAGACTCTTCTGGTTTGAAATCTCCAACCTTCCCAAGGCAGGCACCTGCATTCAACTTTCCACATTTCAAGCAGTGTATGTTTCTGAAGCAAAATGAAGCCTGTCCACTGTGTCATTGAAGCAGTTACAATGTAGGGACAGGAAGGGATTGACAGAGCTCAAAGCTGTGATCTCACAGAGAGTGAATTTGGTGAATGATGGATTGGGTGAAAGGGGGAACAGAATACTCTTCTCCACTTTTTATTTGCTTTCATTGAGTAGCAATGCTAAGTGCTTGGTTCCTCATACAGTGCAGAGGAAGGAGATGTTTGGGACTAACTGGTAAGCCATTCAACATGTTATAACTGGTCAGTAACTACAAAATAAGATTAGACAGCTCTGCTGCAAGGAAATGGTAGACAAGCAGGAGGCTAGAAGAACACAACAAGCCAGGCAGCATCAGGAGGTGGAGAAGGCAATGTTTCGGGTGTAACCCTCCTTCAGAACTGGGGGTGGGTGTAAGGGGAGCTGCAGATAAAGGGGATGGGGGGGGGGGGGGAGCAGAGTGGTGAGGTGAAGACAGGTTAAGCTGTTTGGTTGATGGGAGGGATGAATCCAGTTGGTGGCTAGAAGGGAGAGGGGAGAGGGGAAAGGCTGGGAATGGAGTCAGGGGAAGGGAAGGGAGGTTGTTTGAAATTGGAGAACTCAATGTTGAGTACTCCAGACTGCAGGCTGCCCAGGCGGAAGATGAAGTGTTGTTCCTCTAATTTGTAGTGGCAATGGAGGAGGCCGAGGATGGTCATGTCAGAAAGGGAGTGGGAAGGGGAATTAAAATGGGCTGTGACTGGGAGGTCCGCTCGGCCTCTGTGGGCCTGGCCGAGATGCTCGGCAAACTGTTCACTAAGTTTATGTTTGGTATCCCTGTTGTAGAAAAGACCACACCGGGAGCACTGGATACAGTAAACTAGGTTGGAGGAGAGGCATGTGAACCTCTGTCTCACCAATGATGCAAAATCTACCAGCACACCACCCCCTTCACCTCCATCCAGTGCCCTAAACAGTCCTTACAGATGAGACAATTTCAAATAACCCCCTTTCCCATCCCCTGATTCCCTTCCTAGACCCTCCCCCTCTCTTCCATTCTTCTCATCGACCCTTCCTCCCAGCCACCAACCAGATTCACTCCTCCCATTGACCAACCAGGTCATACCCTCTACCTGTCTTCACCTATCCCCACCAACACCCTGCCCCTGCCACCCCCTTTATCTGCAGCTCCCCACAAACCCACCCCCAGTCCTGAACAAGTTACCCCCAAAATATTGCCTTCTCCACCTCCTGATGCTGCCTGGCTTGCTGTGTTCTTCCAGCCTCCTGCTTGTCTCCCTTGGAATTCAACATCTGCAGTTTTTTTTGTCTCTGAGCAAGGAAATGGTCAGCCTGTGGAATGTGGGATTCTGGGAGGTTCGATATGTCAGAGATAAACATATTTCTTGGAAATGTGACAGTGTGCATAAACTGGAGCTCTGTTTTCCAGAATGAGAGTAACTGTGGGCCATCCACAGGGCTGAGGATTAGGGGAATAACACATTTATGGAGGTGGCTCCACCACAGTTTAGTGTGCATGGGTAAATAAGGAATAAGTGACAGCCAGGTATCTCAGGGGTCCCATGAGATGATCGAGATCATACACCAGTTTCCTGCTTTGGAAGCTTGTGATGGAAAGGATTCATTAGAGGAATGCAGACAGAGTCACGTAAGGAAGGTAGGAACAATGGATACATAGTACTGATAATGGGCTCTTTAGTTAGGGGAACAGAGTGGAGTTTCTACAGCTATAAACATACCTTCAGGATGCGATGATAACCTCCCTGCTACCAGGGTCAAGGATATCACAGAACAGCTGCAGGAAATTCTGCTGCTGCAGGAGGATCAAACGACAGAGGTATTGCTCCATGTGGTGACAAAGACCTCGGTGGGAATGCAGGGATGTAGCCCATATAACAGATTTGAAGCAGCAAGGAATGAGATTAGATTAGCTTAGATTACATTAGATGACATTACAGTGTGGAAACAGGCCCTTCGGCCCAACATGTCCACACCGACCCGCCGAAGCGCAACCCACCCATACCCCTACATTTACCCCTTATTACCTAACACTATGGGCAATTTAGCATGGCCAATTCACCTGACCCTGCACATCTTTGGACTGTGGGAGGAAACCGGAGCACCCGGAGGAAACCCACGCAGACACGGGGAGAACGTGCAAACTCCACACAGTCAGTCGCCTGAGGCGGGAAATGAACCCGGGTCTCTGGCGCTGTGAGGCAGCAGTGCTAACCACTGTGCCACCGTGCCGCCCGTGGAACACAGTGTTATCAGAATTACTGCCAGTCCCATATGTTGATCAGAATCCAAGCAGAATAATTGGATGGTTGAACATGTGTCTGAAAAAAGGGTTCAGAAGGTCAGGCAGCATGTTTCAAGGCATTAGGACCAGCTCTGGAGCAGGCTGGAACTCAATAAGATGGACAGTTTACATCTTGGTAGGACTGGAATGAACATCCATACAATTCCTCCAAATAGGTTTGTGAGTGCTGTTGGGGAGGTGATAATCGAGATTAGAAATGGCTTGGGAATGTAAGTGGCATCTTGGCTTCAAGGGAAGGCTGCATTCATATTCTGTCCCTCCCCGATAAGTTTCTTGGTCATGTGCTGCTGGATCCTAAATTGCTCCCAATCATCAGACTTACTATTGTTTCTGGGATTGTTATCCGCCATTTCATTTGACTTTCTGCAACAAAACCTGTAATTTTTTTTAAGCCATCTCACCAGCTGGTAACATTTACAGCATAGCAGAACATCGAACACTTTCATATTGAGTTTATGCAACAAGACTCTCACAATCCGAAATAACACTGAAATCAGTGGAAGAACATGGAACATTTTGAATACGAGTGAGAATATAAAATCGAGAATTTGGAGGACAATATGCCTGTGGTGGTTCTTGCAATCACAGGATGATCAGGGAATATTGGGATTTGCTGGAATTTGCAAGGATGGCGGAAGACACTTGGACAAAGTAAAGGTATGGAGTTTCTAATCTGGTCTCCAGCCAATATGGTGCGTGTTACATAGGTCCAGATATAACAACGGAATGTATTACGGGTTTCACCAAATATGAACTGAGGCAGGGATATAGGAGCTGTTCTGCAGATGGAAACAATTCTTCATGGTGATGTAAATATCATTTTGAATTTATCACACCCTTCAATATGAAGCCACAAGCAAACAGGGTTCATCCAGAGTCAGTTCACAGTGAGCTCCATGGAGACAGTGAGAGCCACAAAATGTTTTCATGATGAGATGTTGCCTCATTTGCCATATCCGACCCCATTCCCAAGTTTCGGATCACATCTGCCACCAAGCCCTCTAATTGGGCCTTGGAGTTTCCCAACGACTTTCCCAAAGACTGTGTAAAGAAATGCATAATGAAATGGAGTGATATCAGTCTCAGAGCAGGGCAGTGTGGAATTGGGCAAAGTAAATTATCGCTAAAAATATATTTGCAATAAAAAGACAGACTTTTTTCTGTTTATACATCTCATTGTTTAGTCTTTATAACAGGAACTTTTCTTTCACTTTTTCCAGATGTATATATCAGAGACTTCAGTGCGGAAGAATATTTAATTCCTTTTTTGTTTCGGCTTTTGTTGCCCCACTTCCTACTAACTGTTGCTCATTGCTAACAGCACTTTACACTGGCTTTACACCTCCAGTCTCTGTCACTTTGCCCCTCAGATGGAGTCATTCCTTGCCCATGAGGAAAGGAGTGTTATCATGTTGCTGCTCCTCCTTCTCCTTTCGGTCCATTCCTCACTTGGACTCCTTGTTCCATTATTTGCCGCATCCAATGTTGACTCTCAGCTACGTGGATTTATTCATCAATCAAATTATTTTTATAAGGGGATATTTCAATGCATACTTTAACTGGTCTCTGAAACTATTCTGCATCACCACATAAATAAATGCATTTGTGCAGCAACTTAAGTCCCGCAACATAAATATGATTAGTTCGAAGAGATAAAAATCATCCAAATAATAACCAACATTGAAGAAATATAAAATATACCCCAACCAGAGAAGTATGAAGCTGGCAGATACGGCAAAGAGAAAAGTCACAGATTTCTTTCTGCTCTCTATCTCGGGGTCATTCTCTGTTTTCCTTTGACCCCTCAGTCCCTTACGTGTCTTAACTGCTTCGAAAATGTGTCTGACAGTCAGGATGTTCAGAAAGAGAATAAAAGTGAATGGGAGAAGTGGTGTTAAAAATGTTTCAATATATCTATAACTCAGCCAATGAGTATCATTATAATATCTGTAGGTGGTGTAACAGTACCATGGAACATTGTTAATGATCCTTCCAGCTTCAAATCGAAAATAGTTGGGAATATTCTTTAAAGAAAGGAAAATACAGATTGTTGCTAGAACCCTCATTGCAGTTTTCTCTGTGCAATACTGAGATGTCATCTGATGAATACAAATGGCAACAAATCGATCAAAAGAAAAAGCGACAGTGAACCAGACAGAACAATCAACGGTCAAGCGGCTCGGGGCATAGATGGCTCTACAAACAGGAGTGATGTCCAGGAAACACCATGGATAATAATAGTAAGTAAACTTATGAAGCATGATATCAAAAGTAACGTACAGTAGATCAGACACTGCCATGGTTACCAGATAACGAGTGGTGCATGTCGAAAGACCACACTTGCCCCCAGACAAGAATAGAATTGCTGTTAGACTAACTGTAAGAGAGAGAGAGAGAAAAAAAGACAAAGTTACTGATCAAATATTCTCTATGCATGATAGATTTTAGCACAATTGTATTTGTTGTTCTGTGTCTTATCATCAGAACCATTATAGTAACACCTCTCAAATGAATCAATTGCACTTTTAGAGACACAAAGGGAATCACATGATTAGCAAATTACTCTCAGAAAGACATTAATGTACTCAATATTTTTTGGGGAAGGCAGAAGTTGTTTCTTCTCCTTTATAGGTTACTGTGACTGGCAGGAGTTTCCCATTAGACCACAACATCCCCAAGAAGACACCTGGGATCAAGAAAATAAAGAATAGGAGACACCTGACATGGACATTGACTACAAAATGTTTGCATTCAGCTTTGGAGTTCAGGAGCTCAGATTGCCTCCAGAATTGTATGTCCACACTATATGACAGATAGTGCAGGATATTGAATCACTCCACAGTATCCAGGAATGGATGCCCTCCACAATATGGACAAATGAAAGATTGGACATTGAGTCACTCCCTCATGCACAGGACTGAACATACTGACAATCTGAATTATGAAGGTATTCAGCAGTGAATCCAACCATCGTGTCCCAGGTTAGATAGCATCATATACAAGAGTTTTTTTTTTAATCTGTACAGTGTGGAAACAAGCTCTTTAGCCCAACAAGTCTGCACCAACTCTCTGAAGAGCGTCCCACTCAAACACCTGCCTCCTAATCCCAGTAATGCGGTATTTCCCATGGCCAATCCACCGACTCTGCACATTTTTGGACTGTGTAAGGAGACCAGAGCACCCAGAACAGACTGAGAGAAAATATATAAATGGCACACAGTCACCAGAGGCTGGGATTGAACCTGGCTTCCTGGTGCTGCAAGACAGCAGTGTTAACCACCGAGCAACCATGCCATCCAGCTTCCAATATTTGTGATGGAAATCCCCCACACGTTCAAGCCTGTAAACCATAGTCTTCACATAAATAAAATCTGAATCCATGCAGCATCATTCATTGCATCTTTAGAAATCAGACACTTTATGCAAAGCTTCTTGCCTGATGTCTAGGCTCACGCTCCAAAACCCCTCTCCCCAGGCTCTCTCCTTGTGAATGGAGATCCCCCTCCCAGATTTGGAGCACACACTAGGGCTAGGAATCTTCACGGTTTAACCAGCACTCTCTGTGGAGATCACCAGAATTGCATCACAACTTGTTCAAGGAGACCAAACACAGAATAGCCTTTATTGTCACATAAACTCAATGAGTACAGTAAGGAGTTTATACCTCACCAATTACAGTGCCAACTGAGATACAAAAGTAAAAGTTCAAGACAGCAGACCACGCTGGAAGCTAGTTTTCAGTCCGCGCCATTAACACACCATGCCAAGAAGCTGCTTTGCAAGGAAGCTGCTACACCAGACTAGGACATTGCCATGTCACCCCGGGAGGCTGCTGCACCAGGCGGGGTCCCCCGGTCACTGTGCTGTAAGGCCACTGTACCAGGTCAGGAGGTTGCCACACAGGGAGGTCACTGCGCCAAGAATAGAGGATGGCACACCACACCGGAAGGCTGCTGTGCTAGGCTGGGAGACACCTACAACAGGCCAGGAGGATACCATGCCTCACCGGAATGCTGCTATGGGAAGCTAGAAGGCTGCCACAAAATGCCAGGAATCTGTTGTGCCAGGCCAGGAGACCGTGAGCGGAGGCTGCTGTGCTAGGCCAGGAGTCATCACCAAAAGCCGGGAATCATCTCTGCAGGCAAAGAATCGTCGCTTCCCAGAGGCCAGGAGTCGTCACCAAAGGCTGGGAATCACCTCTGCAGGCAAGGAATCATTGCTCACCAGCGGCCAGGAAGAAAAAGAGCAGGAAAAGAGAAAGAAGAACACGTGGCGCAGATGAGTTCTGGCTGGAACATCCTATTCCGCTGCCTGCTTGGAGCTTGGTATCAGGGACTGCTGCTGTGGATTCAGTCCAATGTCAAAGATTAGGGGAGATGATAGCGTTTTGGTCTTGTGAGACAATGATTTCAGAGATCTAGGGGAGCTGGGTTCGATATCCACAATGGCAGACGGTGAATTCAATACAAATCTAGACTTAACAGGTGACCACCAAACTGTTATCAGTTGTCAGGAAAAAGAATCCCATCTCCTTCACAAATGTCTTTCAGAGGAGGTAAGCTTTCATTCTAACATGGTCTGGGCCACATGGGACTTCAGTGTGATGGAAATATGCCTCTAAGAGGGATTTATTTTGTCCTGTTCTCTTGAAGAGAGCTATTGTCAACTAATGGTGAGGAGTCTGCTCCATGGAAAGCAGATGAAATAGTTTTGTTATTTTTTAATTTTACATGAAAAACACCTGAGTGGATGGAGTTAGACTCACAAACTCCCAGGGTTTTAGTTTCTGCTTTCTGTTGTTGAACTTCGTGTTTTGGAGTTGAAACTGGTCAATACAGCTCTCTCTCTGCTACTACAGAAAATCTTGAGGGCTCTCTCAGTTGTTGAAAGGGTTCTTTCAGTATTTTATTCTGCCACATTAGAATGAGAAGAATGGAATGAGAATCACACTATTTTGTTGAATTTGCTTTCGCCAAGGGTGTGTTTATGGATGAGGTTAAAATACAAATTACTTTGTCTCTGGTCAATAATATAGAATAGAATGTATCTGCAAATACAATTCTGCAAATGCAAATTCACCTCATTGACTTATGTGTGTGTGTGTGCATGTGAGAAGGAGAGAAAGAAAGAGTGCGTGTGTTGGGGCGGTGGGGGAGAGGGACAGAGTGTGAGTGTGTGCATGCTTAGTGGAGTGCGTATAGGTGGCGTGGTCAATAGCCACATTTGATACCCAGAGGATGGCCTCAACTGGGATCTGGGGTTTATGTCACACTACAGTTGACTCCACTACACTATACACACTCACACACACATATATGCTCGTACACTCACACTGACTCTTTCACATACATATTCTCTCAGCCACACACACACACATGCAACCCTCACAAGCACTCCCTCTCACAGGCTTATACTCCATCATACTCACACTCTACCAAGCACACGGTCTCGCTCGCACGCACACTCCTCTCCCTCACATGCACACACACAAACATTTAAGTCAATGGGCTGAATTTGCATTGGCAGAATTGTATTTGTAGATACAATCTATTTTGCTCAAGAAGCACACAACCTGCAGGCAGTGAATGCAGGCAGTTAATCCATGTAACATTTTATAAATTCCTACGTTGGAACTAGAACCAGTCTGACTCAAGGATGGAATAGATACAGTCTCTCACCTCACACATTTAATGCATTGTCTGAGCAGGAATGTCACTTGTTTTTATAAAACCTGAAGTTATCTCGGGAATATAACTTGAAAGAAATTCTGGGATTTACATATTAGTGAATCCAAACCCGCAACCCATTCTAAAAGAAAGAATTAACAACAATCTAGATTTCTTCAATATATTGTATCAGTTGCATGACACTATGATCTTGTGCTCTCAATTCTGTGTCTTATGAACCTCCCCCATGAGCTACCTGACGAAGGAGCAGTGCTCCGAAAGCTACGACAGGTACACAATCCTTTATCCGAACCCTTGGGACCAGTTGGTTTTTGGAATTCTGAAGTTTTCGCATTTCAGAATAAGTGACAGTTTAATGGTGATTTTTTTAAAAAATGTACCAAACAGCAGACTCATTGGTGAGTACTACAGGCCCTGAGACAGAATTGCTGGGTGCTGGGTCATGCCCCCCTTCACACATCTGATGTGGGTCGAGGGGGTGTGGAGTTGGGTTAACTGTTTCCACGCCAAACAACTTTGTGAATGAGAAAAAAACTTCACAAAAAGAACTTCAGATTTGGGAGCTTTTCGGATTTCAGGATTTTGAATAAAGGATTGACTGCCTGTACTTCCAAATAAACCTGTTGAACTATAACTTGGTGTTCCATGATGTGATTAAGATCTGATTAAGGAACATATATTCTGTAAATGCAAGTCAAACAGTCCTGAGTTTGTCACACTTTAGAGTTAACACTTGCTTCTTTGGAAGATTAGCGGCTGGGAATAAAAAATGGGCAATGTGTGACAGTCTGGACACCTGGCAGAGTCAGAATATTTGTCATTATCAGAGGAAAAGAAGAGAAATGCCCACAAACTCGAGAAATTGGATTTGTGAGCTCTGTTAGTGACATTAAATGTGGTGGGCAGGATTGAGTTGTAAAGTCTTAAGTCAAATGTCTCATTCATGATTTTTTCTACTTAATGGCCTAGATTCTGCATTCTGTACTGTTAATTCTCTGTAATGCTCTCAAACTCAATTATTAATCAGAGTCACAATATTGCAGATACTAAAGTCAGTTATTTGTTGAAACAGACACTTTTATCCAAATAATTTTTTTATTCCTGTATGTCCATCATCCTATTCACCTGTCCACTCCCCCCCTCCCCATGAACCAATCACGATTACCTCCTACTTGCATCCACCTATCACCATCCTACCTGCCCTTCCCCCAGCCCTATCCCCTTCCCTCTATTTATTTCTTTGCTCCTCTCCCTTCCCCTGCCCTGATGAAGGATCCCAGCCCCAAACATCATCGACTTCCCTGCTCCTCCAATGCAGACTGACCTGCTGTGCGTCTCCAGCTCCACATCTGTTGACTTATATTTGTTTATCTCCAACGGAGCATTTAACTTTGGAAACTTTGGACCAAACATATCCACCGAACTGAGAAGATTTTCCCACATGCAATCCATCGTATTTCCAAGCTACATTCACAGCTCCATTTGTGAACAGATCAGAAATTAGAAATGTAATACAAATAAAGCATCACATGGTTTCAATCAAGTTATCATTCTATTTCCCACTGCGGTCAGATATTCCATTGCATTCAATTCCTCGCAAACAATTAAAGTTTGTAGTCTGGGTTACTCCTCCCTGCGCAAAACTACAGGGGTAAGTTGTTCCCCTCCAGTCAGTAACCCCTACTCAGTGTAATTTTACTCTGAGAGATTCTCCCAGGAACACTTGGACACTGGGGTTAGTTGTTCCCCTTTGGCTAGGAACCCACACTCGGTAAAATTCTAACTGAAAGATGCTGACTGAATCACATTGCCACTGGAACCTGGTGTTCCTATTGACCCACATGTAATACAGTTCCACAGTTAAAGACTTTCCCTGTAACACTTGCAATTGATGTCACAGGTATTCTGCTATTAGTGCTCCCCATTTACTCCAATGCTGCGTTTACAGATACCCACAGAAAAGCAAGAATACTGGCTCAGAAGTTCATATCTGAGCAATTACCCCACTCTGTACAATTCTACAATGACACATCCTCCCAGCAACATGAGGGTCCAGCCTGAGGTTTGTGATCCCCATTCAGTACAATTCCATGATCAGGAATACCTTCACTCAGAGTGATTCCTGGAGATCTGGATCAACAGTACACAACATTCCAATCAATCTCTGGATAATGCAGAGTGTCTATGAGCTACAGATAGAGTTTCTTTCCTCAGCTGAGGAATTACACCACAGAGTAAGTTTGGAAATGTTAACTGCAGACATTAATCTCACACAGTGGAAACTTGCATTAACCCAGTGATCTGTCCTCACCATCGTCATGACCCCACACATCCACTGACTGATAAAAACCCACAAGATGGTCAAAGCCATCTCTGCTGACCCTCACCTTTTACTCCATAATAACCTGCTGAACCCACCCATTGCCCTGTTCTATCTGGGCTCCCATTTGGAGCAAGCTGACTGAGCAAGATCCACCAACACAATCCCTTTCCATCAAGGAGTGGGAAAAACCAGGTGTCACTGAGAGGTGGGTTGTTACAAAACCCATCTGACCGATAGCAGGCTGTGAACTACCACAGAGAGAGGGTGGTCTTCCAAAACACTTTCTAGATCAGCTAGGGCCTGTGCTCAGCCAAACTCCATCAATATGGCCTCAGTGTAAACCCATTCTGCACAGTATAGGGAAACACACAATGCCGAACATTACTGAGGAACCTCCGGACTGACAAACTATTCGCTTTAAACTCAATAAGTGAGGACACTACTGTCTGACATCAGGATTTGCTTTGCTAAATGGAAATATAACAATTATCAGTCGTAAGTAGAAATAACTATGTTTCAATGCAGCGATTTATACAACTTAAAGTTATAACAATGCCTACCAGGAACACCAACAATGGCAAGGGTGGTGTAGTATACTGTAGCTATCCTTAGTCTTAGAAAATACATTCTGTTGTTTGTGAAACAACCTCCCCCTTCCTGCTGCTGACAATCTGTCCAAATTGGAGAATCCTCTCAGAATTGGAGATGAGACATTTATTTTATCCAGACACTTTATTTTATATTGTGTTGCATCTCCACTGGGAAACTGTGATTGCACCTTCAGGCTTCTTATAATTTTGAACAATAGCTTTATTTTAATGATGTGATGTCATTGAGATTTAATCTGTAATTGAATACCCCAAAGACTGCACTAATCTGATCCTGGTCTCAACCGTTAATTCCAACTTGTCTTCAAACAACAATACTTAAATTATTCCAAGCACTATTAGCCACATCAACATCTCAATACCTTTTGATATCCTTTTCAGTGATGACCTTCATTCTGCTGAGGCTATTCAGACATTCAATACCTCATTTCGGAGAGCTCCTTGAGAGCTGTTCTACTGCACGCTGTTATCCCCCAGCTTTCCTTGTTCATTCAAACTCATTTGGGAAATTCTATCTTGTCTAATACTGTCAAAATTTGCCTTCCTTAACTTTGAGATCAGGTTTATCCTTTTCCATCATTACTTTAAAACTACAAAGGACAAAGACAAAGAAAATTATAGCACAGGAACAGGCCCTTCGGCCCTCCAAGCCTGCGCCGATCCAGGTCCTCTGTCTAAACCTGTCACCTATTTTCTAAGGATCTGTATCCCTCTGCTCCCTGCCCATTCATGTATCTGTCTAGATACATCTTAAATGATGCTATTGTGCCCACCTCTCCCACCTTCGCTGGCAACTCTTTCCAGGCATCAACCATCCTCTGCATAAATAACTTGCCACGCATACCTCCCTTAAACATTTCCCCTTCCACCTTGAACTCGTTACCCCTAGTAATTGAGACCCTCACTCTGGGAAAAAGCTTCTTGCTATTCACCCTATCAATACCTTTCATGATTTTGTAGACCTCAATCAGGTAACCCCTCAACCTCCATCTTTCTAATGAAAATAATCCGAATCTACTCAACCTTCCTTCATCGCAAGTGCCCTCCATACCAGGCAAGATCCTGGTGACCCTCCTTTGCACACTCTCCAAACCATCCACATGCTTTTGGTAATGTGGCAACCAGAACTGTACGCAGCATTCCAAATGTGGCTGAACCAAAGTCTTACATAACTGTAACATGACTTGCCAATTCTTGTACTCAATACGCCGTCCAATGAAGGAAAGCATGCTGTATGCCTTCTTCCCCATTCTATAGACCTGCATTGCCACCTCCAGGGTACAATGGACCTGAACACCCTGATCTCTCTGCACATCAATTTTCCCCAGGGCTTTTCCATTTACTGTAAAGTTGACTCTAGAATTGGATTTTCTAAAATGCATCACCTCGGATTTTCCCAGATTGAACTCTATCTGTCATTTCTCTGCCCAACTGTCCAATCTATCTATATTCTGCTGCATTCTCTGACAGTCCCCTTCACTATCTGCTACTTCACCAATCTTAGTGTCATCTGCAAACTTGCTAATCAGACAATCCATACCTTTCTCCAGATCATTTATGTATATCACAAACAATAGTGGTCCCAACACCGATCCCTGTGGAACACCACTGACCACAGTTCTCCATTTTGAGAAACCTCCTTCCACCACTACTCTATCTCCTGCTGCCCAGCCAATTCTCTATCCATCTAGCTTATACACCCTGGACCACATGCGATCTACCATTGGGAACCTTACCAAACGTCTGACTGAAGTCCATGTATATGACAGCTACAGCCCTTTCCTCATCAATCAACTTTGTGACTTTCTCAAGGAATGCTATTAAGTTGGTAAGGCATGAGTTTCCCTGCAAAAAGACATGTTGCCTATCACTGATAAACCAATTTTCTTCCAAATGGGTATATATCCTATCCCTCAGTATCTTCTCCAGCAGCTTCCCAATCACTGATGTCAGGTTCTTCGGTCTATAATTACATGGATAATCCCTGCTACCCTTCTGAAACAAGGGGACAACATTTGCAATTCTCCAGTTCTCTGGGACCTCACCCATGTTCAAGGATGCTGCAAAGATATTTGTTAAGGCCCCAGTTATTTCCTCTCACATCCCTCAGTAACCTGGGATAGATCCCATCCAGACCTGGGGACTTGTCCACCTTAATTCCTTTTACAATATCCAACACTTGCTCCCTCCTTATGCCAACTTGACGGGGAGTAATCAAGCATCTATTTCTAATCTGTCATGTCACTCTCCTTGGTGAATACTGACGTAAAGTACCCATAGAGTCATAGAGATGTACAGCATGGAAACAGACCCTTTGGTCCAACCGATCCATGCCGACTAGCAATCCCAACCCAATCTAGTCCCACCTGCCAGCACCCGGCCCATATCCCTCCAAACCCTTCCTATTCATATACCCATCCAAATGCCTCTTAAACGTTGCAATTCTACCAGCCTTCACCACATCCTCTGGCAGCTCATTCCACACATGTACCACCCTCTGTGTGAAAACATTGCCCCTTAAGTCTCTTTTATATCTTTTCCCTCTCACCCGAAACCTATGCCCTCCAGTTCTGGACTCCCTGACCCCAGGGAAAATACTTTGTTTATTTAGCCTATCCATGCCCCTCATCATTTTGTAAACCTCTATAAGGTCACCCCTCAGCCTCTGATGCTCCAGGAAAAACAGCCCGAGCCAGTTCAGTCTCTCCCTATAGCTCAAATCCTCCAACCCAGGCAACATCCTTGTAAATCTTTTCTGAACCCTTTCAAGTTTCACAGCATCTTTCCAATAGGAAGGAGACCAGAATTGCACGCAATATTCCAACAGTGGTCAAACCAATGTCCTGTACAGCCGCAACATGACCTCCCAACTCCTGTACTCAATACTCTGACCAATAAAGGAAAGCATACCAAACGCCTTCTTCACTATCCTATCTACCTGCGAGTCCACTTTGAAGGAGCTATGAACCTGCACTCCAAGGTCTCTTTGTTCAGAAACACTCCCTAGGACCTTACCATTAAGTGTATAAGTCCTGCTAAGATTTGCTTTCCCAAAATGGAGCACCTCGCATTTATCTGAATTAAACTCCACCTGCCACTTCTCAGTCCATTGACCCATCTGGTCCAGATCCTGTTATAATCTGAGGTAACCCTCTTCACTGTCCACTACATCTCCAATTTTGGGGTCATCTGCAAACTTACTAACTGTACCTCTAATGCTCGCATCCAAATCATTTATGGAAATGACAAAAAGTAGAGGACCCAGCACCAATCCTTGTGGCACTCCATTGGCCACAGGCCTCCAGTCTGAAAAACAACCCTCCACCACCACCCTCTGTCTTCTACCTTTGAGCCAGTTCTGTATCCAAATGGCTAGTTCTCCCTGTATTCCATGAGATCTAACCTTGCTAATCAATCTCCCATGGGGAACCTTGTCGAACGCCTTACTGAAGTCCATATAGATCACATCTACTGATCTGCCCTCATCAATCTTCTTCAAAAATCTCAATTAAGTTTGAGAGACATGATTTCCCATGCTCAAAGCCATGTTGACTATCCCGAATCAGTCCTTGCCTTTCCAAATACATGCACATCCTGTCCCTCAAGATTCCCTCCAACAACTTGCCCACCACTGAGGTCAGGCTCATTGGTCTATAGTTCCCTGGCTTGTCTTTACCGCCCTTCTTAAACAGTGGCACCACGTTTGCCAACCTCCAGTCTTCCGGCACTTCACCTGTGACTATCGATAATACAAATATCTCAGCAAGAGACCAAGCAATCACAACTCTAGCTTCCTACAGAGTTCTCGGGTACACCTGATCAAGTCCTGGGGATTTATCCACTTTTAACCATTTCAAGACATCCAGCACTTCCTCCTCTGTAATCTGGACATTTTGCAAGATGTCACCATCTATTTCCCTACAGTCTCTATCTTCCATATCCTTTTCCACAGTAAATACTGATGCAAAATATTCATTTAGTATCTCCCCCATTTTCTGTGGCTCCACACAAAGGCCGCCTTGCTGATCTTTGAGGGACCCTATTCTCTCCCTTGTTACCCTTTTGTCCTTAATATATTTGTAAAAACCCTTTGGATTCTTCTTAATTCTATTTGCCAAAGCTATCTCATGTCCCCTTTTTGCCCTCCTGATTTCCCTCTTAAGTGTACTCCTACTTCCTTTATACTCTTCTAAGGAAAAATCCACATGCTTCCTTCTTTTTCTTAACCAAATCCGCAATTTCTTTAGCCATCCAGCATTCCCTATACCTACAAGCCTTCCCTTTCACCCTGACAAGAATATATTTTCTCTGGAAACTTGTTATCTCATTTCTGAAGGCTTCCCATTTTCCAGCCGTCCCTTTACCTGCGAACATCTGCCTGCAATCAGCTTTCGATAGTTCTTGCCGAAAACTGTCAAAATTGGCCTTTCTCCAATTTAGAACTTCAACTTTTAGATCTGGTCTATTCTTTTCCACCACTATTTTAAAACAAATAAAATTATGGTCGCTGGCCCCAAAGTGCTCCCTCACTGATACCTCAGTCACCTGCCCTGCCTTATTTCCCAAGAGCAGGTCAGGTTTTGCACCTTCTCTAGTAGGTGCATCTACATACTGAATTTGAAAATTGTCTTGTACGCACTTAAGAAATTCCTCTCCATCTAAACCTTTCACACTATGGCAGTCCCAGTCGATGTTTGGAAAATTAAAATCCCCTATTATTCTTACAGATTTGAAGCTGAGATCTCTTTACAAGTTTGTTTCTCAATTTCCCTCAGACTATTAGGGGGTCTATATGCAATCCCAATAAAGTGATCATCCCTTTCTTATTTCTCAGTTCTACCCAAATAACTTCCCTGGATGTATTTCTAGGAATATCCTCCCTCAGCACAACTTTAATGCTATCCCTTATCAAAAATGCCTCTCCCCTCTTCTCTTGCCTCCCTTTCTACCCTTCCTGTAGCATTTGTATCCTGGAACATTAAGCTGCCAGTCCTGCCTATCGCTGAGCCAAGTTTCTGTAATTGCTACGATATCCCAGTCCCATGTTCCGAACCATGCCCTGAGTTCATCTGCCTTCCCAGTTAGGCCCCTTGCATTGAAATAAATGCAGTTTGATTTATTAGTCCTACCTTGTCCCTGCCTGCCCTGAGTGTTTGACTCACTTCTGTTCTCAATGGTACCAGTCTCAGATTGATCTGTTTCCTCATTATCTCCCTGGGCTCCACCCCCCACCCCACCTTACTAGTTTAAATTCTCCCGAGCAGTTCTAGCAAATTTCCCTGCCAGTTTATTAATCCCCTTCCAATTTAGGTGCAATCCGTCCTTCTTGTACAGGTCACTTCTATCCCAAAACAGATTCGAATGATCCAAAAATGTGAATCCTTCTCCCATATACCAGCTCCTCAGCCATGCATTCATCTGCTGTATCCTCCTATTCCTCCCCTCACTAGCTAGTAGCACTGGGAGTAATCCAGATATTGCTACCTCTGAGGACCTCCTTTTTAAATTTCTGCCTAACTCTCTGTAATCTCCCTTCAGAATCTCAACCTTTTCCCTTCCTATATCATTGGTTTCAATGTGGACAATGACCTCTTGCTGGTCCCTCTCCCCTGTGAGAACATTCTGCACCTTCTCTGAGACATCCTTGATCCTGGCACCAGGGAAACAACACACCATTCTGCTTTTTCTTTGCCGGCCACAGAAACGTCTATCTGTACCTCGGACTACAGAATCCCCTAATACAATTGATCTCTTGGAAGCTGACGTACCCCTCCTTGCATTAGAGCCAGTCTCAATACCAGAAACTTGGCTGTTCGTGCTACGTTCCCCTGAGAATCCATCGCCCCCTACATTTTCCAAAACAGCATACCTGTTTGAAATGGGTATATCGACAAAAGACTCCTGCCCTAGGTGCCTACCTCTCTTACCCTTCCTGGAGTTAACCTATCTATGTGACTGTATCTGAGACTTTCCCCCCTTCCTATAACTGCCATCCATCACATACTGTTGCTGTTGCAAATTCCTCATCGCTTCTATCTGTCTTTCCAACCAATCCACTCAATCTGGTAAGATTCGCATCCAACAGCATTTATGGCAGATGTAATCCGCAGTAACCCTTAAACTTTCATTAAACTCCCCCATCTGACAAGAAGTACATATCATTGCAAAGGCCATTTTTGCTCCATCGCAATCTTATTCAGAAAATAACACCGTCTTATTCCTCTGCAAAACACTGCACCAGGTTGAATAGCTATGGCTTATATTTTAAGTTTAATCAAGAGACTTATCTCCAAAAAACATACAATCAAGAAAGAATCCACTGTACTCACTAATACAGCCTTTCTCTTGGACAGACTTACAACAACAATTAACTTATCTGATTCTGTGTTGTGAACTTCACCCAATCCAGTTCCTCCAAGATTAGTTGTGAAATTCACTGTTTGTTAATTTTCCCAGATGCACTCCGATATCCAGCGACACATGAATTCAAAAACAGAAAAGGCAGTGATTGTGCAGGTTCTCTCTCTCTCTCTCTCTCTCTCCCTCTCTCTCTCTCTCTCTCTCCCTCTCTCTCCTGCACTGCCCTCACAATGTGCTTCCTTTGTCTGTTCTTCTCCCTTTCAAAACTGCTGTTGTTTTGACTTTTTTTTCCAAAGTTCCAAAACAATGCAACAACATATAAAACAGTAATTGCTGCTCCTGGAATTCGAGGAAATCACCTCCAGCACTTAAAATACCTCGAAAAAAGGAGCAGCTGGTACAGCCAGAAATTTTTTCCATCCTCCATCTTGGATTACCCAGAATGCTGGATGACAGGAGAAATTGAGATTTTGGTTAAGGAAAAGAAGGAAGCATATGCCAGGTACAGACAGCAGAGAGTGAGTGAATCACGAGAAGAGTATAAATGCAGTAGATTAGATTTCCTACAGTGTGGAAACAGGCTCTTTGGCCCAACAAGTCCACACCGACTCTCCAAAGAGCAACCCACCCAGACCCATTCCCCTACATTTACTCCTGACTAATGCACCTAAAACTATGGGCAATTTAACATGGCCAATTCACCTGACCTGCACATCTTTGGACTATGGGAGGAAACCGGAGCATCCGGAAAAAATCCACGCAGACACAGGGAGAATGTGCAAACTCCACACAGACAGTTGCCCGAGGTGGAAATTAAACCCGGGTCCCTGGTGCTGTGAGGCAGCAGTGCTAACCACTGAGCCACCGTGCCGCCCCAGTGAATACTTAAGAGGCCCGGTAGGAGTATACTTAAGAGGGAAATCAGGAGGGCTGAAAGGGGACATGATGTAACACTGACAAATAAGATTAGGGAGGATCCAAAGGGATTTTATAAATACATTAAGGACAAAACAGTAAAAGGGGAGAGAATAGGGCCCCTCAAAGATCAGCAAGGCAGCCTATGTTTAAAACCACAGGAGACTGGGGAAATACTAAATGAATATTTTGCATCAATGTTTACTGTGGAGAAGGACATGAAAGACAATACAATGTGGGGAAAGAAATGGTGACATCTTAAAAATATTCATATTACGGAGGAGGAGGAGCTGGGCTTAAAATGTATAAAGGTGGATAAATGGCCAGAATGTGATCAAGTGTACCCTCAAACTCTGTGGGAAACTCGGGAAGTGATTGCTGGGCCCCTTGCTGAGACATTTATGTCATTGATAGTCACAGGTGAAGTGCTGGAAGACTGAGGGTTGGCTAATGTAATGGCACTATTTAGGAATGATGGTAAGGAAAAGCCAGGAAACTATAGACCGGTGAGCCTGACATCGATGGCGGGCAGGCTGTTGGAGGGAATATATTTGAAAAGACAAAGATTGTTTAGGGATAGTCAGCATGACTTTGTGCTTGTGAAGAAGATTGATGAGGGCAGAGTAGTGGGTGTGATCTACATGAACTTCAGTAAGGCGTTCAACAAGGTTCCTCATGGTTGGCTGGTTAGCAAGATTAGATCTCGTGGAATTCAGGGAAAATCAGCCACTTGGATACAGTATTGGCTCAAAAGGTAGAAGACAGAGGGTAGTGGTGGAGGGTTGCTTTTCAGACTGGAGGCCTCTGAGCAGTGGTGTGCCACAAGAATTGGTGCTGGGTCCATTTCTTTTCGTCATGTATATAAATGATTTAGATGTGAACATCGGAGGTATAGTTTAGAGGTTTTCAGATGACATAAAAATGGAGGTTATCTCAGAATACACAGGATCATGTCCAGATGGGCCAGTGGGCCGAAGAGTGGCAGATGGAGTTTAATTTAAAGAAATGTGAGGTGCTGCATTTTGGAAAGGCAAATCAGAGCAGGACTTATACAGTAATGGCAAATCTTGGGGAGTGTTGCTCAACAAAGAGACCTTGGAGTGCAGGTTCATAGTTCCTTTATAGTGGAGTCGCAGGTAAAAAGGATAGTGAAGAAGGCATTTGGTATACTTTCCTTTATTGGTCAATGAATTGAGTCAAGTAGTTGGGAGGTCCTGTTACGGCTGTACAGGACATTGTTTAGGCCACTTTTGGAATACTGTGTGCAAGTCTGGTCTCCCTCCGATCGGAAGGATGTTGTGAAACTTGAAAGTGTTCAGAACAGATTTATAAGAATGTTGCCAGGATTGGAGGATTTGAATTGTAGAGAGAGGCTGAAAAGTCTGAGGAGGTTTATATGGAGGGGCATGGATAGGATAAGTAGACAAGGACTTTTCCCTGGGGTGGGGAAGAAATTTAAAAGGGACCTAAGGGGCAACTTTTCATGCAGAGGGTGGTGCGTGTGTGGAATAAACAGAGGAAGTGGTGGAGGCTGGTACAATTACAACATTTAAAAGGCATCTGGATGGATATGTGAACAATGAGGGTTTAGAGGGATATTAGCCAAGTGCTGGCAAATGGGACGAGATTAATTTAGGATATCTGGATGAAATTGACCAAACGGTCTGTTCCTGTGTTGTACATCTCTATGATTCTATCTCTCTCTCTCTGTCTCTCTCTGTCTCTCTCTCTCTCACTCACACACGATATACACCACACACAATCACGTAATACCTTCCTTTCCATGGAAAACCAACTCACTCTGCTCATCTATAGTTCATTTAAACTTTGTACTGAGTGAATTCATTAACCAATTTCAACTTGGGTCATCTCACAACTGTTCAGATAGGATTCACTCACTCTGTCTGTATTCCCATTTTCAAGGGACCAAATAGAGACAAAATAATATTACACTCAATGAGAAATAATAAAACTTGAACTTTTATTTTGTAATTGGGACAGAAATGTCAAGTTGGATTCTAAATCAGCCAGGAGGCCAGCCATCGAATTGACTCATATTTAGATATTTAGATACTTCCCAACTCTTATCGTGGACCCGGGTCAAAACCTATCAATGACAGATGGCAGAACTTCAATTTAATAAACATGTGGAATTACGACTCTAATGGTGACCACAAAATCCTTGTCAATTGTTGTAAAAAACCCATTTGGTTCTCTAATGCCTTTAGGGATTAGGGCTGTCCTTGTCTTGTCTGGGCTACATGTGACTCCAGACCCACAACAATTGGTGCGGTTGGTGGAAGTCAGCCATCTAAGCTCCAGGCCCTCACAGCAGGAGGTCCTCAAGATTGTGTCCTAGCCCTAACTATCTTTAGTAACTGTGTAACTGACCTTCCCTCAGGCAGAATGTCATGGCTCCAAGGGTTCGCTAATACTCACACAATGTTCAGCAGCATTCTTCCCTCCTCAGATATTGAAGCACTCCATGTGGCTCTGCAGCAAGATCCTGGCAACTTCAGCTCCTCAGAAACAGCGTTTGGGAACTGGAGTCAGAGGTGGATGAACTTCGAATCATTCGGGAGGCTGAGGGAGTAGTTGAGAGGAGTTACAGGGAGGTAGTCACACCTCAGGTACAGGGGAAAGGTAGATGGATTACAGTCAGGAGATGGAAAGGGAACCGGCAGACAGTGCAGGAACCCCCTGTAGCTGTTCCCCTCAGTTTTGGATACTATTGAGGAGGTTGACTTATCAGGGGTAAGCCATCGGGTACAGGTCTCTGGCACAGAGTATGTCCCTGGTGCTCAGAAGGGAAGGGGGAAGCGGAGCAGAACATTAGTCACTGGGGACTCCATAGTTAGGGGGACAGATAGAAGGTTCTGTGGGAACAAGAGAGACTCACGGTTGATGTGTTGCCTCCCAGGTGCCAGGGTTCATGACGTTTCTGATTGTGTTTTCGGTATCCTTAAGGGGGAGGGGTGTAGCCCCAAGTCATGTTCCACATAGGCACCAACTACATAGGTAGGAAAAGGGCTAGGGATTTAAGGCAGAAATTTAGGGAGCTAGGGTGAAAACTTAGTGATAGAACAAACAGAGTTGTTATCTCTGGTTTGTTACTCATGTCACTTGCTAGCGAGGTGAGGAATAGGGAGAGAGAGCAGTTGAACACATGGCTACAGGAATGATTCAGATACCTGGATAATTGGAGCTCATTCTGGGGTAGATGGGTCCTCTACAAACAGGATGGACGACACTGAACCAGAGGGGTATCAATATCCTTGGGGGGCAATTTGTTTATGCTCTTCAGGAATGTTGAAGTTAATTCAACAAAAGATGGGAACCTGAATTGTAGCTCCAGTGTACAGAAGGTTGAGAGTAGTGAGGTCATAAATAAGGTTTCAAGGTCACAGGAGTGCAGTGGCAGGCAAGAAGGTGGTTTGAAATGTGTCTACTTCAATGCCAGGAGATTCTGGAATAAGGTGAGTGAACTTGCAGCATGGGTTGGTACCTAAGACTTCAATGTTCTGGCCATTTCAGAGACATGCAGAGAGCAGGGACAGGAATGATTGTTGCAGGTTCCGGAGTTTAGATGTTTCAGTATGAACAGAGAAGGGAGTAAAAGAGGGGGAGGTGTGGCATTGTTAGTCAAGGACAGTATTACAGGTGGCAGAAAGGATGTTTGATGAGGACTCATCTCCTGAGGTAGAACAGGTGAAGTTTAGAAACAGGAAAGGAGAGGTTATCCTGTTGGGAGTTTTGTATAGGCTTCCAAAAAGTTCCAGAGATGTAGAGTAAAGGATTGCAAGAATTATTCTGGATAGGAGAGAAAGTAACTGGGTAATAGTTATGATGTCTTTCACTTTCCAAATATTGACTGGAAATGCTATAGCAAGTGTACTTTAGATGGGTCAGTTTTTGTCCAATGTCTGCAGGACGGTTTCCTGACACATTATGCAAATTGATCAACAAGAGGCAAGGACAATTGGATTTGGTACTGGCTAATGAACTGGGTAAGTGTTAGATTTAGAGGTAGGTGAGCACTTTGGTGATAGTGACCACAATTAAGTTACATTCACTTCAGTGATGGAAATGGAAAAGTATATCCTGCAGGGCAAGAGATATAGTTGGGGGAAAGGCAATTATGATGCGATTAGGCAAGAGTTAAGATACATAGGATGGGAAGGAAACTGCAGGGAATGGGCACAATTGAAATGTGGAGCTTGTTCAAGGAACAGCTACTGTATGTCCTTGATAAGTATGTACCTGTCAGGCAGGGAGGGAAGGGAACCGTGGTTTACTAAAGAAGTTGTGTCTCTTGTCCAGAACAAGAAGAACGCTTAAGATGAGATGTGAAGGCTCAGTTGGAGTGCTTGAGATTTAAAATTAGCCAGGAAAGATCGAAAGAGAAAGCTAATAAGAGCCAGGAGAGGACATGAGAAGGCTTTGGCAGGTGGGAACAAGGCAATCTGAAAGCTTTTGGAGGGATGTCAGGAACAAAAAAAACTCGAATAAGATTAGGACCAGTCAAGGACAGTAACGGGAAGTTGTGTGTGGAAGTGGGAAAGGTACAAAATGAATATTTTTCATCAGTATTCACACTGGAAAAAGACAATCTTGTCAAGGAGAATACTGAGGTACAAATATTAGACTAGATGGGATTGAGGTTCATAAGGAGAAACTGTTAGCAATTCTGGAAAGTGTGAAAATACATATGTCCCCTGGGCAAGATGGGATTTATCCAAGGACTCTCTGGAAAGTTAGGGAGGAGATTGCAGTGCCTTTGGCTTTGATCTTTATTTTGTCATTGTCTACAGGAATAGTGCTAGAAGACTGGAGGATAGTAAATGTTGTTCCCTTGTTCAAGAAGGGGAGTAGAGACAACCCTGTAATTATAGGTCAGTGAGCCTTACTTCAATTGTGGGTAAAGTGTTGGCAAAGGCTAGAAGAGTTAGAATTTATAATAATCTGGAAAGGACCAAGTTGATTAGGGATAGTCAACATGGTTTTGTGAAGGGTAGGTCGTGCCTGACTAACCTAATTGAGAAGGTGACCAAGCAGGTGGATGAGGGTAAAGCTCTTCATGTGGTGTATTTGAATTTCAGTCAAATATTTGATAAGGGCATCCACGGTAGGCCATTGCACAAAATAAGGAGGCATGGGTTTGAGGGTGTTTTTGTGGTTTGGATCAGAAATTTGCTAGGTCTAAGAAGACAGAGGGTGGTGGTTGATGGGAAGTGTTTATCCTGGAGTTCAGTTACTAGTGGTGTACAGCAAGGATCTGTTTTGGGTCCACTGCTGTTTGTCATTTTTATAAATGACTTGGATTAGTATGTAGAATGATAGATTCATTAAATTTGCGGATAATACTAAGATTGGTGGAGTTTTGGACAGTGTGGAAAGATGCTGCAGGTTACAGAGGGACATAGATAAGCTGCAGAACTGGGCTGAGAGGTGGCAAATGGAGTTTAACACAGAAAAGTGTGAGGTGATTCACTTTGAAAGGTGCAACAAGAACACAGAGTACTGGATTAATGGGAAGATTCTTGGTAGTGTGGATGAGCAGAGAGATATCTGTGTCCATGTGCATTGATCCCTGAAAGTTGCCACCTAGGCTAATAGGGTCGTTAAGAAGGCGTACAGTGCCTTAGCTTTTATTGGGAGAGGGACTGAGTTTCAGAGCCATGTGGCCATGTTGCAGCTGTACAAAACTCTAGTGAGGCCGCAGTTGAAGTGTTGCATACAGTTCTAGTCGCTGTATTATGGGAAGGACATGGAAGCATTGGAAAGGATGCAGACGAGATTTCCCAGGATGTTGCCTGCTATGGAGCTGGTCATATGAGGAAAGGTTCAGGGACTTGAGGCTGTTTTTGTTGGAAAAAAGGTTAAGAGGTGACTTAAAAGAGACATACAAGATGATCAGAAGATTAGTGAGAGCCTTTTTCCCCGGATGGAGATGGCTCGCATGAGGGGACATAGTTTAAATTGAGGGGTGACAGATATAGGACAGATGTCAGAGGTAGTTTATTTTCTCAGAGATATTAGGGCCATGGAACGCCCTGCCTGCAACAGTAGTAGACACGTGAACTTTAAGGACATTTAAATGGTCATTGGATAAACACATGGATGACAATGGAATAGTGCAGGTTCAATGGGCTTCAGCTTGGATTCACAGCTCGGCGCAACATCGAGGGCTGAAGGGCCTGTACTGCGCTGTCATGTTCTATGTTCCAGGCCTGGGCTGACAAATGGCAATTAACATCTGTGCCAAACAAATGTGAAACAATTACTACCTCCAATAAGAAATCACATAAATAACGCCTTTTGACATTCAATGGCTTTTCTGTTGCTGAATCCCCTAAGATCAACAACCTGGGAGTTAACATTGAGCTGAAAATGAAATGGATTTACAATTTAAGGACTGTGGCTATAAGAGCAGGTCAGGGGGCAAGAACACTGTAGTGAGTGATGTACCTCATGGCTCCAAAAGCCTCTCCACCATCTCCAAGGCACATGTCAGGAGTGTAATTGAATATTCCCCACTTGCATGGATGGAAATATCTCCAAGAATTGGGATCCCAGCATGACCAAGCAGCCATATAAAAGCACAATGTTGCAGACATTCAAAATCCGAAATGAAATCAGAAAGTGCGAGAGACATTCAGCAAACCTGGCAGCACCTGTGAAGAGAAATATGAAGTTAATATTTTGGGTCCAATATAACTCTTCTTCAGAACAGTGCTGACGAGGAGTCATGTCGGACTAGAAATATTCATTCTCTTTCTCTTTTGACAGTTACACCAACCCTGCTGAGTTTCTCCAACATTTTCTCTTTTACGACAAAGTAACCAGTTTGTTTGGCACCACATCTACAAACATTCATTCCATCCACCACCAATGCTCCGTTGACAGCGTCTTCAACATCTATGACCACTCCTTTCCTAAAGAAATAGGCAGTAGATGCATCAGAACATCACAACCTGCATGTTCCCTTCAAGCCACTCACCATCCTCATTTTGATATATATTCCTTCAGTAAAGTCGCTATAGTCGCATTAGATCATAGGGCTGATCTCTCAGAGATATGACTGGTCATGTGTTTAACCTGAGTGTCACCATGCCTCAGGGGAGCGGGGGTTTGAGAAGGTAGGATTTTCATGGTGATCTCAACCAGCGTGATTTGGAGGAGCTGGTGTTGGTCTGTGGTGGACAAGGTTAAAAATCACACAACAATAGGTTATAGTCCAACAGGTTTATTTGGAAGCACTAGATTTCGAAGCACTGATGAAGAAGCAGCACCTCAAAAGTTCGTGCTTCCAAATAAACCTGTTGGACTATAACCTGATGTTGTGTGATTTTTAACTTCAACCAGTGTGGGAATTGAACCTGTGCTGTTAACGTAGAACATTGAACAGGAAAGCACAGTATAGGCCCTTCGGCCCTCGATATTCTGCTGACCTTTTATCCTCCTCCAAGATCAAAGGAATCTACATGCCCTTCATTGTTCCTCCTTCCATGTGTCTATCCAAGAGTTACTTTAATATCCCTCATGTATTTGACTCTACTCCCACTGCTGGCAGTGCATTCCACACACCCACCACTGCCTGTGTAAAGAACCTACCTCTGACATCCCTTCAAATCTTCCTCCAATCACCTTAAAATGTATGCCCTCTCGTGATAACCATTTCCAGCCTTGGAAAAAAGTCTCCGGCTATACACACTCTCTGTACCTCATCATCGTGGACACGTCTATCAAGTCACCTTGCATCTATCTTCGCTCAAATGAGAAAACCCTGAGTTTCCTCAACTTATCTTCATAAGACACGTGCTCCAGTCCAGGCAGCATCTGGGTAAACCTCCTCTGCCTCAGCTCTGAAGCTACCACATCCTTCCTATAATGAGGTGACCAGAACTGAACACAATATTTCAACCGTGGTCTAACTAGGACTCTATAGACCTGCCGCATAACCTCATGGCTCTGAAACTCAATTGCCATGCTCATGAAAGCCAACATACCCTACACCTTCTTAACAGCCCTATCAACTTGGGTAGCAACTTTGAGAGATCTATGGACAAGATCCCTCTGTCCCTCCATACTGCCAAGAATGTTGCCTTTAACCCTATATTCTGCATTTAAATTCAAGTATCCAAAATTAATCATTTCACACTTTTCCAAGTTGAACGACATCTGACACTTATTGGTCCAGTTCTGCATCCTGTCAATGTCCTGTTGCAACCTACAGCAGTCCTCCACACTATTCACCACTCCACCAACATTCACCCAATCGGCAAACTTACTTACCAACTCTTCCACTTCCTCATCATTTATAAAAATCACAAAGAGCAGAGGTCCCAGAACCAATCCCCAAGTCACTGGTCACTGAGCTCCAGGCTGAATATTTTACATCTACTACCACCCTCTGTCTTCTATGGGTCAGTCAATTCTATATCTGGAAGCCAAGTTTCCCTGTATCCCATACCTGCTTACTTTCTGAATGAGCCTACCATGGGGTACCTTATCAAATGCCTTGCAAAAATCTAATTACACCACATCCACTGCTCTTACTTCAGCAATGTGTTTTGTCACATCCTCAAAGAATTCAATAAAGTTTGTGAGGCATGACCTGCCCCTCACAAAGCTATGCTGACTATCTCTAATCAAGCTTCAGTTTTTCAAGTAATCAAAAATCCTGTCTCTCAGAATCCTCTCCAATAACTTTCTCACCACAAACAGAAGACTGATTGGTTTGTAATTCCCAGGATTATCCCTATTCCCTTTCTTGAACAAGGGAATAACATTTGCCATACTTCAATCATTTGGTACGACTCCAGTGAACAGTGAGGACACAAAGATCATCATCAAGGGTGCAGCAATCTCTTCCCTCGCTTCCTGTAGTATTCTAGTGTATATTCCATCTGACCCTGGGGATTTATCTATCCTTATGTTTTTCAAAATTTTCAGCACATCCTCCTTCTTAACATCAGCCTGTTTGAGTAGATCAACCTGTTTGAGTAGATCAGCTTATTTCACGCTGTCCTCACAAATGCCAAGGTCCCTCACCCTCGTGAATAATGATTAATAAAGGACTTTCCTACCTCCTCCAACTCCAGGCACAAGTTCCCTCTGCTGTCCTTGATTAGCCCTACCCTCACTCTGGCCACCCGTTCCTCACATAAGTGTAGAACACCTTATGGTTTTCCTTAATCCTACCGGCTAAAGATTTTTCATGCACCCTCCTCGATCTCCTAAGTCCATTCTTCAGTTCCTTCCTGGCTACCTTGTAACCCTCTCGAGCCCTATCTGATCCTTGCCCTCCTCAACCTTAAATAAGCTTCCTTTTTCACCTTGACTAGATGTTCCACATCCCTTGTCACCCAAGGTTCTTTCAACCTACCATCCCTTCTTTGCCTCAGTGCGACAAACCTGTCTAGCACTATCAGCAAGTGCTCCCTAAACAATTTCCACATTATTGTCGTGCATTTCCCTGAGAAAATCTGTTCCCAATTTAGATGCCCCAGTTCATGTCTAATAGCATTGTAATTTCCCCCCCCCCCCACCCCCACAATTAAATGCTCTCTTATACCATCTGCTCCCATCACTCTCCATGAGTATTTTCAAGCTGGGGGAGTTGTGATCATTATCACCTAAATGCTCTCCCACCGAGAGATCTGACACCTGACCTGGTTCGTTGCCAAGCACCAAATCCAAAATAAGATGTTGGTGTCACTCTCCATCGCAAACCAGCCGTCCAGTCCCCACCGTTGCAGGTGGTAAGTTAGCACAGTTTGCTGGACAGCTGGTGTGAGTTGTAGAGAGGTGAAGTGGTACTTTGGTTAAATTCACCATCAGTTGTCTCTCTACCTCTCTCCAAGACAGAATAATCATTTGAATAGGGCAATTCCATCGGTGTCCCTCTGTCACAATCCTGGAACATCCCTCTCCCCCCATTCCCTTCACACTACTGACCAATTGTTCTCACATCATCAGGACTGTAGTGGCACAAGAAAACAGCTACCACCACAATCTCAAGGGCAGTAAATTCTGACCCAGCCATCGGAGTCAAAGTCCCCTTGATTAATTCTGAAACACATCTGAACAAAACATGTTGACAGACAATCTTTTGGCTGCCAGAAAATTCAGACAGTTTATTTCAGATTGTGTGTGTGTCTGTCTCTGTGTCTGTGTGTGTGTGTGTGTGTCTGTGAAATGTTTCTGACCTGTGCAGCATTTTCAAACAGCACTGTCAGGAAATGGTTCATCCTTGGGGCAGGTCATTAAATCCCTGCTGCTAAAAGCAGGAATAACTTCATACCTTCCTGAATTATTGTCTGGTATTTGATCTGTTCTTGTGTCTAGGATGGTCCTGTCCCCCTAGTGATCCCAGAGTGGTCAATGTTTGTGTCTGAGTGGAATAAAACATACTGCCTGTGCCAACAGTGCAGCAAATCAGTGACTGTCATTGTAACAAGAGCGTGTTCTATAATCAGCTTTGAAGGTGTAGTTGTCTTTGAAGAATATTGTTATCTCTCATGTAATTGTGGGTTAACACAAGTATCAGTAGAGCACAGTAACTTCTAGAGTGAGCAGTTTCACATTCAAACTGACAATGACTGATTCCTGTTAGTGTAAGGGTATAATATCAAAAGAACTGATCTGAAGGAGATGGGGATCAAGACCTGGGTCAAGAGCAGGCTCAGGGTGATCTGTCAGAGAAGAGTTCCCATCACCTATCCTGTGGGGATTGGCTCACTGCCATCAATTCAAACCCTCACTTTCCATGTGGAGATATTGTCTTAATGAATTATCTAATGTCATTGCCCATCATTGTTTTCAATCTGAATGTACACAATACAAATCACACGTCAGTACGTTTGTTAAATGACTGGAAGTAATGTAACGTATGACACTAAAGTCGGTGGTGTAGTGGACAGTTTGGAAGAATGTTGCAGGTTGCAGGGGGACTTGGATAAACTGCAGAATAGGGCTGAGAGGTGGCAAATGGAGTTAAATGCAGGCTAAATGTGAGGTGATGCATATTGAGAAGAATAACAGGAAGGCAGAGTACTGGGTCAATGGAATGATTCTTGGGAGTGTGGATGTGCAGAGGGATCTTGGAGTCCATGTACATAGATCCCTGAAAGTTGCCACCCAGGTTGATAGTGCTGGTAAGAAGGCATACGGTGTGTTAGGTTTCATTGGTAGAGGGATTGAGTTCCAGAGCTGCAATATCATGCTGCAACTATACAAAATGCTAGTGTGGCCACACTTGGAATATTGTATATAGTTCTGGTCACCATATTTTGGGAAGGATGTGGAAGCATTGGAAAAGATGTAGAGGAGATTTACCAGGTTGTTACCTGGTCTGGAGGGATGGTCTTATGAAGAAAGGCTGAGAGACTTGAGTCTGTTCTCATTGGAAAAAAGAAGGCTAAGAGGGGATTTGATAGAGACATACAAGATGATCAGAGGATTAGATAGGGTAGACAGTGAAAGTCTTTTTCATAGGATGATGATGTCAGCTTGTATGAGGGGGCATAACTACAAATTGAGGGGTGATAGATTTAAGACAGGTGTCAGAGGCAGTTCTTGATTCAGAGAGTGGTAAGGGTGTGGAATGTCCTGCCTGCCAATATAGTTAACTCAGCCATATTAGGGAGATTTAAACAATCCTTGGATAAGCACATGGATGATGATGGGAGAGTGTAGGGGGACGAGCTGAGAATAGTTCACAGGTCGGTGCAACATTGAGGGCCGAAGGGCCTGTTCTGCACTGTATTGCCCATTGTGTTAGGTGCATTAGTCAGAGGGAAACGGATCTACGTGGTTTATTCTTCGTAGGATCGGTGTGGACTTGTTGGGCCTGTTTCCACACTGTAGGGAATTCAATCATCTTCTGATTGGCTCCAGCCTTAATTTAAAGCATCCACTTGTTGAAACATTTCCTTTTGAAAATGAAGCATTCAGTCTTCATAGTCGATGTCATGGGTATGAGCGAGTTGAGCCAGCCTAAACCAGGTCCCATCCCAGGGACTAGAGTAATGTTAATGAAGCATGGCTCTAACTGTAATACCAAATGGCCAAATTTGCTCAGTATGTCCAAGTGTGATACGGATGCAAATGCAGTAAAATTCTAGGAGTAACCTGAATACAAATGGCTTGTGTTACAAGACTGAAAGATGCGCCGATCTGTCTGATGGAAGTGACAAACAATTTAACAATAAACAAGAAGCTCAATTACTTTTATTTAACCTTATGCTTTTGCAATGTTTTCTGGCTGGAGTCACTGACATGATCCAGACCAACAGTACAAACCAGTCCAGGAATTTCCAGTTTCAAATGAGATGAGCGGTGGTTTTCTATTGGGATGGCTAGAACCGGACTGAACCATGATGCAAGCTACAAGTAAAACAAATTATATTCAGCTTCCTCACGATCCCAAATGCTGGATGCCATCACTGATAGGGTTGATTGGAACCAGTATACCCACTGGGGGTGAAACCTACCCCAGTTACCTCGGAACTGATGTTGGGAATCAACAGGGAATCCTATTAAAAGTATGCGCAAGTATATGCAGCTGCCAAGCAGGCAGCCATACGCCCCCAACCTTCTGATCCCATTGGATCGCCAGCAAAACTCGTTTGGACACAGTATAAGGACGGGTATGTCAGACCTGGGTAAGGTGCAGAAATAATGGAGGAATGATACTGTCTGTTCAGTGCCAATTCACAAGGTAGAGGTTGATGTCTCTATTGCTTATTGACTGTAGTCATCCGGGTTTAGTGTTTGGATTGTTTTCAATATTGTTTTGAAATTTGGAAGTAATTTGTAAATTTCCATTTCTGAAATAATTACAGGCACTTTATACTAAAATATACTGCTGACTGAATTATCAAGTGATTTGATTTCATACATAGTCGCTAAGCCTAAATACCATTGCTTTGTGTATGGAGCTTGTAAGAATACACACTAGTTGATATGATTTATTTTTGCATTGGGCTGTTAGATCTAAGAAGGAGTGTCTGGCTGAGCTAGTATCTTCATGTAGATATTTATACTGAACAGTGATGGTTTATAATTTTAAGATTGTACCAATATCTAAATTCTAGGGTTAGCTCAATATTAGAAAAAAATCAGTGTGGTTTAAAACTTTGTGTTATGTTATCATAATTTGGGGACAGCTTTACCCTCCAGCCAATATTTATTACCAACTCTTCTGCTCAAAATCATCATCAGATTTCTACATTTAATTCTAATTACTGTTAACCAAAGCGGTAGATCGGGCCATTTAATTGGGCATAATATTCATGTTTTTTTTCAAAAAAGAAAATACAATACATTGCAGAACTAATCTAAATTTTAGATAATAGATTTTTTTAGGAGCAAAACTTCAAAGAGTATTATATCCCAGCAAAGCTGGATTTATAAAAATAGATTTGCTTAATTCACCCATATGGTTATATGGCTTTTCCATACAAAATAAGAAAATAATGGGTAGGAAGGGAATCTCTAGTGCATAATTTAAAATGAACGAGTTTTTTGCCAGTATGGGCAATATATTTACTCCAGTGGGCTATTGGAGTTTGATTAATTTGAGAATTATTTATTTCAAAATTGCTCTTAGGGCTTCTAGCCTGCTGAAGAGCAAACATTATGGCCTCAAATAAGGTACACACGCAATACTCAGACCAGAATATGGGTAACCTCCATCAGATTAGTTTGTGCTACTTCTTTGCTGATGCCTATTTTTATTGAATATATATACATTGCATATACTTATAGCTGAAAATGTGTTGCTGGAAAAGCGCAGCAGATCAGGCAGCATCCAAGGAACAGGAGAATCAACATTTCGGGCATATGCCCTTCTTCAGGAATGAGGAAAGTGTGTCCAGCAGGCTAACATAAAAGGTAGGGAGGAGGGACTTGGGGGATGGGTGTTGGAAATGCGATAGGTGGAAGGAGGTCAAGGTGAGGATGATAGGCCGGAGTGGGGTGGGGGCGGAGAGGTCAGGAAGAAGATTGCAGGTTAGGAAGGCAGTGCTGAGTTCAAGGGATTTGACTGAGACAAGGTGGGGGGAGGGAAGATGAGGAAACTGGAGAAATCTGAATTCATCCCTTGTGGTTGGAGGGTTCCTAGTCGGAAGATGAGGCGCTCCTCCTCCAACCGTCGTGTTGCTATGGTCTGGCGATGGAGGAGTCCAAGGACCTGCATGTCCTTGGTGGAACTGGAGGGGGAGTTGAAGTGTTGAGCCACGGGGTGGTTGGGTTGGTTTGTCCGGGTTTCCCAGAGGTGTTCTCTGAAACGTTCCGCAAGTAGGCGGCCTGTCTCCCTAATATAGAGGAGGCCACATCGGGTGCAATGGATGCAGTAAATGATGTGTGTGGAGGTGCAGGTGAATTTGTGGTGGATATGGAAGTATCCCTTGGGGCCTTGGAGGGAAGTAATGGGGGAGGTGTAGGCGCAAGTTTTACATTTCTTGCGGTTGAAGGGGAAGGTGCCGGGATTGGAGGTTGGGTTGATGGGGGGTGTGGACCTGACGAGGGTGTTACAGAGGGAGTGGTCTTTTCGGAACGCTGATAGGGGAGGGGAGGGAAATATATCGTTGGTGGTGGGATCCGTTTGGAGCTGGTGGAAATGACGGCAGATGATACGCTGTATATGGAGGTTGGTGGGGTGGTAGGTGAGGACCAGTGGGGTTCTGTCCTGGTGGCGGTTGGAGGGGCGGGGCTCAAGGACGGAGGAGCAGGAAGTGGAGGAGATGCGGTGGAGGGCATCGTCGACCACGTCTGGGGGAAAATTGCAGTCTTTGAAGAAGGAGGCCATCTGGGTTGTACGGTTTTGGAACTGGTCCTCCTGGGAGCAGATGGGGCGGAGACGAAGGAATTGGGAATATGGGATGATGTTTTTACAGGGGGCAGGGTGGGAGGAGGTGTAGTCTAAGTAGCTGTGGGACTCGGTCGGTTTATAGTAAATGTCCGTGTTGATTCGGTCGCCCAAGATAGAAATGGAAAGGTCTAGGAAGGGGAGGGAGGAGTCTGAGACGGTCCAGGAGAATTTGAGGTCGGTGTTGGTAAAGTGGATGAACTGTTCAACCTTCTCGTGGGAGCACGAGGCAGCGCTGATACAGTCATCGATGTAGCGGACGAAAAGGTGCCAGTGTAGCTGCGGAAGATGGACTGTTCCACATATCCTACGAATAGGCAGGCATAGCTGGGGCCCATGCGGGTGCCCATGGCTACTCCTTTGGTTTGGAGGAAGTGAGAGGATTGGAAAGAGAAGTTGTCCAGGGTGAGGACCAGTTCAGTCAGTCGAAGGAGGGTGTCAGTGGAAGGATATTGGTTGGTACGACGGGAAAGGAAGAAGCGGAGGGCTTTGAGTCCTTTGTGATGAGGGATGGAGGTGTACAGGGACTGGATGTCCATGGTGAAGATAAGGCGTTGGGGACCGGGAAGCGAAAATCATGGAGGAAGTGGAGGGCGTGAGTGGTGTCCCGAACGTAGGTGGGGAGTTCTTGGACTAAGGGGGACAGGACCGTGTCGAGGTATGCAGAGATGAGTTCGGTGGGGCAGGAGCAGGCTGAGACAATGGGTCGGCCGGGGCAGTCAGGTTTGTGGATTTTGGGCAGGAGGTAAAAACAGACAGTGCGGGGTTGTGGGACTATCAAGTTGGAGGCGGTGGATGGGAGATCCCCTGAGGTGATGAGGTTATGGATGGTCTGGGAGATGATGGTTTGGTGGTGGGAGGTGGGGTCATGATCAAGGGGGCAGTAGGAGGAGGTGTCCGCGAGCTGGCGTTGAGCCTCAGCGGTGTAAAGGTCGGTGCGCCAAACTACTACCACGCCTCCCTTGTCTGCCGGTTTGATAGTGAGGTTAGGGTTGGAACGGAGGGAGTGGAGGGCTGCACGTTCTGAGGGTGAGAGGTTGGAGTGGGTGAGAGGGGTGGAGAAGTTGAGGCGGTTAATGTCGCGGCGGCAGTTGGCTATGAAGAGATCGGGGGCGGGTAAGAAGCCAGCATGGGGTGTCCAGGTGGATGGGGTGTGTTGGAAACAGGAGAAGGGGTCGTCAGAGGGTGGGCGAGAATCTTGGTTGAAGAAGTAGGCACGGAGGCGAACGCGGCGGAAGAATTGTTCGAGCGTCACGCCGCGTGTTGAACTCGTTAATCTGAGAGCGTAGGAGAATGAAGGTGAGGTCTCTGCTGAGGACTGATCTTTCATCCTCAGAGAGGGGTACTTCTGGAGGGATGGCGAAAACACGGCAGGGCTGGGAGCTAGGACCTGGTGTGGGGCTGGAGCTGGGAGTGGGGGCGGGGTTGGGCTTGGGGGCGGGGACGGAGATCGGTGTGGGGGCGGAGTTGGGCGTGGTGATGGAGATCGGCGTGGGGGCGGGGTTAGGCCCGCCGTGACCATTCCCTCCGTGACTCCCTCGTCAGGTCAACACCCCCCCACGAACCCAACCTCCAATCCCGGCACCTTCCCCTGCAACCGCAAGAAATGTAAAATTTGCGCCCAGACCTCCCCCATTACTTCCCTCCAAGGCCCTAAGGGATACTTCCATATCCACCACAAATTCACCTGCACCTCCACACACATCATTTATTGCATCCGCTGCAACCGATGTGGCCTACTCTATATTGGGGAGACAGGCTGCCTATTTGCGGAACGTTTCAGAGAACACCTCTGGGACACCCGGACAAACCAACCCAACCACCCCGTGGCTCAACACTTCAACTCCCCCTCCCACTCCACCAAGGACATGCAGGTCCTTGGACTCTTCCATCGCCAGACCATAGCAACACGACGGTTGGAGGAAGAGCACCTCATCTTCCGCCTAGGAACCCTCCAACCACAAGGGATGAACTCAGATTTCTCCAGTTTCCTCATCTCCCCTTCCCCCACCTTGTCTCAGTCAAATCCCTTGAACTCAGCACCGCCTTCCTAACCTGCAATCTTCTTCCTGACCTCTCCGCCCCCACCCCACTCCTGCCTATCACCCTCACCTTGACCTCCTTCCACCTTTCGCATTTCCAACGCCCCTCCCCCAAGTCCCTCCTCCCTACCTTTTATCTTAGCCTGCTGGATACACTTTCCTCATTCCTGAAGAAGGGCATATGCCCGAAATGTCGATTCTCCTGTTCCTTGGATGCTGCCTGATCTGCTGCGCTTTTCCAGCAACACATTTTCAGCTCTCATCTCCAGCATCTGCAATCCTCACTTTCTCCTGTATGTAGTTATATACAAGGAGGAAATGGTTTATACTTAATTACAATGGACACTTTGCGGTCCCAACCTTGCAAGGGGGGAGATGATAAAGATCGAACTTGACCTGCTGTGTGGACTTGCATTGCCAGCATTGGTGCACAAGAAGGGACAGTTTACCTGTGCAATCTTGAGCAAACAGAGACTGTGTACCAACTACGCCAGAAAGATGTCCTTGTGTGCCGAAAGACTGAATGTTGCCAAGAATGACTTTTGCAGTGGTCAGCTGCATAAAAAATTAACAGTTCATTTACAGAACAAGTCTAAATGGTCTTTACCATGTAAAGGTGTTGTGTGCCAGTTGGATTACATTTGTGCGATGAGCATCCCTGATGAGCCTAATCCCCTTTCAGATAGATCACGTAGTAAAAGAGACAAAGGGGGGTGTTTCTAGAAACCTATAATAAAATTTTTGGAGAGGATGAAGTAATTTGTTACATCCTTACTTCAGTAAGAGACTCCCTGACCCCTTTTTATCCTTCCAAATCCTAACATGGGGCTACGGAATAGTACTGAAAATGTGTTGCTGGAAAAGCGCAGCAGGTCAGGCAGCATCCAAGGAGCAGGAGAATCGACATTTCAGGCATGAGCCCTTCTTCAGGAATAGTACTAAATATTTACAGGATGTAATATCATTTTAGTTATACCCTATTCCCACCTGCTACACCTTTATGGACTTCCTCCAATAAATCCGCAATATCCTATCCAAGTTACTACAAAGGTAAGGAATGGGGGTGCGCTTATGTAAGAGTGCCCACTTTTTTTTTCTATGATTAAACGTATTAGTCGCCACTGCTTTTCTGAAGGACTATGCATCTCATGTGTATGCCTTAAAGAAAAATGTATCCCTATTATCACTGGAATTTCAACTCTATGTGGAGAGGGTAACAATACCCACCTTCATGACGATGCCCCTAACGGCACTAATATTTTCCCAGTTATTGGAGGGGAAGTACCATTTTGGCCATGTTTCTTATCTAGAAACTCACCTCATTAGTACTGGATGATTTTCAAACTCAGCACCCAGGGCCAAATTATGTAATCATGGATTATCCACAGACCCCAGGAAGTCACAAAGATAGGCCAGCGTCTTACTGGGAAGGTCCCTATATTGCCTATGCTAAACCTGACTTTTTTTCAGTTATAATAAGGCAGCTAACTATCTTGTCCTGAATAGAGCAAGCAGTCCACATGCCGGAGCTGTAGGAACACTATTTCCAACTCCTGTTCCCTGTCCAATTACCTGGCAATGAAATCATAATTCCCCTTTTAAACATACAGTTTCGCCTGACTTCTGTGCAGAATGGAAGAATCCAAAGACCATATCAAGAAGTAAAACACACTCATTGGCATATGCAGCTCTTATTGTTCTTTCATTATGAAAGTCCTTAAGTATTATTAGTCATCAAAACCATAATTATCTCACTTGTGGACTCACAATTTTGAGAAATGAGACAACTCCTGCCTTAATAGAAATTAGGGACATGCTTTCAGAATTCCGCCAATTTGCCTATCAAAACCAATTACATACTTGCGAAATCATGTGGATTTTGCACTATAGTTAAAGGAAAATGCATTATGAGGGTCACTGACATTTTTGAAAACGTTACTAGACATATTGATAATATTCACACTTTTGTCAACCAAATGAATGAAGGTGCGGGATGCGAAGATTGGGGTTTTGGCTCATGGTAAAACTGATTAATTAATATGTCTTTGTATGATGCTATTGTTTTAATTGGTCTTTTTGTTGGTATTGTGATACTTAAGCGTATTATTGATAAATATTAACTTACAGTCATAGAGATGTACAGCATGGAAACAGACCCTCTGGTCCAACCCGTCCATGCCAACCAGATATCCCAACCTAATCTATCCCACCTGCCAGCACCCGGCCCATATCCCTCCAAACCCTTCCTATTCATATACCCATTCAAATGCCTCTTAAATGTTGCAATTGTACAACCTTCACCACTTCCTCTGGCAGCTCATTCCATACCCATACCGCCCTCTGCATGAAAAAGCTGTCCCTTAGGTCTCTTTTATATCTTTTCCCTCTCACTCTAAACCTGTGCCCTCTCGTTCTGGACTCCCAGATCCCAGGGAAAAGACTTTGCCTATTTACCCTCTCCATGCCACTCATAATTTTGTAAACCTCTATAAGGTCACCCCTCAGCTTCCGATGCTCCAGCGAAAACAGCCCCAACCTCTTCAGCCTCTCCCTATAGCTCAAATCCTCCAACCCTGGCAACATCCTTGTAAATCTTTTCTGAACCCTTTCAAGTTTCACAACATCCTTCCGATAGGAAGGAGACCAGAATTGCATGCAATATTCCAACCAATGTCCTGTACAGCCGCAACATGACCTCCCAACTCCTGTACTCAATACTCTGACCAATAAAGGAAAGCATACCAAACGCCTTCTTCACTATCCTATCTACCTGCGATTGCTTCTTCTTTACTTAAATCATGATGAGAAAACATCATTGGCTGCCCTTGATTCCCCTTCGGCAGAAGAGGAAGTATGGCAGTCTTTTAGAACATAGAATAGAACATAGAACAGTACAGCACAGAACAGGCCCTTCAGCCCACGATGTTGGGCCGACCATTGATCCTCATGTATGCACCCTCAAATTTCTGTGACCATATGTATGTCGAGGAGTCTCTTAAATGTCCCCAATGACCCTGCCTCCACAACTGCTGCTGGCAACGCATTCCATGCTCTCACAACTCTCTGTGTAAAGAACCCGCCTCTGACATCCCCTCTATACTTTCCTCCAACCAGCTTAAAACTATGACCACTCATGTTAGTCATTTCTGCCCTGGGAAATAGTCTCTGGCTACCGACTCTATCCCCTCTTCTCCTCCTTTTCTCCAATGAAAAAAGTCTGAGCTCAGTCAACCTCTCCTTATAAGATAAGCCCTCCAGTCCAGGCAGCATCCTGGTAAACCTCCTCTGAACCCGCTCAAAGGCATCCACATCTTTCTTATAATAGGACAACCAGAACTGGACGCAGTATTCCAAGTGCGGTCTAACCAAAGTTTTATGGAGCTATAACAAGATCTCACGATTCTTAAACTCAATACCCCTGTTAATGAAAGCCAAAACACCATATGCTTTCTTAACAACCCTGTCCACTTGGGTGGCCATTTTAAGGGATCTATGTACCTGCACCCCAAGATCCCTCTGTTCCTCCACACTACCAAGAATCCTATCCTTAATCCTGTACTCAGCTTTCAAATTCGACCTTCCAAAATGCATCACCTCGCATTTATCCAGGTTGAACTCCAGTGCTGCCACTGAATTCGATTAATTTGATCTATGCCTTTATGGTATGGTCATAGAATGACCAAAGCGGGGAATGAGGATCTAAAATTCGAATTTAGGCAACAAAAATATGTAGATTTTTATTATAACAAAATGGTTTCTCGATTTAAAAGAATATATAAAATGGCATGTGAACCATACTGCTAAACATATTGCTGATTTGCAGAATTAAGTTGCAGTTCAAAGATAAGAGGACAATAGAGTTTTCAAAAGATGAATACTGACACGTTAATTGACCATTTGAACTAACCTTGAACTGATACATGGCGTGACAATTTACGTAAATAAGATACCATTGGATTAACCTGTCTTCAATCGTATCACCATATTACAGTTGATTGGACTTTTTTTGTAATTAAGAACCCTTTCCCAGGAAATATCATTGGATTAACTTGCTGCAAATTATGTCACCTTATTATATGTGATTGGTATTTCTTGTACTATTACTAAAAATTATATAAATAATGTGTAATTTCAAATGTAATTGCGCAACTTCACCACAGAACACAGAAGCTTCAATCTCTGTGTTGCTGGATAGAATTGCATCAAGGTACCTTAATTCAATAAACTAGTGACCCTTGCTTTTTGAATAGACCACATTTGTTGATTGTTTTGACCGATCTTGAACCAAGAGGCCCCTCTTGAGGGGTCGTAGATCTTCATGCTCACAATGAATAATGCCTGGACACACACACAAGTGTTATAAGTTGGATCAAACTCCCATGGTTATCTCTTTATTCCTATTCATTTACGGGATGTGGGCATCATGAGCAAGTCAGCATTTATTGCCCATCCTTAGTTACCCCTTGAGAAGGATAGAGAGGGACAATAAGAGTGAGGTCAGTGATGTATCCATTGGTGGAAGCATATCTTGCTCACTAAGCCCCCTTCCCTCAGGAAATGCAGTATAATTCTGCTCACTTGGTCCTGGGAAATGGGAAATAATTGTTGACCTCGGCAACAATGGACACACATCGGTGTGAGGAGAATTACATTTCAAACAGTAAGTGCAATGTTCTTGTTTAAAGCGGACTGCTCTTAAAAAAAAACAAAGCTCAGCAATGCTGTAATCTCGATCTCCCTAAGGAGTTTCCACACAGTATAAGGAAAGGTCTCAGGAATGCATGAACTCAGTTTCAAACAAGAAGCTTATCAGCTGACTGAAGGACAGATTACCTCACCGGGAAAAATGCATCTTCCAAATAATCAGGTGCAAAAGGCGTTCTACACCATCCTTGCTTTTACTGGCATCCCTGGTATGGCATTATGACAATTGAACTTGTTTTAATCTGCTCTCTGGATTTATCTTTTGAACAATGTCTCCAGGTCACTGACTGGTAAGCCTTACCCAAAAAAGGGAACAGTGATAATAATTCACTGAGCTAAATTCTCAGTCAATTCCTCTCTGACAGAGACTCCCAACTTCACTGGAGCTGCAGCATTTTCTGAATTTTGTGTTCTGCCATCTGTTCCGGTTTCATACGGTTTGAAGGTAGGAGGAGAGATCGTGTAAGTTAGTTCTGAAGGAGTAGACCTGAAATGTTAATTCTGCTTTCTCTCCCACATATTCTGTCAGTACTGCTGAGAAATTTGTTTTTGTTTAATAAATGAGGCCTGTTTTCGCTAAAATTTATAAAGTTAGGGGCTGAACTGAGCAAAGTCCCAAAGACATTAACAGGGAAAGACAAACTATTCACATTGGATGGCGATTATAGATTGAGGATTCTAGATCCGGTGAACAGCTAAGCTACTTAGTGTTCTTGTTTTGGAGACTAAGTGTAGAGTTATGGCAGCGCAGGCAGTGGAATATTCCTCCTGCAGGATGTTTGAGGTAGGGGTGACCACCGATGCTCCTGCCGACTTCACCTGCAGGAAGTGCAGCCAGCTCCAGCTCCTCACAGACCGCGTTAGGGAACTGGAGCTGGATGAACTGAGGATTATTCGAGAGGTTGATAGATAGAAGCTACAGGGACATAGTTATGCCAGAGAACAGAGGTAGCTGGGTAACAGTTAGAGGTGGGAAGGGGAGGAGGCAGGCAGTGCAGGGATCCCCTGTGATCATTCCCCTCAACAATAAGTATTTGGATAAGCTTTGGATACTGTTGGGGGGGGGGGGTAGACCGGCCTAGCAGTGGTAAGCTACAGTGATTGGGTCTCTGGCACGAGGTCCGGCTCTGAGGCCCAGAAGGGAAAGGGGGAGAGGAGGAAAGCGCTAGTTATAGGAGACTCTACAGTTAGAGGGACAGACAGGCGGTTCTGTGGGCATGGGCGAGACTCTCAAATGGTTTGTTGCCTCCCGGGTGCCAGGGTCCGAGACGTCTCGGACTGTGTTTTCAGAATCCTTAAGGGGGAGGATGTGCAGCCAGAAGTCGTGGTGCACATTGTCACCAACGACATAGGTAGGAAGAGGGATGGGGAGGTCATTCAGGAGCTCAGGGAGTTAGCCTGGAAGCTAAAAGCTAGGACGGACAGAGTCGTCATTTCTGGGTTGTTGCCGATGCCGCGTGACAGTGAGGCAAGGAATAGGGAGAGAGTGTAGTTGAACACGTGGCTGCAAGGATGGTGTAGGAGGGAGGGCTTCAGGTATTTGGACAATTGGACTGCATTCTGGGGAAGTTGGGACCTGTACAAGCAGGACGGGTTGCACCTGAACCAGAAGGGCACCAATATCCTGGGAGGTAGGTTTGCTAGCACTCTTCGGGGGGGTTTAAACTAATTTGGCAGGGGGATGGGATCCGGACTTGTAGTCCAGCAAGTAGGTTAACTGTTTTTCTGGATGTCCAAGAATGTAGGGAGGCTGTGGAGAAGGTAGCACTGACAGGGAATACTTGCAGACACAGAGACGGGCTTACTTCAACGCAAGGAGTATCAGAAATAAGGTGGGTGAACTTAAGGCATGGATCGGTACTTGGGACTACGATGTTGTGGCCATCACGGAAATGTGGATAGAAGAGGGACAGGAATAGTTGTTGGAGGTTCCTGGTTACAGATGCTTCAGTAAGATTGGGGGAGGTGGTAAAAAAGGAGGGGGAGTGGCGTTACTAATGAGAAATGGTATAACAGCTGCAGAAATGCAGTTCGAAGGGGATCTGCCTTTGGAGGTAGTATGGGCTGAAGTCAGAAATAGGAAAGGAGCAGTCAACTTGTTGGGTGTTTACTATAGGCCCCCCCAATAGCAGCAGAGATGCGGAAAAACAGATTGGGAAACAGATTTTGGAAAGGTGCAGAAGCCACAGGGTAGTAGTCATGGGCGATTTCAACTTCCCAAATATTGATTGGAAGCTCTTTAGATCAAGTAGATTGGACAAGGCGGTGTTTGTGCAGTGTGTCCAGGAAGCGTTTCTAACTCAGTATGTAGATTGTCTGACCAGAGAGGAGGCCATATTGGATTTGTTACTTGAAAATGAACGAGAAGAAGTGATGGGCTTGTTAGTGGATGAGCATCTAGGTGATGGTGACCACAATTCTGTGACTTTCACCTTGGTTATGGAGAGAGATAGGTGCGTGCAACAGGGCAGGTTTTACAATTGGGGGAAGGGTAATTACGATGCTGCAAGACAGGACCTGAGGAGCATAAATTGGGAGCACAGGCTGTCAGGGAAGGATGTTGTTGAAATGTGGAACTTTTTCAAGGAACAGATACGATGTGTCCTTGATATGTATGTACCTGTCAGGCAGGAAAGAGATGGTCGTGTGAGGGAACCTTGGTTGACGAGGGAGGTTGAATGTCTTGTAAGGAGGAAGAAGGAGGCTTACATAAGGTTGAGGAAACAAGGTTCAGACAGGGCATTGGAGGGATACAGGATAGCCAGGAGGGAGCTGAAGAAAGGGATTAGGAGAGCTAAGAGAGGGCAAGAAAAATCTTTGGCGGGTAGGATCAAGGATAACCCCAAGGCCTTTTATGCGTATGTGAGAAACGTTAGAATGACGAGAACGAGGGTAGGTCCAATCAAGGACAGTAGTGGGAGACTGTGTATTGAGTCGGAAGAGATAGGAGAGGTCTTGAATGAGTACGTTTTTTCAGTATTTACAAATGAGAGGGACCGTATTGTTGAAGAGGAGAGTATGAAACGGACTGGTAAGCTAGAGGAGATACTTGTTGGGAAGGAAAATGTGTTGAGCATTTTGAAAAACTTGAGGATAGACAAGTCCCCCGGGCCTGACAGGATATATCCCTAGGATTGTGTGGGAAGCAAGAGAGGAAATTGCTGAACCGTTGGCAATGATCTTTTCGTCTTCACTGTCAATGGGGGTGGTGCCAGGGGACTGGAGAGTGGCGAATGTTGTGTCCCTGTTCAAAAAAGGGAATAGGGATAGCCCCGGGAATTACAGGCCAGTTAGTCTTACTTCGGTGGTAGGCAAAGTAATGGAAAGGGTACTGAGGGATAGGATTTATGAGTATCTGGAAAGACACTGCTTGATTAGTGACAGCAAGCACGGATTTGTGAGGAGTAGGTCTTGCCTTACAAGTCTTATTGAATTCTTTGAGGAGGTGACCAAGCATGTGGATGAGGGTAGAGCAGTGGATGTAGTGTACATGGATTTTAGTAAGGCATTTGATAAGGTTCCCCATGGTAGGCTTATGCGGAAAATCAGGAGGCATGGGATAGTGGGAAGTTTGGCCAGTTGGATAGAGAACTGGCTAACCGGTCGAAGTCAGAGAGTGGTGGTAGATGGTAAATATTCAGCCTGGAGCCCAGTTACAAGTGGAGTTCTGCAGGGATCAGTTCTGGGTCCTCTGCTGTTTGTAATTTTTATTAATGACTTGGAAGAGGGAGTCGAAGGGTGGGTCAGTAAATTTGCAGACGATACGAAGATTGGTGGAGTTGTGGATAGTGAGGAGGGCTGTTGTCGGCTGCAAAGGGACTTAGATATGATGCAGAGATGGGCTGAGGAGTGTCTAATGGAGTTCAATCCTGTCAAGTGTGAGGTTGTCCATTTTGGAAGGACAAATAAGAATGCGGAATATAGGGTTAACGGTAGGGTTCTTAGTAAGGTGGAGGAGCAGAGGGATCTTGGAGTCTATGTTCATAGACCTTTGAAAGTTGCCACTCAGGTGGATAGAGCTTGTAAGAAGGCCTATGGTGTATTAGCGTTCATTAGCAGAAGGATTGAATTCAAGAGTCATAAGGTGATGTTGCAGCTGTATAGAACCTTGGTAAGGCCACATTTGGAATACTGTGTGCAGTTCTGGTCGCCTCATTTTAGGAAAGATGTAGAAGCTTTGGAGAGGGTGCAGAGGAGATTTACCAGGATGTTGCCTAGAATGGAGAATAGGTCGTACAAGGATAGGTTGAGCGTGCGAGGTCTTTTTTCATTGGAATGACGAAGGATGAGGGGTGACTTGATAGAGGTTTATAAGATGATCAGGGGTATAGATAGAGTAGACAGTCAGAGAATTTTCCCCCGGGTACAACAGAGTGTTACAAGGGGACATAAATTTAAGGTGAAGGGTGGAAGGTATAGGGGGGATGTCAGGGATAGGTTCTTTACCCAGAGAATGGTGGGGGCATGGAATGCGCTGCCTGTGGGAGTGGCAGAGTCAGAATCATTGATGACCTTTAAGCGGCAATTGGATAGGTACATGGATAGGTGCTTAAGCTAGGACAAATGTTCGGCACAAAATCATGGGCCGAAGGGCCTGTTCTGTGCTATATTGTTCTATGTTCTATGAGGGAGCATAATCTGGGGTGGCATGGTGGCTCAGTGGTTAGCTGTGCTGCCTCACAGCACCAGAGTCCCAGGTTCAATTCCAGCCTTGGATGACTATCTGTGTGGAGTCTGCACATTTTGTCTGGATTTTCTCCCACAGTCCAAAGATGTGCCACGCTAAATTGCCTGTAGTGTTAGATGCATTAGTCAGAGGGAAATGAGTCTGGGTAGGTTACTCTTCGGAGGGTTGGGGTGGACTTGTTGTGCCTGTTTCCACACTGTAGGTAATCTATTAAATTCCAGTGCGTTCAGGAGGGATGTTCGGAAGCACTTCCACATAAAAAGGGTGGGAGAGGATTAGAAATCTCTTCCACACACAGCAGTGGATACTGGATGATTTGTTAACTTTATATCTGAGATAGTTCTTTGGTTTGTTAAGCAAAGAATTTAAGGATAATGCAGCTGTTTTGATTTGTAAAGCTTAATCTATCATCCTTTTTGGAAATTCTCTCCTCCCCACTGCCTCTGGTCAGGAAATTCAAATATTAACAGATTGCCCTCCTGATCCCTGCATGTCAAGGCATTTGTCATGCACAGATGTGTAGAATTACAGTGTGAATATCACAGCAGTTCCAACATTCACACATTGTCACTAAGGGAGCCTTGCATTCTCTGTAAGTGCAAGATACATGGAGTAGCTTGGTTGAAATCTTACATAAGTTCTGATGACCTGTTTTCTGGTCCTGTAGTGGCTCCAATCAGGATTTTGTCCAATGCCAAGAGCTAGGGATAACCTGACCCAAGGGAAAGAGGAGAATTTGTTTTATTGACAGTCCAATCTCCAGTCCTATGACTGGGTTAGGATCAAGGTTTCCAATTGGGTTCTGCCTCCAGCAGAGTTGGAGCTAATACCTTTAAGGATCTTTTACAGTTATTCAAATGGTTATCTTGTAACCAAACAAAATCAGAGATTTCTTTCTGCTCCCTGAGGAGGACTGTGTACTCAGATCCCATCCTAGCTCCATAATCTCTGGAGTGAATGGGCTGGAGGACAATCTTAAAATTCAAACTCACTCAATCCAAAGCAATTCTACAGACACAATGGGCAGGTCATTGGTGGTAAAATCTTATTGTTGCTCTCCGAAACAGGCAGGGGGATCTCCTGTTCAGTAATTCGCTATTTCTTTTCCTATTTGCTTTACACAGTTAATTTGCTGGCAATTTGCATTCTTTCCCAGCATAAGTGTGGTGTTTCCTCTTGCTTGACTCGTTACCTGGTGGTTATGGCAGCTGCCGATCTGATGTTATTTTCACTGATGTTATGCTGAGGAGAATTCCCTGTTTTTATTACCCACAGTCTTTTCTGGACATCACCCCTGTGTGTAGTGTTATTGGGGCACTGTTTCGTGCAGCCATGGACTGCTCTGTCTGGTTCACCGTCACTTTCTCCTTTGACCGGTTTGTTGTCAGAAGCTGAGAACAAAATATTGCACTGAGAAAACTGCGACAATGGTTCTAGCAACAACCTGCATCTGTTCTGTCTGAAAAACATCCCTTTCTATTTTCAATATGAATCTTCGATGATGATCAGCAATGTGCCATTCTACTGTAAAATAAAATCAAGTTACTGCACTGAGACTTGGTGGGTGGCATTGGATCGGCTTGATACAGTTTTAACCCCTTTACTGCCATTCGCTTTAATTCTGTTGCTCAATGCTCTGACAGTCATACACATTTTAGTGACCAGTCAAGTCCGAAAGAGGCTGAAGGGTGACAGCAAAGGAGAGAACTGAAGAGACCCAGAGATGGAGAGCAGAAGGAAGTCTGTGATTTTGCTCTTCTCCATATCGGGGAGCTTCATCCTCCTGTGGTTAATCAATGTTGTGGATTTCTTGTATTACGTCATTCAAGGAATGAATATTGACGAATACCCACCTTTTCAACTTCACCTCAATAAGGATGGTTATATGCTGCAGACTCTAAGTTGTTGCACAAACACATTTATTTATGCAGCGTTTTCTCGGTTCAGACCAAAGTTCAGTAACACAGCTAAATACCTGGTTACATGAATTCTTTGTGTTATAAATAAATAAAACTCCTTGGTGAAGCACATAGGAGGGACTTGTTGTTCCTGGGCTTGAATGATTTTTGTTTCATTAATTTGTGCAACATGGACATCATTGGCTGGGTCAGCATTTACTCCCTGTCCCTAGTTGTCCTTTGAAAAGGTGGTGGTCTCCTTCCTTTTTGAATCGCTGCAGTCCATGTGCTTTGGTTCACCTACAATGTTGTTAGGGAAGGAGTTCTTGGATTTTAATGCAGCAATACTGAAGGAGCGGTGACATATTTCCAAGTCAGGATGATGAGTAGCTTAAAGGTAAACTTGGAGGTGCTGGTGTTCCCATGTATCTGCTGACCTTCTCCATCCAGGTTGAAGTGGTTGTGGGTTTGGAAGGAATTGTACAGGGCTGTGAATTTCTGCAGTGCATCTTGTAGATGCTACACACTGGCCTACTGAGCATCGGTGGAGGCAAGAGTGAATATATGTGGATGTGGTACCAATCAAGCGGACTGTTTTGTCCTGGATGGTGTCAAGCTTCTTGAGTGTTTGTTGGAGCAACACCCATCCAGACAAGTGGGGAGTATTCTATGACACCCTGACAAGAATCCTTATCCCAGTGCAGGAAGAGAGTCGAGCTGCAAACCTGCGGATTCCTCATCATTGCATAATCCAAAGGAACTGTCTGGGAAAGTTAAATTTCCTATTGGGTAATTCCAAATGGAATTCCCTATTGGGTAATTCCTATCAGCTTGGAATCATCTATTCATCTCCATCAAATTCAAATACTTCAGAGGGTTCTGATACAATTTCATAGAATAATTCTTCAGAAAATGTTTGACCATTCAACAGACCCCATACTAATGGCAAAAACAGCCAACTATGAGCTGTTTCGAATCAAGAAAGTGTGGCAGGTATTATATGACATTATCAGTTCCCACCCACCGAACAAATTTCTGGCTCCCGATTTTTCAGCATCAGACAAGTGTGGAGGCTGAAAAACCTCAAGGATTCAGTCAAGGGGGGTTAGAGAGGAAGGGCAACAGCTCACAGCACTATCCAAACTGACAGCACACACAAACACATGCACAAATACACATACACGCATGCACAGATATATATACACACACACACATACAAATGCACACCATTGCGGTATGGAAATTGTTGCAATTGGACTGAGGTCCCTCGATGAAGATGCTCATGTGGAGAAATGTTGTGCATCTCCTGCAATGTGGAAATGATTTATCTTTGAGTAGTATTCCTGACGTTATTCAAAACAGAGTGTTTCTAGTGCAATTATATCCAGGCAACTCCATGTGAACCTATTTGTGAGGAGACAGTGTGAATTTTATTATACTTTCTGCTGCTTACAGTGTTTTCTGAAGTATTAGATTAGATTACTTACAGTGTGGAAACAGGCTCTTTGGCCCAACAAATCCACACCGCCCCGCCGAAGCGCAACCCACCCATACCCCTACATTTACCCCTTACCTAACACTACGGGCAATTTAGCATGGCCAATTCACCTAACCTGCACATCTTTGGACTGTGGGAGGAAACCGGAGCACCCGGAGGAAACCCACGCAGACACGGGGAGAACGTGCAAACTCCACACAGTCAGTCGCCTGAGGCGGGAATTGAACCCGGGTCTCTGGCGCTGTGAGGCAGCAGTGCTAACCACTGTGCCACCATGCCGCCCATTCTCACAAATTCTAAGTGAGAAAGGATTCAAAAATGGTAGCAGTGAGACCAGCACTGGGCATGTTCATCTCCTTCTCCTTATATTTCAAGGACAGTATCACAAGTCATCCAGCAAAACTGTTCTGTGTCTCCAAAGGTATTCTTTGAAGAACAAAACAAACGCGCAATATGAGAGATTCACAGACTTAAATGTTTTCTCCAAAAATAAATCTGATTCTTGTGGAAAGTTCACTAGAGGGTGGCATTGTATCACTTTAGACACAAGATGGGCAGACAGAGAGAAAGACAGAGACTCGTGCCTTTGATTCACCATATTTTAATTCATTCATCCAAAATTCCATCAGGACAAAGTGAGTACCATTGCAGGCAGAGACGGACAGACACATACACACACGTATGTCAACATTATCATCAACATTGTATTATCTTAAATACAAAAGGGACAGAGAGAGAAAGAGGTGTTTGATCCCATTTTAATGGCTTCATCCCGAAAACAACAGAGACCCCATTGCAGAGACACACATAAACATAGATTCCTGCAGTAACATGAACACACACTAGACACAAACACATAGATAGGTACAAAGACAGACACAGATACACGTAATCAAAAATGTACTGTAATATATACACGAACACACACACATATACCTTCAGACACACACAGTCATTCACACAGATGCACAGACACACACACAGATACAGAGATAGAAACCTACACAGATTGACACAGAAACACACACACTTACTTGCAGACACACAGACACATACAGAAACAAACACACACAGGGTACACATTCAGACTCAGATATTGTCAAGGACAGCAAAAGTGAAGCCACTAATAAAATTCCTCATTCCAAAAACTAAATGAGAAATCAGTAGATTTTTTGGAATGTGAGAGTTTACTGGAAATGTGTGCATAATTTCAAATAAAGAGCTGTGCCTTTGTTATGAAGGTGTTATAGTGTACTGTACCTTTAGGAAAGTATCTGACTGCACCAAGTGTTCTGAACAAGATACAATGAAACCTTTTAATCCAGCAGCTAGAATAGTCGGTTGGAGACAAAAAACAAATGTGAATTAGGCCAATCAATTTAAATTATACACCAAAAAAAAAACCAAACTCCAATCAAGTTTGAATCTAGTATATCGACAATATTAAAAGCTGATGACAAAATCTGGTGCTTGGGGATATAAAACCAGAAAAACGTGAACAGTTGAGAGAGAACTGCCAAGCCACCAATAAATGCAGACTGCCCACACAATAGGTTTCTTAAAGGTACATTTATCTATCAACGACCTGTGAAAGAGAAATTCTAAGAAGAAGAAAATCTACAGAGGAAGATACAAATGGCAGATTTGACAGCTGCCTGGTTTTGAAATTTGGATTTTTGTAAATCTTAATCAGAGGTTTTATTGGACTAGTATTATAAAAGGGAAAGTAACAATACGAGATGTAAATGGTTATTAGTTAATTATTTTCTGTTATACTTTCAGAAATAAAGTTGTTACTTTTTACTTTAACTAGTTCTTGGCCTCTCAAATTTTCGCAGATTTCTGCACTGAGTAAATCATTTTGTATTACAGGTTTAAATTAGTAGAGGGTTCACCCCGTGTTGTAACACCTTTAACAAATCTGTGAAGGAAACTACAAAAAAAGTAGTCTGGTTAGCAGAATGCGAAGCATCCTTTGTAAGGATGAAAGCAATTTGAAAAATGAACCAGTGTTGGCCATCTCTGATTTTTCCAGCCTTTTCAAAATGGCATTTGATGCTGATAACTTGGAGTTGTGTGCTGTCTTGTTCCAGTACGATGAATCAGGAGTAGAGAAACCCATAGGGTACTTCTCTTAGGAACAATATCAGTTATAGGAAAAATACTGTCCTCGAGAAGAAGAGGCTGTGGGATTGCTGTTGGCTTTTCAATACTTTGAAGTCTACATCTGACAAGGATTAATGAAATGCAAAGTTACACTGATCAAGACCAATTAGCCTTCATTGAGAAGTTTAAAATGAAGAAAGCAAGGCTAATCCAATGGAGTCTTTTGCTGCAACCATTTAATGTAAAAATCGTACACATTGCTGGAAAACTTAACGTAATTGCTGATGTATTGTTCCAAGGTGAGAAATAATAAATGGATTGCAGTCAGTGAAGTAGCACCACCCAGAAAGTTTGTGATTTCTAATAAACCTGTTGGACTATAACCTAGTGTTGTGCGACTTCTAACTTTGTTCATCCGAATCCAACATTGGCACCTTCATGTCACAATGAACCAAAGACATCTCTTTACATACAATTATATTTACATGCATTTAAGGTGGATTCGATAACTGAAATGACTTCCATTTACCTTCAGAAGGAAGATGTCAGACAGTGGTCTTGCCCCACTGAGCCTTGGTAGCAGCTATCCCAAGCTTTAGTGTGCTCTTCAGCAAGTAGTCCTGGACCTTAACACGTGTCAGTCTGCAACACGTAGTCAAGGTCACCTCCTTGTTCTGGAAGACCAACAACTTTCGGGCAGACAAAAAGAGCCTCTTTTACTGAATTGATGGTCCTCCAAGCGCAATCAATGTTTGTCTCGGAGTGTGTCCTGGACAACACACAGTAGAGCACAGAGTCCCGCATCACACAACTGCTGGGAACACACCTTAACAGACACACTGCATCTTGCCTCAGACTTCCTTTGCAAAGACACATTCCAGAAGGAGATGCTTACAATCTCTACTCACCTTGCAGCTGCTTCCAGGGCAGAGTGTTTACTGGACAGAGTCCAACTCCAATGTTTGTTTTGTTTTCTTCATATGCTGTTTGTTAGAAACGAAAATCGCTTCTCAATAATCGCTCTAGACAAATTCAGGAAAACAAAGTTTTATTAACAAGTCAAGTCTGCAGAGTCGGGCACCCTTAAAGAAAAGGCACGCTGAGGCTTACAAAGTCTCCATTATTTATAGGACAAGTCCCTCCTCTCCTTGGCTCCAACAAGCCATGAGGTTCACATTCTTAAAAACATCATTATTTTTATCACAAAGTCTGCAACAAAAGGCTCCAGAGTCTCCAAAGTTTGTTGTTTTTCTCACCCTGTAGTCTTATCAAAACAGATGTCTCAAGTCATACTCCCATCCTGGAGTCTTATCAGCCAAGGACTTATCCTTCTCTGCTGTGTGAATGGCTTCATTAATCAAGAGCCTGCATGCTTTTACTATAGCTCACAAATTGTCAGCATTCTGCACAATTTAAACTACTCTACTTTTGAGTATATAAAATGGTTGTTAGAAAAGAAACAAAGGTTTTGTCTTTTATTATAGATCAGTCTGTGGTCCAGGCACATCTTAAAGTTTAAACCGAAATTACCTCTTACAATTCCACCCTTTTCTTTCTTTAAGATGTGCCTGACCAAGATAAGCCCCCCCCCTTCCCTCAAGGGCCCGGGAAATCCTTGGTCTCTCGCAGCAACATCACTTTAAGTTCCCGTGTCCCATGTTGTGGAACCACTACTGCCTGGAGTCGGGAAATATTTTTCTGAATTAAAAACTGAATACAGGGAGTTAGGCAGGGTAATACGAGAAGAAGAATCATGCCGCCCCCAACCACCAGCAACGCCGTGCGCCACCAGCTACCACCTAGGAGACCATCCCACCAATACAGTCCAAGTAGAGTTCATTATTACTGTCTTTTCAGTTTTACCGACAACGGCTTGTCCCCTTGCTCGCATGTCCAGGTGCTTTCTTCTTCAGGCGGAACGGGCCCCTTTATCCTTGATGCGTGGACCCACCCTTTTTCTTTCGTTCGAACAGCTGCCTCAGTTGTTAACAGAACCAGGAACGGTCCTTCCCACCGCGGCTGGAGCTTTTCGGCCTTCCAGGTCTTAACAAGTATCCAATCTCCGGGCTCCACCTTATGCAGGAGGAAGTCGAGCGGCGGAGTCTGAGCCAGGAGACCTTTCCTTTGGAGTTCTGCAAAAGAACGGGATAAGGCCAGTAAATAGGTTCGGATAAATACATCCCCCCCTTGTAGAGTGGGACATCCATCAACCTTACTCCAATACGGTAATCCGAAGAGCATTTCATAGGGGGAAACCCCGACATCTCGGCGAGGTGCCGTACGTATCCTCATTAGGGCAAAGGGCAGGCACTTTGGCCAGGGTAACTTAGTTTCTAACATCAGCTTAGTCAATTGGGTCTTGAGCGTGCCATTCATTCTCTCAACTCGACCCGAACTCTGAGGATGCCAGGGTGTGTGGAATTTCCATTGGATACCCAGGGCAGTACAGATCAAATGGTGTAGCTTAGAAATAAAATGCGTCCCGCAATCGGAGTCAATAGATTCCATTATGCCATATCTCGGGATTATGTTCTCTAACAACAGTCGGGCCACGGTTGGTGCATCGTCTTTGGCAGTTGGGAAAGCCTCTACCCAGTGAGTGAAATGGTCTACTATTACTAGCAGATATTTCCATCTCTGTACTGGGGGTAATTCTGTAAAGTCAACTTGGATCCTCTGAAATGGCCTAATCGCTAGGGGCTGACCACCAGCTGGCATAGAACGCATGGTTTTCTGATTAATACGCCGGCAAGTGGGGCATCCGACTACCTCTTGTTGGGCTAATGTGTATATCCCCCTGCATACATAGTCTCTCAGGATTGTGTCACACATGGCTTGCACCCCCCAGTGGGTCTGATGGTGTAATCGGTGCAGAATACCCCGGGTGATCTGTTTGTTCAGTACTTGTCTCCCATCAGGAACCGTCCACTTCCCGTTAGTATCTAGCCGGGCACCCAATTGATCCATTTTATCAATCTCCCCCTGGGTGAAGACGGGTTGTTTAGCGAGGCCCTCCCTCAACGGTATTAACGTTAACAATTGGACGGATTTTTCGACTGCTGCCCGCTTGGCTTCCTCGTCTGCCAGCCGGTTTCCCACCGCTTCCGGTGTCGACCCCTTCTGGTGACCGGGTACATGGACTACTGCAAGTTCCGTAGGTAACGCCAGGGCTTCCAACGTTAGGCTGATCATTTGTTCGTGAGCTAATTCCTTTCCCCGGGAAGTTATCAATCCTCGCTCTTTCCAGATTTTCCCGAAAGTATGAACGACTCCGTATGCATACTTTGAGTCAGTATATATGGTCCCCACTTTCCCTTCCAACAGCTTCAGGGCCCTCTGGAGGGCGTACAACTCACAGGATTGGGCTGACCACTTCCCGGGCAGTCGTCCAGACTCAATCGTCCGTTTCGTTGCACCATCTATAACAGCATAGCCACTGTATCGTACTCCACTGATGCACCGGGAGGACCCGTCGATATACAGTTCCTGTCCCTCACCCAGCGGGGCTTCTTGCAGGTCCTCTCGGCTTTTGGTCTGCAAGTCCACAAATTCCACACAATCATGCTCCTGTTCCCCGTCTGCAGGACGTCCGTACAGAAACTGGGCTGGGTTGCAACTGAGATCTTTTGCAAAATTGAGATCGTTCCCGGTCATCAAAATCGTCTCATACTTTAGGATGCGAGAGTCTGTTAACCAGCGGTGAGCCTTCTGAGCCAGTATGGCACTAACCGAATGTGGGGAGTATACTGTGATCCTTCCTCCAAAGGTAAGTTTTCGGGCCTCTTCTACTAACATTGCCGTAGCTGCCACTGCCTGTATACAGGTCGGCCATCCACATGACACAGGGTCTAACATTTTTGACAAAAATGCAACCGGCTGACGTTTCCCTGCCCGCAGCTGAGTGAGCACACCCTGGGCAATTCCGCCGGCGCTATTAACATATAACTGGAACGGTTCCTTCAGGGTGGGTAAAGCCAATACCGGAGCTCGAATCAGTTTATTTTTAATAATATTAAATCGCTGCTCCTCCTCATCTGACCAGTCCACCTTTTGTCCTTCTTGTCCCAGTTTGTCGTACAAAAATTTTACTAAAGTGGTGTAACTTTCAATCCATATCCGGCAATACCCTACTAGTCCCAGGAATTGTCTGACTTCCTTCTTCGTCCTGGGTATTGGCATACCCGTAATTCCTGATATTCGTTCTGGCGTGATACGGCGGTGCCCCTTACTGACTTGATGGCCCAGATATCTTACTTCTCGCTCCACAAACTGGAGTTTTGTCCTGGAGACGCGTAGACCCTGTTTCCCCAGGAAGTTCAACAGGGCAACGGTGTCTGCTCGTACCTCCTCTTCTCTTGGTCCTGAGAGTAAGAGATCATCGACATATTGGAGCAATTGATTCTCCGCGTCACACTGAAATCCTTCTAAGATCTGCTCCAGTATTTGTCCAAACAAATTGGGTGACTCCGTGAATCCCTGCGGCAAGACCGTCCATCTTAACTGTCGCTTTCGTCCTGTGAAGGGATTCTCCCATTCAAAGGCAAAAAGGTTCCGACTTTCTTCGTCAAGGGGGCAACTCCAAAAAGCATCCTTCAGATCTATTACGCTGAACCATTCATGTTCGGGGGGAATTTTACTCATTAACGTGTAGGGATTAGGTACCACCGGGTATCTAGCCTGGACTACTTCATTCAACCCCCGCAGGTCTTGCACCAGCCTATATGTCCCGTCCGGCTTCCTCACAAGGAGTATTGGAGTATTGAAAGGGGACATGCATTCCTCCAGTAGTCCATCTGTGATTAATCTTTCTATCACAGGTTGTAACCCCTCCCGTCTTTCCATAGCAATCGGGTATTGTTTCCTTCTTACCGGGCCTCTTCCTGGTAACATGGTGATTTGGAGAGGTTTGATGTTTAGACCCCCTCTGTTCCCCTCTCGGTACCAAACTTCCGGGTCTATTTGTTGATCATCTTCTTCGGTGAGGGCGAACAACCTTACCACCATTTCCCCGTTACTTGGTACCGTTCCGATCCCTAGTTTGACCTGCAAGTCTCTTCCTAACAAATTAAATCCCGCCGATGGCAGTAGAAGGAGGTCTCGTTTAGTAGTTCTGTTTTCATATCCAATTTCCACGTCCTCTACCACTGGGACTTGTAATTTCTGTCCTCCAATTCCAGATACCCCCATAACTTTTCCTCCTGCTCGGGTGCCGGGGGGTATTTGGATTATACTTGATCTTTCGGCTCCCGAGTCCACCATAAATGTGATCTCCGATCCTTGGGGCCCTACTTTCAAGTTTACCAGGGGTTCCTGTCGATAGTCCTTTTGCCCCAAGGGTAGGAACCCCCGACCTCCCTAATCTTCCTCCATCAGGACGTACGACCTCACCTCCCGCTTGTAGCGGGAGCACTCCCGTTTAAAATGTCCCTCTTCATTACAATAGTAACATCTGAGTGTCGTCTTCGTTTCCCTGTCGCGGTCTCGCGTTCCTCCACTCTTCCTTTGTTCCGGCCATGGTTCTCTTTTCCTCTGCTCTTGCCACGACTCTCCCCTTTCCTGTTTCTGCCACGGCTCTCCCTTTTCCTTTCTTCCAGCTGTCATTTGTTGCACCGTTTGCATCATTATCTTTGTCGCCTTCCTTTGCTTCTCATCGTCCCTTCTCACAAACACCTTTTGCGCCTCTCGTAGTAATTCACTTAAAGATTTACTATCCCAATCATCCATTTTCTCTAACTTCTTTCGTATGTCCAGCCAGGCCTTTGATACAAACTCTACCCGTATGAGTTGTTGCCCCACGTCCGTCTCAGGGTCCACCCCAGCAAACTGCTGCACATTCTTCCTAATCCTGTCTAGGAAGTCCGTAGGGGTTTCCTCCGGGCTTTGATGATTACCAAAGGCCTTGGTAAAATTGTGCCCCTTTGGGGCTGCGTGTCTTATTCCTTTTATCCAATATTCCCGCATGTCTCTCACGTTGCGCCGTCCTCCCTCCGTGTTCTTATCCCACTCGGGGTCGGTGAGGGGAAACTTCTGCTCCCCTTCTTCTCCCCCCTCTCTCTCCCAGACCAAGAGCGCAGCTTGTCGTATCATCTGACGCTCCTGGCTAGAGAACAATATTTTCATGATGGAACACATCTCTTCCCACGTGTAAGTATTCGGACCCAGGAACTGATCCAATTGTTCAGCAAGTCCCATGGGGTCCTCTAGTAGACCCTTCATCTCCCTCCTGAAATTCCGTACTTCAGTACTCGTCAAGGGAACGTTCACATATCCCGTCCTTCCTTCCTCGCCCCCCATGGGCACTTCCCGGAGTGGATTCATTCTTGCAATCGAGACAGGGTTTTGTCTGTGACCCTTTTCAGCTTGAGATCTGGTCTGTACCCCTGAGGTAGTTTGTGATTCCTCCCCATCTTCTTCCCCTTCCCCTGAATCGTCGTCACCCGAAGGAACATTCTGTGGGGCAGACGGGGTCACGTAGGGCGGCGGTAAGTGATCTAAAGGGTCCCATTCTTTCTGCCCTTTCGAGTCTTTATTAGTTACCTGCATTTGACAAGATATCGTAACCGGCAGCCAACAAAGGGCATAATCACTTTCTTCCAGATTAACATCAGGCTTTGAATTGACATATAAAATGAGGGCTTGCCGGACCCAGTCTTCGTCAGTACCGAATCTAGGCCACCACACTGAGTCGCCCTGAATAGGTTTCTGGGACCACTTTTGACAGTATTTTACCATCTTCCTTTTAGATTTTCCCTTTCTTCCAGCCTGATCCCAATTATTTAGCATTCTCCCTAACGGACTATCGTCAGGTACCCCGGGGTATGTGTCATTGTCCCTGTTTAAGCCTACCTTTCCCTTAATCACCTTAGATCCCTTATTTCCCATTTCCGAGGACTTCGTATTTTTCCCGTGATAATCTATCACAATGTAGCCAATTCCCGGACCTTCAGTCCCGTGATCGCCCAGGTTCCTTTGCAGGCACCCCCGGTCTTTGGATTCCTGTGTCCTACGTCTCTGTGACACAAATCACAGGCACCCCGTAGGTACACGTTCCTCCTCAAACACGGTCTCTGCAAAATCCCTCACAGGCGAGCCCCGGTCTCCAGATTCCTGAGTCCCACGTCTCTGTAGAAAAAAAAATCCACAGGCACGCCGTAGGTAACCAGTCCTCCGGAAACACGGTCTCCGCAAGTTTTGTCTTACCTGGGTTCGGTGCACCGAAATTACTCGATCGTTAACCGTCCCCACTGCCTCGGGTACACCCCTCCTTTGTTTTCCTGAGCCTCCCGGATATCACTCGCTCAAGCCGCGCGGGGCGACAAGCAAGGAATCAGGGACTGCTGAACTCAGCAGGGTGCACCTTCTCCGATATCCTTCCTCAACTCCCCTTGCGGCCGGAGTGTTGATCCCGGATGACGAGCCCCCAAGTTGTTAGAAACGAAAATCGCTTCTCAATAATCGCTCTAGACAAATTCAGGAAAACAAAGTTTTATTAACAAGTCAAGTCTGCAGAGTCGGGCACCCTTAAAGAAAAGGCGCGCTGAGGCTTACAAAGTCTCCATTATTTATAGGACAAGTCCCTCCTCTCCTTGGCTCCAACAAGCCATGAGGTTCACATTCTTAAAAACATCATTATTTTTATCACAAAGTCTGCAACAAAAGGCTCCAGAGTCTCCAAAGTTTGTTGTTTTTCTCACCCTGTAGTCTTATCAAAACAGATGTCTCAAGTCATACTCCCATCCTGGAGTCTTATCAGCCAAGGACTTTTCCTTCTCTGCTGTGTGAATGGCTTCATTAATCAAGAGCCTGCATGCTTTTACTATAGCTCACAAATTGTCAGCATTCTGCACAATTTAAACTACTCTACTTTTGAGTATATAAAATGGTTGTTAGAAAAGAAACAAAGGTTTTGTCTTTTATTATAGATCAGTCTGTGGTCCAGGCACATCTTAAAGTTTAAACCGAAATTACCTCTTACACTGTTGTACTGAATTGAAGTTCTTTATTAACTATAGATGTATATATACTTGTTTTTATGAGTAAAGTATATTCTTGAAATAAAAAAAATCATTCCTTCGGTACGGGACCGAAAACTGCTCACAATATTTCATTCTGCTCTTCTATTCTAACATTCTCAAACAAACCCTAACATTGTATTTTCGTTCCTAACTGCCAACTGAAGCTGCGTTTTAACATGAAGAGAATCCTGAACACGGACTAACAAGTCCCTTTGTGCTTCAGTTTTCTGAAGCCTTTCCCCATTTAGAAAACCGTCTCTCCCTCTCTCCTAATCCCAGTGCATAACCTCACACACTTTCCCACATTGTGTTCCGCCTGTCAACTGAACTGTAAGAAAGTCCTGAACGAGGACTCCCCCCGAGTACCCTCAGGTCTGGCAGTATCTGCCCAGAGAGAGATAAAGCTGAGACAACGTTTGGGGTCCGGGGGCGGCCGTCATTCGGAAGATTGGGACTTGATGCGGCGACACACAATTTCTTCATCACTTTCACCTCCCTGCCTGTGGGAAGGAGTATTTTTCATTATAAAACGTATTATTTTGTTTGGCGACACCGAAGTCGGCCCTTTTGTGTTTCTGTTTTCTCTCCTGAAATGGTTGTTTCTCTTTAAAGAGTTTATCTTCTGAAGCAGCTGCTAACGGTCACTCGGGGCACGAGGCGGCCGTTAACCGCCAGCTCGCGCGCGGCGGGGGAGGGGGCGGGGCCTGGAGCTAAAATGGCGGCGGTCCCACCCAGAAAGGAAAAGGCTCAGAGGGAGAGCGGGCTGTGTCAACAAACTACCGTTCCTGAAGGTAATGATGGTGGATATTGGGGGATGGAGGGAGAGTGGACTGTGTCAGTAAAGTCCTGTTCCTGAAGGTAATGATGGTGGACATTGGGGGTGGAGGGAGAGGAGAGGTTCCGCTTTGGCCCCACTCCTTTCCCTGAACATGTCATCTTGCCGGTAAGTGGGGCCGGGCGGCCGCTACTGATTTTATTTTATATTTTCCTCTCTCACGCAGCCCAGAGGTTTGTATTTAAATTGGGCGGGATTCTTAACGAATGCATTGATTCTCCTGGATTAATTAGCATGTTATGGTTGATAATATCTTTTTAGGAATGACCAGGAGACGCAGAGAATTCCTCAAGATAATAAGTCTTTATTTGCAAACAAAAGCTGTAGCTATCAGAGCCACCAACCCTGAAAACCACGAACAGTGAGAGTACTCAGTGAGTTATGTTCTAAAAGCCAGGCTCTACCCCCGTTATATTTACATAACCAATCGCACTGAGCCTACATTAACTAATCAGACTCTGCCACAATTGTCTTCTGGATTGCTGCTGACCCCCACATTGTGCTGTGGTAATCTGTTCACCTTTTGTCACCTGACAGGCCGCAGTCGGGCAAGGCTGACTCGAGCATGCAATCCAGACCTTGCACTTATGTAACATCTCCACATGTATTAATTTGTAGTTATATATTCATTTTAACCATAGACGCTGTCCATATGTCCATTTCTACTATCTTTCGGACGTTTCCAATCCCTTTCCCACCCCTAAAACTGTAATAGCAGTGGTCCCCACCCTTATTATTTCTCCTGCACACCGTCCAACACAAAGTGGGAATAATTACTGTGTTGTTTTTAATCTCTGATCCGGGAACTTCACTGTCCACAGGTTAGTGACAGCTACTGGCCGCAAGCGGGAACTGCAACCAACTCACGGAAATGTTCAGGGTCTGTCGGGGTAATGAAGCAGCTCAATGTGAGCAAAAAGACTCTCTCTGTACACAAAGCACTCAGATTGATGCACACGATTGGGAAATAAAACAGGAAAATCGACGTTTCAGACAAAAAGTCGATTTTCCTGCTCCTCGGATGCTGCCTGACCCGCTGGGCTTTTCCAGCACCACTCTGATCTAAACTCTGGTTTCCAGCATCTGTAGTCCTCACTTTTGCCCCGAGAAATAAAACAACCGATTGTACAAAATAAAGAATATTGTTTGGATACGTTTTGTTCAATATTGAGCAGAATTTCGTAAAGAAAGAGCATTAGTGTGAAAGAGCATTAGTAGGAATAAAGAAAGAGTTAATTTATGTAAAAAGGTAAAACTCAGGATCTCTGGTTAGAGTTTATTTTAACCTTGAATAGATCTCACACATTAATCCTCCCTCCCCTTCTCAATAGACGCTGTTGGAACTGTTCAATGTTTCCAGCAGCTTGTGTGATTATTTGAGGTTCCCAACAGGAGCAGTGTCTCACTTTTCGAAAAAAATTGCTGTGCTGCAATTAACATTTAAATAAGAATTGGGAAGCTGCAGAGGGGTAAACTTCAGAGTTGCTGAGTTTTGTTGCCCACTTCCACGCTGCAATTCATAGAAACCATCGTCATGACAAGTGAGGAGCAATCTGGATGGTTTTGTTTTCTCACAGAATAAAACATTCATATACTTTCAGAGAAAGTAAGGTGATAATGCCAGTTCATCTTCAAGTTCTTCTGTGCAAAATGGCTTTGAAAGCACCACCCTGTGATGTCTGGGAATCAAACGCGGGTTAACTGCTTGGAAGGGAGCTATACTTAGCACTATACCACCATCGCTGTGCGACTGAATGGCTCTCAATTCTCAAACGCATTTAACAAGACCGTGATCATAAGTAATTGAACGTGACGAAAATGAAAACACGAATTTCTGGCGAAACTCCACAGGCCAGCCATCATTAGCATCAGAAATCTTCAGTTCTGAAAAAGAATCATTACACCCAAGAGTTTGACTCTGCTTTCTCCCCACAGATGCCAGACCTGCCGAATTTCACCAACATTTTCTGTATTAGTTTTGAAATCTCCAGTATGGACAGTTCTTTCCTTCAAATAGACCTGATGATGCATTGAGTATAGGAGTTGCAAAGACATGTTGCAGCTGTACAGGACATTGGTTAGGCCACTTTTTGAATATTGTGTGCAATTCCAGTCTCCCTGTCAAAAGGATACTGTAAAACTTGAAAAGTTTCAGAAAAGATTTACCAGGATGTTGCCAGGGTTGGAGGGTTTGAGCCATATGGAGAGGTTGGGACTGAGGGGTGACATTAGAAGTTTATAAAATCGTGAAGAGCATTAATAGGGCAAATATTTTTCTTGGATTTGGGGATTCAGATCTAGAGGTTATAGGTTTAAGAAGAGAGGGAAAAAGTTTAAAAGGGAACTTAGGGGCAACCTTTTCATGCAGAGGGTGGTGCGTGTATGAATTGAGCTGCCAGAGGAAGTGGTGGAGGCTGGTACAATTACAACATTTAAAAGGCATCTGGATAGGTAAATGGATTGGGAGGATTTAAAAGGATATTGGCCAAACTGCTGGCAAATTAACTTAGGATGTCTCGTAGGCATGGACGAGTTGGACCGAAGGTCTGTTTCCGTGCTGTACATCTCTCCGGCTCTATGACCCATTGAAGGGGATACTGGGTCAGATGATCATCTACCTCAGAGGCAGAGGTGAAGCAGCATAGAATTGATGTGGAAACTTGATTCGGCCCAAAAGGCATCCCACCTAGACTCACCCCCTTACCCTGTAATCCTGTATTTCCCATGTATGATCCATTTTACCTACACATCCCTGAATATTATGGGTAATTTAGTATGGCCGAGGTATCTAATCTGCACATCTTTGGACTGTGTGAGGATACCGGAGAAATGGATTCAGATGAGTATCCTCAGGGATTGACAATATTAAAGGTTCACTGACGTTAGAATGAAGTGCTGTCTGCTCATCTGTCCCAAATAATCTGCCCCTTTCTCTGACGTTCTATCCTTGTTTCAGATTCCCAAATATACCTAATAAGGGAAATCAGGAGGGCAAAAAGGGGATGTGAGAGAGCTCCGGCAAATAGGGTTGGGGAGAATCCAAAGGAATTCTATAAATGCATCAAGGACAAAAGAGTAACCAAGGAGAGAATAGGGCCCCTCAAAGATCACAAAAACAATCTTTGTGCACCTGCAGGCGATGAGGGGAGATGTTGAAGGACTATGTTGCATCAATGTTTACTGTGCAGAAAGACATGGAACATATAGAATGTGGGAAAATAGACTTCGATATCTTAAAAAAATGTCCATATTACAGAGGAAGAGAAGCTGGATGTCTTAAAACGCATAAAGATGGATAAATCCCCTGGACCTGGTCAAGTATACCCTAGAACTCTCTGAGAAGCGAGGGAAGTAATTGCTGGGCCTCTTGCTGAGATATTTGAATAGGATATATAGATAGGATAATTAAGAATGTGTTTGGTATGCTTTATTTTATTGGTCAGAGTATTGAGTCCAACAGTTGGGAGGTCATGTTGTGGCTGTACAGGACATTGGTTAGGCCACTGTTGGAATATTGTGTGCAATTTTGGTCTACTTCGTATTGGAAAGATGTTGTGAAACTTGCAAGGGATTCACAAGGATGTTGCCAAGGGAGAAGCTGATCAGTCTGAGGCTGTTTTCCCTGGAGCGATGGCGGCTGAGAGGTGACCTTATACAGGTTTACAAAATTTATGAAGGGCATGGATAGGATAAATAGACAAAGTTTTTTTTTTTTCCCCCTGGTTTCGGGGAGTCCAGAACTAGAGGGCATAGGTTTAGGGTGAAAGGGGAAAGATGTAAATGAGACATAGGGGGCAACTTTTTCACACACAGGGTGATACATATATGGAATGAGCTGCCAGAGGAAGTGGTGGAGGCTGATACAGTTGCAACATTTAAGAGGCATTTGGATGGGTATACGAATGGGAAGGGTTTGGAGAGTTATGGGCCGGTTGCTGGCAAGTGAGACTCTATTGGGTTGGGATATCTGGTCGGCATGGACAGGTTGAACCGAAGGGTCTGTTTCCATGCTGTACATGTCTCTGACTCTGACTCTATCTAATTGAAAGTCTGGTGATGTATAATGGATCATAAGCATTCAGAATCAGTAAGCATTAGTTGCTTACTGCAAGGAGAATTGTTCACTGCTTTGGGTTGCTCAGTTCAACCTCTGAAGTAAATGCAATACCTCAGCAAGTACGAATTGGACTTTTGCAACCAGTTTGTCAATTACCTAAAATACCAAGTTTACCAAATGTTTCAAACTGAATCTCACTGTGGAATCCTGCATTGGATAACGTAAAGGCTCTGACAATTAAACAGTTCAGTTTCTTTTGCAGAAAGAGAGTTAACAGCACAAAGGGGAACAGTAATTCACTGACAAAGAACATCGACCAATTCAGCATATCCTAAAAATAATCTATACGATTCTCCCTGTGGTTGGTGTTTCAGGTACGTGGCTAAATACACTGAGTTGTTCTTAAAAGTCTTGATTTAAATTGACAAAGAATTTACTCTATGGTGAACACTTGCTCAGGTTGAGGGAAATTTCCCGAATTCCATCTTTGAGAGCGTTTGTTTTATTGACTAAGTTGAAAACATGATCCTTTTTGTAAGCCAAGAATTCTACAAAATATCAAGCTAAGATCCTCACAGGAGTAACGTGTTGCTTCAGAGCACAGTACAGTATTGGCACGTTTTTGAAGAATATGCAGTACTGAAACGAGCTATCACTGCAGAACTATACTGTCTCTCACTAGGTGGGGGGGGGGGGGGCGGAGAAAATTGGTTCTTCATTGAAATTGTTGGTTCGAGTATATAAGGAATCTTTTCTCAATGTTTATTGTGGTTTGTTATTTAATTAATGGCAAAGTGAAAAAGTGTTATCATTTTGAAATATTTTCAAACAGTTAACACAGTGTGATATATTTCATCGTTCTCCTCAGCATTTCACAAAAGTAGATTGTAATGTTTTTCTGGTGAGTAAAAATCTGACAGCAGGTTTATTGTGTTCAATCTCCAGTATTAAGGTGTGTTCTAATCTATATGGAGTTACGATACACCCTTTTTAGCGGTGATCAATCTTCTTTTCACAGCTTAGATCTGAGAGTTTGTTGTTCATGAAGTTATACATAATATTACTCTAGGCGTTCAATGAATGTCTGGTCCTGAGGATGTTGAGTGCTGCACAAAGTCCCAGTTCTGGAAATAGGAGCGAAGGACTCCATTAGTCATCGCAAAGATATCAACTCCCAGCACAAGGAGATCTCTGAAACAAAAGTAGAAAATGCTGCAGATATTCATCAGGTCTGGCATCATCTGGAGAGCGAGAAACAGAATTAACATTGAGACAAAACAAAAACCGAATGAACTATGGATGCTGGAAATCAGTTCCCATACTGCCTGAGATTACCAAGAGGGTCTCACCTTCGCAACCTTGCCCTTCCCCTGAGGGGACACAACACCGAGAGGATGGTAGGGGTCAGCACTATTTTGCCTGGGAGGGTAACTTACGGACCATGCCAGACCTCAAAATATTTTGAGAAGGTAGCCTCGACCCTAACTTTTGTTTTAATTTTAAAGGCAGATGTGAAGTGGGTGCTCCAGGTGTGATGTCATTGGTCAAATTATTTGGTTTTAGCAAAACAGAATGTATGTAAACACTGCAGCTGAGACACGAACAAATGAAAGCAGAATTTCGAAAACATAACTATTGGAAAGCTTAAGTGACCTGATACAGTAACTATTACTAATTACCTGTTCCAATACAGGAACATCACATAAATACACTCGGGGAAATAAAGGTTAATTCAAACAGATTCGAACAGGAAGGAGGGAATAACATCCAGAAAGTGGTTTCAGAGTAAGTCAGAGGATTGTTTTACTGAAACATGCCACTCTGCCTGGAATCACACATCTAGTGTGATTTAATTTAAAACTAGAAAATTACTGAACTGAGAAAACTGGCCACTCCCCTTCCATTGTTAAACTAAACCTCTTCAGAACCTCTGCCTTTATGACCTCTCTTCTCAAAAAACATGACAGCATCATAACAGTAACTAAGGTGGGAAAACTCAAAACCTTTAAGATGCACTTGGATGAACACTGAAAATTCAAGACAAAATGTTGGGGAGTGAGATTTGTTGTAGCTTTTTTGTGTAATTTTACAAGCTGAGTGGATCTATGGGCCAGCTCTGTTCTGTATGATGCAATCATTCTATGATTCTGAGATCAAGGTTCTGAATTTTTTTTTGTCTTCGATTTGAGGAAATGTGACCCGGTGTTCACTCCAGTTATTGGTGTGGTCAGTATCAGCTTCACGCTCTGTATCTGAGTGCTTATTCACACAGAGGATTTCCCAAATGAGATGTAAAGCTGAAATAACGAGGAAAGCAATGCTATAACAGTGCAACAATTCTCAAGGAGCTCTACACCATGAGGTATTGAGTGGCTGAATAGCCTCAGCAAAATGAAGGTCATCATTGAAAAGAATATCAAATAAATTAGATATTCATTGAGCTGATAGCACATGAAATGATGCAAGTATTGTCGTTTGAAGACAAATTGCAATTAATGTTTTAGACCTCATAGGATCCAGTCTTTTGAATATTCAATCACAGACATAAATCTCAATGACATCATGTCATTAAAATAAACCTGTTCTCATAACCAGGTGTACTCAAAGTTTCCCCTTCGGAGATACCACCCAATATAAAGTCCAATTCCTCAATTTTCTGATTCCAACAATTTGCCAGCAGCAGGAAGGGAAGGTTGTTTCACAAAGTACAAAATGTATCCTGTAAGACAAGTAATTGAAAAAATATACTATACCATTCTTGCCATTGTTGGCATTCCTGGTAAGTCCTGTAACAACTTCTTCAATTGTATGAATCCCTGGACTAAACCATGCTGATTTCCACTGTACGATTGCTAATTATTTTATTTCCATTTAGCAAGGCAAATCTCAATGACAGATGATATTTCCCTCGCTCACGGAGTTTAAAGTGAATATTTTGCTGTTTAGGAGGCTCCTCGGTAATGTGCAGCATTGTGTGTTTCTCTGTACTGCGCAGAATCGGTTTGCATTGATGCCACGTTGATAGAGGTTTGCTGAGCTTCAGTCCTGACTGTTCGAGAAAGTGTTTAGCAAGACCACGCTCTCTCTGTGTTAGTTTAATGCCTGTTATCGGTCAGATGGGTTTTGTAACAACCCACTTCCTAGTGACACCTGGTGTTTCCCATTCCTTGATGGAAAGGAATTGTGTTGGTGGATCTTGCTTAGGCAGCTTGCTTCAAATAGGAGCCCAGATACAACAGGGTTCAGCAGGTTATGGAGTGATAAGTGAGGATCAGCACGAATGGCTTCAATGATCTTGCGTGTTTGCAGCAGTCAGTAGACGTGAGGAGGTGTGATATTTGTAAGAACAGTTCACTCAGAGGGGTACTGAGTGCAGAGTTCCAACTGTGATGTGTTTTTTTGAAATTATTTGATTGTCAAAAAATCATGTAAACTGCGCCATTTGTCAAAAGATGCACAATACTGTGGTGCAGACTTTAAAAGTACAAATGCTGAGATCTGGAGTGCTGTGTCAGTAGCTGTCCCAAAGAGAATCAAATAACTTTCACAAACAGAATGTTTCTCACTTTGCCCTTTGATGCTGTTGTCCTTTTATGTTGTCCAACTGATAATTCTGTTGTGTCCACTGATGGAGCTGACAATTGTCATGACATCTGCCTTGAAGAGAAATTTGTTCTGTCCGGTTTCTTTTGAAGAAATGTTCGGAAATTTGGTGCCAATTTGACTGCTCCGTGGAAAACAGTAATTAAATGCTTTTTTCAAGTAGGCAAAAGAAGAATGAGTGAGTGGAATCGGACTCTAACAAACCCAGGGCTGACAATTATTGAAGTTTGAGCTTTGGATTGAAACTGCTGGACACAGCTTTCACTCCACTGTTGCTGCTGCAAAAAGCTTGCAGTCCCTCTCTCTGCTGCTAGATTCATTCCATTAGCGTTGCTTCTGAGATTGGAGGAGACAGCAAATGAGGGAAAAATATTTTGATGAACTTGCCTTCACCAACTATGTTTGTGGGAATGCTGCTGTGTTGGTACAATTGAAGAGTCATCATTAAATAATATAACAATTTGTTAAGAATTTCGACAGTTAAAGTTATATCAATTTTTTTGGTTTCTACTTTAACTATGGTGGAAGAATAAATTGAGCTTTTGTTTAAAGCCGAGTGTTTGACCAATCAAGTCACATCTGGAATACAATGTCTTATACTTAAATTTAAATGAGATAAAAATTAGAGTCTCGGTTATTTCCTGATATGGTTTGAGAAATTGTGGTCTGGTCCAGAACACAGAAACATCGTGGAGTACAAATGGGAAACTCTTCCCCTATGTTTCGTAAAAGTTTCCAAAATGGATATAAACTGATGTGATTAATTTCAGAAAGGGAAAATGGCAGAGCAGCAATGTTAATTCAGTGAAATGTCCCATGGACATGTTAACTATTGTCCAAATAGTTGGGACTGATTAATCTTCAAGCAAGATTAAGGCAAGCTGTGGGACCTAGTATCTCTAATTTATTGGCTTGACATTAGTAAGGATGGATATAGGGCTGGATGTGTTCACACTATTTCAAGTCTGATCCTAATTAGGTTTTGATAAACAGTTTCTCAATCGATAATTCACAATTTTTCCACACCTAAAATTTCAGTGAGTTCTGCTCTTTGTTTTGTGATATATATCCTTCATGGGAGGACGATGTTTCAATGAGAAATGTGCGCCAACCAGTTTTAAGGCAATGTATCAAAATGAAAATACTAAAGTCGAATAAAATTGTTTCAACAAATACCTAACTTCAGTACCTGTAATCTTATGACTATGATTAATAATTGAGTTGGAGAGCATTACATAGGATTAACAATCCAGAATTCTGAAAGTTTTAAATATTAATCTATCAGCCAAGCCTCTTCTATTGCCACATTTTCGAACCCTGAATGAGCATTCCATATTAATGGCGCCAGTATGGTCTCTCATTCATGGAAGGAACATTTCCATGTTTTGCATCCGAAAATCCTTTGACATTTCATATCCAACTTTAGTACAGTATTCAAATTTCTCTCAGCAAAATTCAAGATGTGTGTGTATGTTTATACTCTCACACACCTTGTGAATGTGACAAACTAAATATAGAAATTCGTGAATGAATTATTTTACCTTCATCATAAATATTTGATTCAGCCTGCAATCTGTATTCTCTGTCACTAATTCAGCTCACAATGTTCATTTCCAGAATTGTGAGCAGTTCTCTTTGTGATAATGGCAAACATTCTCTTCTCTACAAACAAGCCAATATTCTGTCTCTCGTTGCTATTTTTATTGTACTAGAGCCTCTGACTTTCCAACATAATGACATGTTAAGTCTGTCATGCCCCAATCTCAGGATTGTTTGATTGCATTCACAGAACCTTGGTCTGTTCCTCAACCAGATGCACCTACTTTTACAGTTACATTTTAATGACTGGAAAAATATTCAGCTCTTAAAATGAACACATTCACAATAATGAGCCCTCAAAAAAGAGTCAATGAGATTTCATTGTTTTCATACGGACTGCAAATGAAGATGGTTCAGTCTGTAAGAGTGCCATCACCTCAGCTATTGTACATCTCCATCGGAATTCTTCAGAGTCATGTCCTAGACCCCAAAATCTGCAGCTGCCTCGCCAGTGCCCTTCCCCGCATTGTCATTTCCAAAGTGGAGATGTTTGCTCTTAATTGTACAATGTTCAGCATCATTTACTTTCTTAAATAATGAAGAGGTCTCTGTCCCTATACAGTGTTGTGAAGGTGCCCGTGTTGCACTGGGATGGACAAACTGAAGTCCCACAATACAAGATTATTGTTCAACAGGTTTATTTGCAACCCCAAGAATTTCGAGAGTTGCTCCTTTTTCAGGTGAAGTGGAGGAAAGCTACTCTGCTTCACGTGATGAAGGAGTAGTGCTCTGAAAACTTGTGAAAGCCTGTTGTACTATAACCCGATGTTGTTTGACATTTGAATTTGTTCATATACAGTGAGATAAGATCTGATAATAGACAGTAACATTCACATCCCACAAGTGGTAGGCAATGATTGTCTCCAAACAGTGAGAATCTACTAATCTCCCATTGGATTACTATCTCTGAATGCATGATGACCAATACAAGAGCTGTAGTAACAGAAGTATGTTAGGCACTTTAATTACAATGGCAATAAGCTCCCTACCTGTCTCACCAATCCATGTCTGCCACCCAGAATGCATAGCTCAGCGGTGGAATGGAATGCTGTCCATGTGTCTGGCTGACAGCAGCTCAATTGTAACAATTCACAAAATACCACACTGTGTAGGACAAACAGTCGATTCATTGGCATGTCAATCACCACATTCAGTAGTCACTGCCTTCACCAATGACACCATGACCAACAATGAATACCACCTACAAAATTCAAAATAGTTAGAGTTTAAGTCTCAACTCACAAATGCATGATCTCCAGTACCCCGTCAAACAAGTGTAGCATAGAACCATCATCACATGCCCGTTAGCTTTCATTCTGAATTCAGAATATATCGTTGTTCCATCACCTTTGCTGGGCAAAAATTCTGCAACTCCCTCCAAGAACACTGGGTTGTCCTGCACTCAGAATTAATGCAGACGTTCAAAAAGACAGATCTGCAGCACCCTCAGAAAGGCAAATAGAGCTGGATAATGAACATTTGGCCAGATTATAGGCCATGACGTGATTACATTTTATAAATAATCACTATTTCCATATCTGCACAAGGGTATTTCTGAACCAGTTTAACGGGTGACTTTAGACTCTCAAACCCATATTTTTATCAATTCAATTTACATCATTTGTCACTGGGACATTAGATCTCTGAATTTATAGACTCTTGATAAGACCAGTCAATCACTGTTTCCCCTAATTTTCAGCATTGGCCTGAATCCATGGAAGGATATCCTGATACCAAGCAATGATATAATGGGGTTTCTTGGAAAAAGCTATGGTCCAATTCTGGTGATTTCCATTGAACATGCTGGTTAAAATTTGTGGTTCTTAGCCCTGTTATGTGCTCTAAATCAGAGAGGGGGATTTCCATTCACAAGGTGACGCCTAGCAGAGGAGCTTTGGTGTGTGAGACGACATCAGGCAGAAAGCTTTGCTTAATCTCAGACATAGAGTGTGATTTCTAAACTGGGAAGTTGCAATGACCAATACTACATAAAATCATATTTTATTTGAACGAGGGCTATGGTGTACAGTCTTTGGCGTGTGGGAGGGGTGGGGGGTGGCGAGGGAAGGCCATAGCAAATATTGAAGCACTTCTGATTGTGCTGGGTATCCAATCTGGGCTATGGTGGTGGTATTCACTGCTGAATACTTGTAGTTCAGATTGTCAGGATATTCTGAAGGAAGAACTCAATATCTCATCATTTGTTTCTTCATATTGCAGAGGCCATGCATTTCAGGACACTGCAGTGTGTTTCAATGGCCCATGCGTTTAGTTCCTACAGTGCAGATGTACAATTCTAGAGGGGATCTGAGCTGTGGAGGCTCCAAAACTGAATACAGAAATTTCGCAGTCAATATCTGCATGAGGTGTCACCCCTTCTTTATTTTACAGATCCAAGTGTTTTTGTGTGGATGGTGGTGTAAAGGGAATCTCCAGCCATTCTAAGTCACCTCATAGTGGATGAAATCGCCACTGCTGATTCCAATAAAACCTCCAGTACATGACCGTGTTTCTGGGATTGATCCGCTGCTCATGGTAAAGAATCATAGAATTGTGGGAGGCCACTTTACCCACCTTTTCTGTACTGGCTACCTAATGAGCTCCCCTGCACGTCCCATTATCCATCTGTATCTCTGTAGCAATCCAATTTCATCACTTTCACAAATATATTCTGCACCTTTTTGAGAGCTCCAATGGAATCCACTTCCGTCACTCTCCCAGGCAGGACATTCCAATTCCAATCAACTCTTTGGGTAAAGAACTTTCTCCTAATCTTACTACCATCTCTCTTGCTGATAATCCTGAAGATGTAATCCCTAGTTATTTACACACCAATGATTGAAATATCATTATTTATCCTGTCAAAATTGTTCAGAATTATGAACTCCTCTGTAAGGTCATCTCTTAATCTTCTCTAACACAAAGAATAAACCTAATCTCTCTCAATTTTCCTTTATCTGAAATCCATCATTCAGAGGTTTATTGTTGTAAATGTTCTTCCCTATCTATTTTGTAAGTGCATTTGATTCATTTTCAGAAGCTTTGATGTTGTGGTTATAATTCTTTATCTTGATGTGGCATGGAACAACAATTATCATTGTGTGAAAACTATTCCTTACAGTTTGTACTCAACCAAAGAATATTTGATCAGTAACTTCAAGTCTCTATTGTTTCCTTTATCTCCCTAACAGTTAGTCTAGTGGTGATTATATTCCTGTGTCGGGATAAGTGTGGTCTTTCTAAATGCAGCACTTGCTATCTGGTAACTATGGCAGTGTCTGACCTACTGTTCATTTTCTTTGAAATCATAATTAGTTGGTTTCGCTACTATTATTATCCACAATGTTTCCTGGACATCGTTCATGTTTGCCGTGTTACCAATGTCCTGAACTTCATAGCAACTGATTGTTCTGTCTGGTTCACTGTCGCTTTTTCTTTTGATCGATTTGTCGCCATTTGTTTTCATCAGATGAAAGCTATGTATTGCACAGAGAAAACTGCAACGAGAGTTCTAGCAACAATGTGGATTTTTTTTTCTTTGAAGAACATTCCCAACTATTTTCGATATGAACCTCGAACAATCATCAACAATGTTCCATGGTATTGTTATTCCAGCTACAGTTATTATAACGACCCTCGGTGGGCAAGTTTTAAATACTTTGAATATTTTTTAACACCATTGTTCCCATTCACTTTTATTCTTTTTATTAACATGCTGACTGTCAGACATATCCTTGAGGCCATTAAAGTACGTAAGGAACTGAGGGGTCAAAGAAAAACAGAGAATGAACCAGAGGTAGACAACAGACGCAATTGTCTTTTTACTCTTTGCTATATCCGCCAGTTTTATCCTTCTCTGGTCGGTGTATGTTACATATACATTTAATGCTGGCTTTTCCTTGAGCTGGGATGATTTTTATCTCTTTGAACAATTTTCATATATGCTGCGGAGCTTAAGCTGCTGCACAAATGCATGTATTTATGTGATGATGCAGAAAAATTTCAGAGAGCAATTAAAGTATGTCATGAATTATCCAGTGATAAAAATAATTCAATTGATGAATGAATCCAAGTAACTGAGAACCGATAGTGGAGCAAGGAGTCAACGTGAGGAAGGGACTGAAAAGAGGAAAAGGATAGGCAACATGATAACACTCCTTTTCGAATGGGCAAGGAATAACCCTAAGATGCAACAAGAAAAAGACTGAGTGCAAAGTAAAGTGCTGTTAGCAATGGGCAACAGTTCGAAGAAAGTTGAACAAAAAAAACATAACCAAAAGATAAATTAGATGAGCCTGAGAAAAGAAATTCATTCCAAATAATTTCTTCTCAGACAGTGAACCAATGCCAAACAAAAATCTGAAGGAAAGTCTCATCATTCACTGCATGCTAATGTGGGAACAGCAATGATAGGCTCCTGTGAACTCCTGCTCATGGATTCTCCGATACACACATCTGGATACAATTTAAAATTGAGAAGTTTCCTATTTTAAAGATTAAATAACATACTGTGAAAGAAATCTGTGTACTTTGGTTATAAGCGTTTTTTCAGCAAGACTGTGTTTCCATTCAGTACTCCCGGCATGATGCTGATATCACTTCCTTTTGTCATTCATTTCTTTCCACGAATCGGTTCCAATCAGAAAGCGTAGTGCCAGATGAGATCCCATGCTCAAGAATGGGGTCGGATATCGTGGACGAGCCAACATCCTCAGTGCTTTCATGGAAATGTTTTGTGGCTCTCAGTGAGCTCGATGGAGTCAATGAGAACTTCTCTGATTTCTGTTTGCATGTGACTTCCGAATTGAGCCTGAGATCAATTCAAACACATGTCCGTATCGTCACCAAGAGTCATTGTTTCCATCTGTGAAATGGCCCCTATATCCATCGCTGCCTCAGCTCTTATTTGGTAAATCAATCATTTCATTCCATTGTGACCTCGCGACCCTCATATCCAGCACCATTTCACTCTGAAAGCAGATTATTAACTCCACATTTGCTTTATCCAGATTTCTTCCTCTATTCTGATTTGCTTTCACAACAAATCCTATTTCCTCATCACCCAGTTAACGTAATAACCGACACAGGCATACTGTCCTCCAAATTATCGATGTTGAATTCTCATCTGTGTTGCTTGGATTGGTGTGACTCGTGTTATAAACTCGATCTGAAAGTGTTAGATATTCAGCTGTGATATAAATGTTACCAGCTGGTGAAATGTTAGACGAAATTACCGATTTCATCGAATTAAGTCAAATGAAATGGAAGGTAAGCATTCCAAAAACAAAAGTACATTTGACAATTGGGAACAATCCTGTTACTGAACTGTCTCAACATCTGGATTTCATCTCTACTCCTTCCGATTAAAGAGCTCCTTAAAATCTTCCTTATGCACAAGTTATTGTCATCTGACTAGTATCACCTGCTATGGATCAACATTAACTCTATTTAGTTTGGCATGATAAAAGTATGTTTAAGTATGTTTATGTAGTGATAAAGTTGTACAGAATGGAAATAGCCCCTTCAGTCTGACTCATCTATGCCAATCAGAAATCAGATGGGAAGGCTATCCCTGCAGAAATTCCTAGACCCAAACACCTTCAGCTGCTTCATCAATGACCTTCCCTCCATCATAAGGTGAGGAATAGGTATGTTCACCAATGATTGTGCAATGTTCAACACTATTTACGATTCCTCAGACACAGACATTCCATATCGTATTAAAAAGCTTACCTTGTGAATCTGCAGTCACCATTTTTGCAGCGAAGACCAGGGGCTGCTGGGCATTAAATAAATTCTGTAAAAATTTACCTCATGAACTGGTAGAGTTCATGCTGAACAGGAGGAAAATGGGATGGCTCAATAAGTGAGATTATACATTTGTGTGGTTGCTTAACTAGAAACATAGAGTCATAGTCAGAGATGGACAGCATGGAAACAGACCCTTCGGTCCAACTCATCCATGCAGACCAGATATCCCAATCCAATCTCGTCCCACCGACCAGCACCCGGCCCATGTCCCTCCAAACCCTGCCTATTCATGTACCCATCCAAATGCCTCTTAAATGTTGCAATTGTACCAGCCTTCACCACTTCCTCTGGCAGCTCATTCCATACACGTACCATCACCTGCGCAAAAACATTGTCCCTTAGGGCTCTTTTATATCTTTTCCCCTCTCACCCTAAAACTATGCCCTCTAGGTCTGGACTCCCCGACCCCAGGGAAAAGACTTTGCCTATTTATCTTATCCGTGCACCTCATAATTTTGTAAACCTCTATAAGGTCACCCCTCAGCCTCCGATGCTCCAGCGAAAACATCTCCAGCCTGTTCAGCCTCTCCCTATAGCTCAAATCCTCCAACCCTGGCACCATCCTTGTAAATCTTTTCTGAAATCTTTCAAGTTTCACAACATCTTTCCAATAGAAGGAGACCAGAATTGCATGCAATATTCCAACAGTGGCCTAACTAATGTCCTGTACAGCCGCAACATGATGTCCCAACTCCAGTACTTGTCTCCCATCCTCCTTCTCCTCAAAACAGAAAAAGTATTGTGCACCGATTTGGTAAGGTTATTAGTTTTATTTTTCAATAGTCTCTTTGGGAATTTAGAATGATGGGAATGGAGTTCAGGGCAGCTGAATGCTCCCCCTCCAGAATGTGAGAGATAAGGATCACCATGAGTATCCCTGCTGACTGCATCTACAGGAAATACACCCAACTCCAGCTTTTCGGAAACCATGTTAGATTAGATGACATACAGTGTGGAAACTGGCCCTTCAGCCCAACAAGTCCACACCGACCCACCAAAGCGCACCCACCCAGAGCCATTCCCCTACACCTAACACTACGGGCAATTTAGCATAGCCAATTCACCGAACCTGCACATTTTTGGACTGTGGGAGGAAACCGGAGCACCGGAGGAAACCCACACAGACACGAGGAGGATGTGCAAACTCCACAGTCAGTCACTTGAGGCAGGAATTGAACCCGGGTCTATGGCGCTGTGAGGCAGCAGTGCTAACCACTGTGCCACCGTGCCACCCACAGAACCTGACCATGATATTTGCATGATAACATGGCTTTTACCGATTAATATTTGGAATCATTTTACTATGTGTGAAGTACCTCAGATTAGATTACTAACTCTAGAAACAGGCCCTTCGGCCCAACAAGTCCACACCAACTCACAAGCCATCCATACCACGACATTTACCCCTTCACCTAACACTACGGCCATTTCACCTGACCTGCACATCTTTGGACTGTGGGAGTAAACCACTGTGCTACCGTGCCGCCCAGTTAAGGAACTGAAGCTTGAGCTAGATGAAATTCAGATCATTTGGGAGGCTGAGGGGGTTATTGAGAGGAGTTACAGGGGAGGTAGTCACATCTCAGATACAGGAAAAAGGTAGATGGGTTACAGTCAGGGAATGGAAAGGGAAAAGGTAGACAGTGAAGTGATCCCTGTGGTTGGTTCCTTCAATAACAAGTATACTGTTTTGGATACTGTTGAGGGGGAATGAATTAGCACATGTAAGCCATGGGGCACAGGTCTCTGGCACAGAGTCTGTCCCTGTTGCTCAGAAATGAAGGGAGAAGAGGAGCAGAACATTAATCATTGGGGACTCGATCGTTAGGGGGAGTAGATAGGATGTTCTGTGGGAATGAGAGAGACTCATGTTTGATGTGTTGCCTCCCAGGTGCCAGAGTTCGTGATGTACAGTATCATGGTTTTGGGATCCTAAACAGGGGGGTGGATGTGGAGCAGCTCCAAGTCGTGGCACATGTAGGTACCAACAACATTAGTGAGAAACAGAATGGGATGTAAGGGAGAAATTCAAGAAGCTAGTGTGGAAGCTGAGAGCTAGAACAAACAGAGTTGTTATCTCTGGTTTGTTACTCATGCTGAAATTGAGTTGCTGGAAAAGCGCAGCAGGTCAGGCAGCATCCAAGGAGCAGGAGAATTGACATTTCGGGCATGAGCCTCATTCAGGAATGAGGAAAGTGTGCCAAGCAGGCTAAGATAAAAGGAAGGGAGGAGGAACTTGGGGGAGGGGTGTTGGAAATGCAATAGGTGGAAGGAGGTTAAGGTGAGGGTGATAAGGTGAGGGTGATAGGCTGGAGTGGGGGTGGGGGCAGAGAGGTCAGGAAGAAGATTGCAGGTTAGGAAGGTGGTGCTGAGTTTGAGGGTTGGGACTGAGACAAGGTGGGGGGAGGGGAAAGGAGGAAACTGGAGAAATCTGAGTTCATCCCTTGTGGTTGGAGGGTTCCTAGGTGGAAGATGAGGCGCTCTTCCTCCAGCCGTTGTGTTGCTATGGTCTGGTGATGGAGGAGTCCAAGAATCTGCATGACCTTGGTGGAGTGGGAGGGGGAGTTGAAGTGTTGAGCCACAGAGTGGTTGGGTTGGTTTGTCCGGGTGTCCCAGAGGTGTTCTCTTAAACGTTCCGCAAGTAGGCGGCCTGTGTCCCCAATATAGAGGAGGCCACATCGGGTGCAGCGGATGCAGTAAATGATGTATGTGGAGGTGCAGGTGAATTTGTGGTGGATATGGAAGGATGCCTTGGGGCCTTGGAGGGAAGTAAGGGGGGAGGTGTGGGCGCAGGTTTTGCATTTCTTCCGGTTGCAGGGGAAGGTCCCGGGAGTGGAGGTTGGGTTGGTGGGGGGTGTGGATCTACGAGGGAGTCACGGAGGGAGTGGTCTTTTCGGAACGCTAATGGGGGAGGGGAGGGAAATATATCCCTGGTGGTGGGGTCTGTTTGGAGGTGGTGGAAATGACAACGGATGATATGATGTATATGGAGGTTGGTGGGGTGGTAGGTGGGGTTCTGTCCTGGTGGCGATTGGAGGGGCGGGGCTCAAGGGTGGAGGAGAAGCAGTGGAGAGCATTGTCGATCACATCTGGGGGAAAATTGCAGTCTTTGAAGAAGGAGGCCATCTGGGTTGTTCGGTATTCGAACTGGTCCTCCTGGGAGCAGATGCAGCGGAGACGAAGGAATTGGGAATATGGGATGGTCTGAACGTAGTCCAGAGTCCATGCGGGGTCAATCGGTTCCGTAGGCAGGTGCTGAGGAAGGAGATGTGGCTGTGGTAGCGAGTCTGTTTGAGAACGTGGCTGAAGAGCTTCTGGGCAGAGGAGATGACCTGACGGTCTGAACGTAGTCCGGAGTCCGTGCGGGGTCAGTAAACCTTTGTTACTCATGCCACATGTTTGCAAGGCGAGGAATAGGGAGAGAGAGAGGAGTTGAACACATGGCGACAGGGATGGTGCAGGAGGGAGGGATTCAAATATCTGAATAACTGGGGCTCATTCTGGGGTAGGTGGAACCTCTACTAACAGAATGGTCTACACCTGAACCAGGACAGTAACAATATCCGAGGGTTTTTTTGTTAATGCTCTTTGGCAGGATTTAAATGAATTCATCAGGGGAATGGGAACTAGAATTATAGCTCCAGTGTCCAGGAGGTTGAGAGTAGTGAGGTCATAAATAAGGTTTCAGGAGTGTAGCGGCAGGCAGGAAGGTGCTTTGAAGTGTGTCTACTTCAACACCAGGATCATCCAGAAAGAGGTGGGTGAACTTGCAGCATGGATTGGTACCCGGGACTTTGATTTTGTGGCTATTTTGGAGACATGGATGGAGTAGGGACAGAAATGGTTGTTGCAGATTTTGGGGTTTCGATATTTCAGTAAGAACAGGGAAGGTTATAAACGAGAGGGAGGCATGGCATTTTTAGTCAAGGGCAGTATTACAGTGGCAGAAAGGACGTTTGATGAGGACTCATCTATTAAGGTAGTATGGACTGAGGTTAGTTACAGGGAAGAAGAGGTCACCCTGTTGGGTGTTTTCTGTATGCCTCCAAATATTTACAGAGATGTAGAGGAAAGGATTGCAAAGATGATTCTGGATAGGAGTGAAAGTCACAGGGTATTTGTTAAGGGGTCTTTAACATTCTGAATATTGCTTCAAAATGCTGTAGTTTGAGAAACTTCGATGGATCAGTTTTGTCCAATGTGTGCAGGAGGGTTTCCTGACACAGTATGTCAACAGGCCACAAAGAGGCAATGCCACATTGGATTTGGTACTGGGTAATGAACCAAGCCAGGTGTTAGTTTTGGAGGGAGGTGAGCACTTTGGTGATAGTGACCGCAATTTGGTTATGTTTACATTAGCGATAGATAGGGACAGGTATACACCACAGGGAAAGAGTTACAACTGGGGCAAAGGTTTTTATGATGCGATGAGGCAACAGTTAGAATCCATAGATGGGAAAGGAAATTGAAGGGATGAGCACAATTGAAAGTTGAGCTTGTTCAAGGGAGAGCTACTGCGTGTCCTTGATAAGTATGTACCTGTCAGATAGGGAGGAGGTTGTCAAGTGAGGCAACTGTGGTTTACTAAAGAAGTTGAATCTCTTTTCAAGGGAAGAAGGAGGCTTATGAAAAGAAGAGATGTGAAAGGCGAGTTAGGGTGATTGAGAGGTAAACATTAGCCAGGAAGAACCTAAAGTGAGAGCTCAGAAGAGCCAGGTGGGGACATGAGAAGTCTTTGGTAGGTAGGATCAAGGAAAACCCTAAAGCTTTTGAGAGGTATGTCAGGAATAAAAGAATGACCAGAGTAAGACTAAGGCCTGTCAAGGACAACACTGGGAAGTTGAGTGTGGGGTCCGAAGAGACAGGAGAGGCACTAAATTAATAATTTTCATCAGTATTCACACAGGAAAAAGACAATGTTGTCAAGGAGAATACTGAGATACAGGCTCTTAGACTAGATGGGATTGAGGTTCAGAAGGTGGTGTTAGAAATTCTGGAAATTGTGAAAATAGGTAAGTCCCCTGGGCCAGATGGGATTCTCTGGGAAGCTATGCAGAAGATTTTAGAGCCTTTGGCTTTGATCTTTTTGTCACCATTCTCTACAGGAACAGTTCCAGAAGACTGGATGATAGCAAATGTTGTCCCCTTGTTCAATAAGGAGAGTAGAGTCAACCCTGAAAGTTATATATCAATGAGCCTTACTTTGGTTGTGGGTAAGGATTATAAGAGATAACATATATAATCATCTAGAAAGGAATAATTTGATTGAAGATCACCAACACAGTTTTGTGAAGGGTAGATTGTGCCTCAGAAATCTTATTGAGTTCATTGAAAAGGTGACGAGGTGTGTGGATGAGGGTAAAGCGGTTGATGTGTGTCTGGATTTCAGTGAAGTATTTGATAAAGTTCCCCATGGTAGGCTACTCCAGAAAGTACGGAGGCATGGGATTGAGGATGATTAAGCGGTTTAGATCAGAAATTGGCTAGCTGTAAGAAGACAGAGGGTTGTGTTTGATGGGATATGTTCATCCTGGGATTCAATTGCTAGTGGTGTACCACAAGGATCTGTTTTGAGGTCACTGCTGTTTGTCATTTTTATAAATGACATGGATGAGGGCATAGAAAGATGGGTTACTAAATTTGTGGATGACACAAAGGTCAGTAGAGTCATGGACATTGCAGAAAGATGTTGCAGGTTACAGTGAGAAAAAGATAAGCTGCAGAGATGGACTGAGAGGTGGAAAATGGAGTTTAATGCAGAAAAGTGTGAGGTGATTCACTTTGGAAGGAGCAAAAGAAATACAGAGTACTGAGCTAATTGTAAGATTCTTGGTAGTGTGGATGAACAGAGAGATCTCGGTGTCCATGTATACACATCCCTGAAAGTTGCCACCCAGGTTGGTTGGATTGTTAAGAATGCATATGGTGTGGTTGCTTTCATTGGTAGAGGGATTGAGTTTTGGAGCCATGAGGCCATGTTGCAGCTGTACAAAACATTGATTTAACGCACTTGGAGATTGCGTACAGTTCTGGTCATCGCATTACAAGAAGAATGTGGAAGCTTTGGAAAGGGTACAGAGATTTACTAGGATGTTGCCTTGTATGGAGGGAAGGTCTTATGAGGAAAGAATGAGAGACTTGATTAGATTACTTTACAGTGTGGAAACAGGCCTTTCGGCCCAACAAGTCCACACCGACCCGCTGAAGCGCAACCCACCCATACCCCTAACCTAACACTACAGACAATTTAGCATGGCCAATTCACCTGACCTGCACATCTTTGGACTATGGGAGGAAACCGGAGCACCCGGAGGATAACCACGCAGACACGGGGAGAATGTGCAAACTCCACACAGTCAGTCGCCTGAGGCGGGAATTGAACCCAGGTCTCTGGCGCTGTGAGGCAGCAGTGCTAACCACTTCAGGCTAGAGAGAAGTGGTTAAGAGGTGACTTAACAAATGCAAACAAGATGATCAGAGGATTCAATAGGGTGGAGAGTGAGAGCCTTTTTCCTTTGGTGATGGCAAGCACGAGGGTACATAGCTTTAAACTGAGAGGTGATAGATAAAGGACAAATGTCAGGGGTCGGTTATTTACTCAGACAGTAGTCAGGGTGTGGAATGCCCTGCTTGGAAGAGTAGTAGACTCATCAACTTTGAGGGCATTTCAGTGACCATTGGATAAATATACAGATGATAATGGAGTAATGGCTTCAGATCAATTTCAAAGATCGATCCAACATAAAGGCCCGAAGGGCCTGTATGCACTCTATTGTTCTATGCTCTCTGTCTCCAAATTCAACAAGAGCTGGACAATATCCAGGCTTGGGCTGACAAGTGGCAAGTAACAATCATACTACACAAATACCAGGCTATGGTCATCAAGAATAAGAGACAGACTAAGAACCATCCCTTGACATTCAATGGTGTTACCAACACTGAGTCGTCCACTCCCAATAGCCTGAGAGTTAGCATTGATCAGAAACTCAATTGGACTCATCACATAAATGCAGTGGTTGCAATAGCAGGGCAAAGGCAAGACGAGTAACTCACCTCCTGGCTCCCAAAAGCCTCTCCACCATCCACAAAACACTAGTCAGGAGTGTAATGGAATATTCTCCACATGCCCGGATGGATGCAGCTCCAACGTGCAAGAAGCTTGACACCATCCTTGCCAAAGCAGCCCCCTTGATTGGCACCACATCCACAGGCACTCACTCCCTCCGCCACCAGATGCTCAGTAACAGCAGTATGTACTATCCACAAGATGAACTGCAGAAATTAAGCCAAGTTCTGCACAGAGTGCTTTCCAAACGCATGACCATTTCCATCTGGAAGGACAAGGGCAGCAGATAATGGGAACATGAAGCCACTCACAATCCTAACTTGGAAATATATTGCTGTAATTTTACTCGCTGAGTGAAAATCCTAGAATTCCCTCCTTAATGGCTTTGTGGGTTAACACACAGCAGGAGAATTGAAGCGGTTCAAGACGGCAGCTCATCACCACCTTCTTAAGGAGCAACTAGAGACAGGCAAAAAATACTGGCCAGCCAGTGATGCCCACATATCACAAAATGAATTGATAAGGAAGTATTCCAAAAGTGGCCTCTCCAATGTCCCGAACATGACATCCCAACTCCTATCTTCAATGCACTGACCAAAAAAGGCAAGCATACCAAACACCTTCTTGAGTTCCTTGTCTACCTGCAACTCCACTTTCAGGGAGCTATGAATATGTACTCAAAGGTCTCTTTGTTTGGCAATGCTTCCCAGGATCATTTCATTATGTGTAATTTCTGCCCTGATTTGCCTTGCCAAAATGTAAAGCCCACATTTATCTTAATTGAGCTCCCATCTTCCACTCCATGGCCCATCTGATCAATGTCCAATTGTACTGAGATAACCTTGTTCACTATCCATGCACAACTTACTTGGGGTCATCTGCAAACTCACTGACCATACCTCCTAAATTCACATCCAAATCATTTCAATAAATGACAAAAAGCAATGACCCAGCATTTATCCTTGTGGCACACTGCTGGTCACAGGCCTTCAGTCCAAAGAAAAATCCTCAACCACCACCTTCTGACTCCTATCTTCAAAACAACTAAGAATCCAAATGGCTAGCTCTTCTTGTATTTCATGTAAACTAACCTAGCTTTCCAGATGACGATGTCGAACACTTTGCTGAATGCCAATATAGACAATGTAAACTTCTATTCCTTTATAAATCTTCTTTGTGACTTCTTCAAAAGACTCAGTTAATTAATTGAGACATGACTTCCTATGCACAAAACATTATTGATTATCCCTAATCAATCCTTGTCTTTCCAAATATGTATAAATCCTGTCTGGCAGAATCCCCTCTGACAACCTATCTACCACAGATGTCAGGCTCACTGGTCAATAGTCCCCTACATTTTCATGACCATCTTCCTTAAATAATTGCACAACATTAGTCACCCTCTAATCTTCCGGTACCTGACCCGTGGTTATTGATGATATAAATATCTTAGTAAGACACCCAGCAATTCCCTATCTTCCTGCAAAGTTCTGCGATATACCTGATCAGGCCCTGCGGATTTATCCATCCTTACACATTTTAAGATGCCCAGCACCTCCTCTCTGGAATATGGAAACTTTTTTCAAGATATTACTACACATTTCTCCAAGCTCTCTAGCTTTTATATCCTTCTCCACAGTTTGAGAATGATGTTGTGTTAAAGTGTGCAGTGATGGTGGTATCCTAGTGAGTGTAGCTGCCTTCTAAGCAGGTGGCCTGGGTTGGATTCCTGACAATTGCCTATTGAGATTTTTACATTGACCAAACGGAAAACTTAAAGTGAAAATGAATTTGATCAGTTTGAAAATACATGTCACTTTCATTCCATATGTCTATCCAATGACTATTTAAATGCCCTTAAATCTGGTGAGTCTAATACTGTTGCAGGCTGGGTGTTGCATGCCCCTACTACTCTGAGTAAAGAAACTACCTCTAACATCTGTCCTATATCTAGCAGCCCTCAATTGAAAGCTATGTCCCCTCGTGCTAGCCATCAACATCAAAGGAAAAAGGCTGTCACAGTCCACCTGATCTAACCCTCTGATTATCTTATATGTCTCAATTAAGTCACCTCTCAACATTCTTCTCTCTAATGAAAACAGCCTCAAGTTGTTCAGCCTTTCAAGGAACAAAGAAAATTTACAGCCCAGGAACAGGCTCTTCAGCCCTCCAAGCCTGAGAAGATCCAAATGTACTGTCTAAACCTGTCGGTCAATTCCTAAGTATCTATATCCCTCTGCTCCCCACCTACTCATGCATCTGTCCAGTCACATCTTAACTGAATCTACCATGCCTGCCACTACCACCTCTGCTGGCACCACGTTCCAAACACCCACCACCCTCTGTGTGAAGTTATCCCCTTAGACTTTCCACCTCTCACTTTGAAAGCATGACCTCTTGTTATTGGATTCTTCACCCTGGGGAAAAAACTTGTCTCTATCCACCCTGTCTATACCCTTCATGATTTTGTAAACCTCAAATCAGGTTCCCCCCTCAATCTCCTTTTTTCTAGTGAAACTAAACCTAACCTACTGAACCTCTCTTCATAGCTAGCACCTTCCATACCAGGCAACATCCTTGTAAACGTTCTCTGCACCCTCTCCAAAGCGATCACATCCTTTGGTAATGTGGCGCCCAGAACTCTACACAGTATTCTAAATGCAGCCGAACCAATGTCTTGTACAAAGACCTTTCCTCAAGACCTTCCTTCCATACCAGGCAACATCCTAGTAAATGTCTTCTGAACCCCTTCCAATGCTTACATATCCTTCTTACAATATGGTGACCAGAATTGTACACAATATTCTAAGTGTGGCCGCACCAGATAAATGCAGCATGACCTCATAGCTTTGAAACTTAATCCCTCTATCGATAACAGCTAGCATACTGTATGCCTTCTTAACAACCCTATCAACGTGGGTGGCAACTTTCAAGGATCTGTGTACATGGACAATGAGATCTCTCTGCTTATCTATACTACCAAGAATCTTACCATTCACCCAGAACTCCGCATTCCTGTTGCTCTTTCCAAAGTGAATCATCTCACACTTTTCCATATTAAACTCCATTTGCCATCTCTCAACCCAGCTCTGCGGCTTATCTATGTCTCTCTGTAGCCTACAACATCTTTCATCACTATCTACAACACCACCGACGTTAGAGTCATCCACAAATTTGCTAATCCATCCTTCTACACCCTCATCCAGGTCATTTATAAAAAAGACAAACAACAGTGGCCCTAAAACAGATCCTTGCTAATTTGGCTGTAAAATATATACCTGAGTTTTAGTTGCTGTTTTGACAATAATTCAAACTTAACCAATCAGTTTCAATTATGCCCCAGAATGAAAAAACCCAATCGACTTTGAATTTATTGTTTTGCCAACATTGGAACAATGAGGCGATCTGATATTTGGCATACAAAAATGCGGATATTTTGAAAATTGCAGAAAGAGCAACTGCCATCGAGAGAGACCCAAGAAATTTGGTAACACTCACTATCAAAGGTACCTTTTCATATGAAACATACTCGCAGTAAAAAGAAAGACGACGACTATTGGAGATCATCAGCTGAAAGATGACAGGCACCGAAGATGACAGCCGCTGTGTGATTTTGAAATTAGGTTGATGTAATTTTAATATGTGTCTTATTAGAACAGCACATTGTTGTAGAGTTGGAGGCAGATAATAAGCAGTTAAGGGGTGTGTGTGTGTGTGTGCTTAGAGTTGTGCGTAGTTGTTGTTGAATGTTCACTTTTAGAGTTAAAAAATAAATTGATATCATTTTCTTGAAATAGTGGAATTTGGGAATTCTCTATCACTCATATCTTAACAGAGGTGAGCTTTTCTGGGTATTGGGTTTAATTAACAAAAGTGTTCACCACCATGTTGTAACAAGCGTCATACAATGGAAACACACCCTTCAGTCCAATGAGTCTATGCCAACCATAACCTCAAACTAAACAATCCCACCTGCCTGCACTTGACCCATATCCCTCCAAATATTATTCATGTACTTGGTTAAATGTTTCTAAATGTTCTAACTATACGTGCATCCACTACTTCCTCCGGAAGTTCAATCCACACACAAACCACTCGATCTGTAAAAACATTGGCCTTCATGCCTTTTTGAAATCTTTCTTCTTTCACCTTAAAAATATGCCTCCTATCCTTGAAATTCCCCCATTATTGGGAAAGGACACCTGCCATTCTCCTTATCTGTACTCCTCATGATTTTTTATGAACTTTAGTAAGGTCACACAGAAACCTCCTATGCTCTAGGGAAAACGTTTTGGTCTATCTAGCCTCTCCTTATAACTCAGACCTTCCATTTCCAATGACATCCTAGTAAATTTCTTTTGAGCCCTCTCCAGCTTGATATTATTCTTCCTATAACTGGGCGACCAGAACTGGACACAATAACTGGACGCAGACCACACAGAAGAGCCCCACCAATGTCCTGCACAATCTCAACATGGCATCCCAACTCCTACACTCCAAGCAATGAAGGCAAGGGTGTGAACGCCTATTTAACCAACCTATCTCTATGCTGAAATGCAATAACTTTATGAAATCTAGAAGTAACTCTACAAATAAAACTGAATCTCAGGAGCAGCTGCAATATCTGCATTACTCTCAGTCCACCATTTTCAGTATTAACACACACTCCAATTAGATAAACTATTCCGCAGAACATCCAAGTTTACTTACATTTATGGTGGCACCGTAGAATGGAGGCCATGAATGAGCGGTGAGGGTTCCCCGCTGCCAACTCACTCCCCTCCCACCAACCAATTCTCCCAAAGGGAGCTGACTTTGCAGAGGTCACCGTGCAGCCCAATGGCTGGAGCAGCTGCCCACATACACAGCCCGCACATCTCTAGTCTCCAGTAACTGACCACCATCCAGTCCAATACACCACCAATCCACCCTCTACTAACACTCCCTATCCCTCCATCCATACTCCTCCTCCCATGCCTTCCTCGCTAGCTCCTTTCCCCCTTCTTACCCTCACACCACTCCTTCACTCACAGTCATTATCTGAAATTGCCTGGTGTTGCTTTGCAGGAAAAAGTCCTAAATCACTTGTGGGAGTAGGGTCCAGCTCGACAAGATCCTCACCATTAGGATGCCCATTCTGGCAGGGACATGGAATTCATGTGTTCATATCTGAGATGATTTTGTAATGGTTCCCGCTTTTCAGATTATTTGGCTCTCTCCCTCTCTCTTTCACACACTCTCTTCCACGCTCTCTCTCTGAACAGTGCCAACATTACATGTCCACAAATAAAGATCAAGTCCTCACATCCCAATCCCTGAAAACTCTGGTTTAAGTTCAGCCAAAGTATTCAAACACCACAGGAACTTATCCAAAAGAATACCACGGCATCTCTCCAATTTTGATATAAGGAAGTATCCTTCAGATCACACCATAGCAGAAAGGACGTTCAATGGAAAACGTTGACACCTTGAGCCTCTCAACATGGAGTTTTCAACAAACAAGCATTGGACATGTGACTTTCTCAGAAAGCTTTAAATGTTCAACTTAAGATTTTTCAAGTGGCAGAAGCTCCTAGACTGGGGAATCATTTTTGTAATGAGCTCCAATCGATAGACAGAGCAGTCGGGAACATATTCTTTCAGAGGCATCTCCATCACTTGCATGATATATTCCAGTGAAGTCCAGAGAATACATTATAGCAGTATACATGTTCAAGGTGACTATTACAGATTCTTCGGTTTTTATGTTCAAGTTTATGGGGAGGTGACAGAAAACAGTTCATGATCAGACTAGGATCCGTCTTTTTTTTAAATGGCAAAGAGGTTTTGAACAATTGTAGGCCTACTTGTGCCTTTGAATCTGATATTGCTAATGTTCCTTACGTAAAAATGAGGTGACCAAATTTAAAGGGCATTGGCTAAGAAACAAGCCTTCCAAGTGAACTGTGTAAAATATGAAGACAGTTTTTAAAAGAATAAAACTCTGAAATTATTGAATCAAACTACAAAAACATTTATCGTCATCCAAACATGTCCTCAAACTTCAGGTCTCATGTTAACTCTATTCTCATCATCAGTTGAGTAATGTTACTCTTTTCTGTGCCTCATTATAGATACATGAATTATTTGTCATTTACTGTATCTTTAATATATAATCTGCATGTGTAAAATTATTGCCGCATGTTTTAATAACTGCAACCAGTACAATCTCCTTGTGCAATAAATCTCTCTGTTTGTAGTTCATTACAACCAGTTGAAAATAAGAAGCTCGCTGGTATATTTAGAATTACAATGTGACTGGTCTCGTTTACAAGGCATATTGAGTTCTGTTAATGCATTTTACATTTAAACAGTTTGACACGTATCTAGTGAAAATTTGATTTGTGGAGTCAGCTTTATTTTGCTGGAATAAACAGTCATTGTTGGAAAAGTGTTTATGTTATAAGATCTAATAACAGATTCTGACTAGTATAAGTAACATGCCCAGATGCTGTGCTGTTTTTAATTCAAATGGCGGTGCCTGTTTGTAGTTTGCAAAGTCTGCCAGGCACTGAACAAAGAACATAGAGTATAGCACACCATATCTATACTATCTATGATGCTATTTAATGTTAATCTAAAGTAATCTATTCACTGCTTGTTCATGTGTCTGCTCAAATGTTGCTATCGTATCTGCTTCCAGTACTTCCCCGTTAGCATGTTCCAGAGACCTACTACCTCTACATAAAAAGCTAACCTCACATCTCCTTTAAACGTTCCCCTCTCACCTTGATCTGATGTCTCCTAGTCTTTTACACTTGCATCCTTGGAAAAAGACTCCAAATATCCACCATTTCATCATTTCATTTACTTCTATCACATCACCCCTCAGCCACCAACACTACAATGAAAACAACCCAAGTTTGACCACCAGTGCCTTTCAACTAATACACTTCAGTCTCAGCGATATCCTGGTATATCTCTTTTGGACCCATTCCAAAAACACCGCATTTTGCTTGTAGTTTGATGACCATAATAACACACAATAACACACAATGCCGCGTGGGCGGCACGGTGGCACAGTGGTTAGCACTGCTGCCTCACAGCGCCTGAGACCCGGGTTCAATTCCCGCCTCAGGCGACTGACTGTGTGGAGTTTGCACGTTCTCCCCGTGTCTGCGTGGGTTTCCTCCGGGTGCTCCGGTTTCCTCCCACAGTCCAAAGATGTGCAGGGTCAGGTGAATTGGCCATGCTAAATTGCCCGTAGTGTTAGGTAAGGGGTAAATGTAGGGGTATGGGTGGGTTTCGCTTCGGCGGGTCGGTGTGGACTTGTTGGGCCGAAGGGCCTGTTTCCACACTGTAATGTAATCTAATCTAATCTAAATGTGTCCTAACTAAAGTTTTAAACAACTATAACATGACTTGCTAACTTTTATACTGCAAATAGTGAAAGCAAGAATGCTGTATGCCTTTTTCCCCATCTTATTTACTTCTGTTGCCACTTCATAGAGAACTACAGACCTGCACCCCAAGATACCCCTGTATGTCAATGTTCCTAAGGGTCCTGCAATTTATTGTATACTTTCATTTTGCATTTGACCTCCTAAAATGCATCACTTCATACTTGTCCAGATTAAACTCCATCTGCTGTTGCTCCACCCAACATTCCAGGTGAATTGTATTCTGCTGTCTACTCTGTCAACCCTCCTCACTATTCACTCACAGAAAGTGAGGACTGCAGATGCTGGAAAGTCAGAATTGATAAAATATAGAGCTGGAAATAGCACAGCAGGTCAAGCAGCATCAGAAGAGCAGGGTAGTCGATGTTTGGGGCAGAACTTTTCATCAGGACTCATGTTGAATTGTCCTGTCCGTAACGTCAACTCTCCTGCTCCTCTGATGCTGCTTGACATGCTGTGCTTTTCCCAGCTCCACATTTTATCAATTCCTCACTATCCATGATTCTTCAATTATTGTGGCATCTGCAAACTTATTAATCACACCGCCAAATCATATTTCGAGGGAGAGGGAGCAAACAATCAAGGTCCCAGCACTGGTCTTCACAGAAAGCCATAGGCCTTCATTCAGAAGAACACTCCTCCATAATTACCTTCCATCTTCTATAATCAAGTAAACTTTGTATGCAACTTACCAACTCACCACAGATCCCAAGTGACTGAATCTTTTCAACCAGCTTTCCACAAGACACCTGGTGAAATGCTTCAGTAAAGTTCATGTAGATGGCATTTACTGCCCTACCCTCAATCAATCATCTTCAACAGTTTGAAGCAAAGAGCCACTCTGACTGTACTCGGGAACCCTTCGCTGATCTGCATCATCTCTTGCCTCTCCCTTTTTGACAGTGCACCCTCATGCCTGGTGACCACGTTATGGTGATGTCACTGCGCAGCCATTGCATCTCCACTTCTCCCAGGGTCCAACGCGGCCCTGTTTCATTGTTTGAGGGTATTCATGTATGCAGGGCATTATGGGTAGAAGTGCAGTCATTGCTCTATCGTCGACTGAAATGCTCCTGAACACGAAATGTCAGTAATTCGGTAACAATTGAATCCAATGGCAATGCGTATGTTAAGACTAGATAAATGAGACCAATTCGTTTGTGTATACAAGCAGCTTTAGTAACACGTTAAAATTAGGCTTTCGTGTGAAAATGATTTTTTTTACATTTAAAGAAGATAGCAAATTTTAATAACTTATGATATGAATGATATCCATATGGAAATATTTTTTACAGAAAGAATATTACTAAGGGCAATACCAACTATGAATAAGAAACGAAGAGTGTGGCACTAGAAAAGCGCAGCCGGTCAGGCAACGTAGGAGAATTGACGTTACGGCATAAGCCCTTCATCAGGCTTATGGGCGAAACGTTGATTCTCTTGTTCCTCGGATGCTGCCTGACTGGCTGTGCATTTCCAGCATCGGACTCTTCGACTCTGATCTCCAGTATCTGCAGTTCTCACTTTCTCCAATGAATAAGAAAGGCTAATCATACATTGATATGAATACAGCCATGAGTTTAAAAATCGTTCAAAACAATCTATGTTAATCATTCAGAAGTGAACTGTTGATGAAAAAGTGAAACAACTATGTGATGTTGTTTTGCTCATCGTAACGAAATAATTACATTTTTAAAATCTTATTTTAAATCGTAGAGCACAATTACACTCAATTGTAAAATAAGTTTATTTTAATGTATACAATACATATACGTTTGCACAATAAGCTTATGTTAAATTGTTTAATAGACAATGTTCAATTGTATAATTGAGTTTATGTTCATTCGCAAGAATTTCAAGCTCATTCATGTAAAATTTCAGAATTTACTTGTTAATTTTAGTTTCACCAATATTTGCGTTCATTTGTGCAAAAGCTTGTTGCAAGCCTGGGTCCAATGGGAGGAAGAAAGGATTTTGATACTCTCCGCACTCTTTTAAAACTTACTGTAATCTTCACTGAAATAAACTCCTGCCCTCTCACCACTCGTTGTGAAGTTGTTGCTTCCTCTGAGTGCTCGTTCAAACGAACTGTTTAGGAATGTTGTGTGTCACTCCACAAAACTGTCAAAGGATTTGGGCAGTGCAAACAATACTTTAAAGAGGCGCATCAATAACTCACAAAATAATTGAATGGATTTTGTTCTGCACTTGAATTTCACTTGGAAACTGTTCTGATCATTAATCTGATAGATGCAGATGGTGAGCTTGTTAAATTTGTTAGTGTATTGTGACAAGATGAATGGCTGTCAATGGAAACTTGGACATATTGCTGCTGCTCTGGTGGTTCCATGACCTAATGGGTAGACATCTAAGTTTGAGTTCTGATGCATTTGGCGATTACGTCTTGTTTTTCTGAAATAAGCCAAGTTGCTTTCATTCTCATTTGCCGATATTACCGACTTTCACAATGAAAATACAATTTCAACATGATTTTAGTGTTTGTGGTTGACATATTCTGTTCATTTTTTTAAATGAATCAACACAGCTCTGAATAAATTAATCATGTTTTTCAAAATTTGACTCAATTGTTTCAATCTCAAGTCGTTTCAAACCGAGGACCAAATGGAAGAATAAAATAATCATGAGGTTTGCCATATGTGTTTGAATTTGAACGATAAGTGATATTGAATGATGGGGTTGTGAATAAATGTTAATATCAGAAATGGGAAACCATGAAATGGAAAGTTTCGGAGAATCTCAGTAAATGCAGTAATTCTGTCCCATCTCCTCACTAGATACCACGGACAATTACCATAATCAGCAACAAGCAGCATATTAAAAACATAGTTACATTTCAAGTGGAAGGCAAGGTTAACTTGTACCTCAGGAGCAGAACAATTCAGCAGTAACAGGGTTTCAATTTGGACAGATTTGCAACAATTGCAATTTGCAATAAGTACGAAACGAATCCGGGCCAACTGCTTGGAAAAAGCAATTATACACAAGACTATACAGTCATCCCTCTGTGTAATTCTACATGTGCGGTGTTCTGCAGCAAAATATTCATCAAAAGACTGATGATTGCAAATAAAATATGTTTTGAAGTGCAAATAATTATCATGTCAAAAACATCAAATCAGTGGATCTTGAGAGGAGCGGGACCAGATTTGCAGGAAGAACAGTGTGATTCCAATGTGTCTCTGTCACTGACCCAGGGCAGAGCAGACTGACCTCACTGTGTCTCTGTCACTGACCCAGGGCAGAGCAGACTGACCCCACTGTGTCTCTGTCACTGACCCAGGGCAGAGCAGACTGACCCCACTGTGCCCCTGTCATTGACCCAGGGCAGAGCAGACTGACCCCACTGTGTCTCTATCAGTGACCCAGGGCAGAGCAGACTGACCCTACTGTGTCTCTATCAGTGACCCAGGGCAGAGCAGACTGACCCTACTGTGTCTCTATCAGTGACCCAGGGCAGAGCAGACTGACCCCACTGTGTCTCTTTTCAGTGACCCAGGGCAAAGCAGACTCACCCCACTGTGTCTCTATCAGTGACCCAGGGCAGAGCAGACTGACCACACAGTGTCTCTATCAGTGACCCAGGGCAGAGCAGACTGACCACACTGTGTCCCTGTCATTGACCCCACTGTGTCTCTGTCACTGACCCAGGGCAGAGCAGACTGACCACACTGTGACCCTGTCATTGACACCACTGTGTCTCTGTCACTGGCCCGGGGAGAGCAGAACAATCACATTGTGTCTCTGCCTCTGATTCTGGAAAGAACAGACAGACCTCACTGTATTTTTCTCACTGAACCAAGGGGACAGAATCACGTCTCCGAATGGTTGAAAGACCTAATTCTGTACTGTGAAGGTCTGAGTTTAGGGTGAACCTATAAGTGTAAGATCAGTCTATTTAAATTATTTCCTTCTGGAAGTTTCTCCTAATTAGGTAAAAGTGTTGCAAAATTGAAGCATGATTCTGTGGCTGTGATCACATCCAAAGTCGAAGAGCTGGTGTTTGTCTGTCCAAGATGAATTCAGCAGATTTTGGAGAATTGTGGAGTTTTTTGTCCCTCACCTATTGTAACATTTCTAGTTTGTCACCAATGTCTTGTTTTTGTTCTCTGAGATGATGAATTCTTTTAAAACTTGTGTGATCACATTCAGTTTACATCAACATCAGTCTTAGTCTTACTCTGTATTGAACAAACACTTGATGATAGTGAGTCAATTCCCTTTTGGGGTTAAAATTATTTAAGGCTTAAACTCCACAGGACAATTCCATTTATGTTAATTGGCCAATAGAATTTGGGAGATTTATCCTGCCGATATTGATTCTGTTTAAACTAATGGTTTGTTTGAAAACAACACAGCAAATTTTACTGGTAAATGTTCATCCTTTTGTTGTGGCAATTCAGTCATTAAATTGCATGTGGTCAAAATTTTCTCCCTGTCTGTTGTTGAGTCTACCTGTCACTGTCTCTCTCTTGCTTTCTTTCTGTCCAGCAGTCTATTGACATCACTTTCTGTTTCCATCTCTCTCACTGTCTCTCTCTCTCTCTCTCACTCTCTCTGTGTTTCTTTCTTTCCCAATGCCTCTCTGTCAATCAGCCTACCTCACTCTCTCTGTTTTTCTCTCTTGCCCCTGCTCCTTTTATTGGTTTACCTTGCTCTCTCTCTCTGTTTCTCTTTCTATCCCTCTTTGTCAGTCTGTCTACATCTCTCTCTGTTTTTCTATCTCTGTCTCTGCACCCTCTCTGTTGGTCTGTCTACATGTCTCTCACTGCTTGATTTTCTCTCTCTCCCTGTTGTTCTGTCTTCAGCTTTATATTTTCTCATTCTCCATATCACGCTCTTTTCCTGTCTCCTTCACTCTCTCTCGAACCCAAGAGCATTCTACTGCTCTGTGGCTGGGACTTTCACTGTAAATGTGATTATTCAGTTGCCCAATCAAAATTCATTAATATATGACTAAGAATAACAGATTCACAAAATTTTACTTTCTGTTCTAGAATCCTATTTTTCCATGTGGGTGCAAAATGAATACATTTCCATGAATTTGATTTTTTTTTCATATAGAAATGGAAAGGTTCTCAGCGTTCTCTTCTGAGTTGTTACCTCTGATTCTTTATCACTCATCAACAATTTATCTTCACTCTGGGCAATGTGGCCTGTCCAGGAGGAAGCTGAGTGAGAAATTACAACATGAAGATGTCTGACTGAAATGCATGGATTACACACATGCCTTTCCCTTCCTTAACTCAGCAAACTCATGTTTCTTGGAAGACAGCAAAGACCTGGAAAGGCCTTTTAATCTCTCCATTGGATCCTGACAAGTCGAGTCCTGCCCGGCCACCCTATATGATACAGGGGCCGGAGATGTTCAAAGTGGAATCACTGTCAATGAAGAGGGAGCATTAAAGAAAGAACTGCCCATTTGGGGCTGAGAGTGGGATTACTCAATTAATGCTCCTTTGCAAGTGTTCTTTCTTTAAGACTTTTGTTAAGCAGGGCATCTGTTAGTGGCCTTTGTTAGTCCCACAGTCTCCCTTGGCGTGATGGTCTTCCATTAGCGTCAGGCTCTCTGTTAGTAACAGACTCTCCATTAGTGTTGGCGTCTCCATTGTTGACATGGTCTTTGTTAGTATCACGGTCTCCGTCAGTGTCATGGTCTTCTATTAGTGATATTCTCTCCATATTTGTCTCTTTGTCTCCATTACTGTGACAGTCTTCTGTTCATATCAGGGTCTCTGTTAGTGACAGACTCTCCGTTTGTCATGGGGTCTCTGTGAGTGACATGATATTCTGTTAGTGAGAGGCTCTGCATTAGTGTCACAGTCTCTGTTATAATTGATATGAGTGAGACGGGCACACATTGCGCAGATGATATTTGGTTTCAAACTACAAGCCAGTCCTGACAGATTTGACAGTATTGCAGATCCTATCATAACCACAGGGGAATGGTTCCAGTACTAACCTGGGTCAGAGGTTGGTCAAGCACAACCTGAAGTGTCACTGAGCTCTCATATTGGGAATCCTCCAGTTGTTTTCTTTGAAAAGAAACAATTACACACTTGAGCACAAACTTATTACACAGACTACAATATATTTATGACACAACTGAACATAGCTATAAATACAATTTATGTACAAGATTAATACAGCAATTAACACAGGTTTCCTATACAATTGAATAAAACCTTCACAGTCACATCTTCATCCCCTTCTGTGCACCATTGATCCTCAACGGTTGCTACTTAAATTTCCAATGAATCTTGTTGCCATGAGGGACACTCCACATGGTTTCCATTTTATTTCAGAATTCCAAGAATTGCTTTTCTGGACTCAGTGTAACATCTCATGCATTTCATTTTATCCTTTACGGATATACAAGTGAGAAAATACAAACTGTATTAACGAGTCCAAATAACAGACAACTTCTCAATCCTTTGATCACACAACCAACATAATTCAAGACCTTTCCCACCCTGTTTATGCTCTCTTCCATTCTGGTCTGTCAGGCACCCCTCCTCATCTCTCTAACTTCCTCCAGGCCTTACACCCCTGCCTATCTCTGTGACATCCTCCAGCACTGACACCCCTCATTAGCTCTGTAATATCCTCCAGCACTGACACTTTTCCCTCCCTCTATAAAGTCCTGCAGCATTGACACCCCTCCCTACCTCTGTAAGGTCCTCCAGCACGGACATTCCTCCCACTTCTGTAATATCCTCCAGCACTGACACCCCTCCCTATCTCTGTAACATCCTCGAGTACCACAACTTCTCCTTATCTCTGTAGCTTGCTCAAATACTGATACCCCTCCCTGTCTATGTCACTTTCTCCATCACCGACACTCTCTCTTTTGATATAATCTCCTCAGCACTGACATCCCTCCTAACATGACCTTGTCCTGAACTGATACCCGTCCCTATCATGGTGTCTTCTTCAGCACTGGCACCACTACCTACCTCTGAAACGTTCTCCTGGATTGACACCCCTCCAGATCTGTGTAACCTCTTCCAGCATCGACAAACCTCTTTATCTATGCAACCTCCTCCAGCATCTCAAATCTTCTCGATGTAATCTCCTGCAGCTCCAACTCTCCTGCCAATATCTCCGACTGCTGTCATCTCATCCAACACTTACACTCCTCTTGAACTCTGTATCTTCTTCAAGCCGCTCCATGACAATCTATATCTGTAATGTCCAGTTGATGGGTCAGAGATTAATTCATGTCCACAAAGATTGTTAATCAGTCACGGACACAGTGAGTTTTTGTTGAATGCAGAGGTCCCGGTATAGAGCAGTCCCCTGTGAGGAAGGGCCCAACACACCACCAACCACAGGGCATTTCCCCATGTCTTCCCACAAAAACTGGGCTGGATCAGAATTTCTGTAAAATTAACGAATGGGTCGCTTGAAAACAGGTAAATTTCCTTATGCAACATACTTTAAAACTGACAGTAAGTGGCCATACTCCAATTAAAGATGAGAAACCACACAGCAATCATTCAGAAACTGACAGCAAATGTGCATCCTGTAAACTGGGACTGGGACACCAAAGGTGCCTCACTTTCTTAACTCTGTCACCATTTTCTTTAGTTTTGATTGCTTTTGGATGACATTTAGTGAGGATCCTGTCATTTTTTGATTAGATTAGATTCCCTACAGTGTGTAAACAGGCCCTTCGGCCCAACAAGTCCACACTGACACTCCGAAGAGTAACCCACCCAGACCCATTTCCCTCTGACTAATGCACCTAACACTGTGGGCAATTTAGCATGGCCAACTCACTTGACCTGCACATTTTTGGACTGTGGGAGGAAACCGGAGCACCATGAGAAAATCGATGCAGACGGGGGAGAATGTACAAACTCCACACAGACAGTCACCCGAGGCTAGAATTGAGCCTGGGACCCTGGTGCTGTGAGGCAGCAGTGCTAACCACTGAGCCACTGTGCCGCCCCATTTTTTTGCAACTTCTCCCATCTCACGCCCATCCAAGTCCTTGCACCATTTTGGTTATTGTTGTCACTTTGTCATTTAAGTTTCCTGGCCTCCACCCCATCAAAAACATTCCCTTCTGCTCTTCTGTCTACCCTCCATCTGATGTACAGGCATATTTCTGGCAGTTTCTTCACACACACACAGCCGGTATGTTATCATTCACAGAGATACAGAGACACAGAAGGGTCATCAATCCCACAGGCTCAGACAGAGACAGTGTTCAGTCCCACTCTAATCCCACCTTCCAGTGACATATTTTCATTCTAACATGCAAACAGAGCAAGAGCGAAAGGAATCATTTACATTTCTCGCAAGCTGGTCTGTAAAGAAATTCCAGCCTCCAAATCACATCGACATTAAGATCTGTGTTAATCACTCAGTAGTAACCCACAGCAACAAATTCAATGGAACATTGTGGAGATTTGTAATTTGAAAAGCTGTAAACTCCAGACATGGCTAGCATTAAATAAAAACAGAGTCATTTCCTCTGATGAAAGTTCTTCGACCAGAAACGCTCATTTTGTTTTACTCTCTATAGGATGCTGCCTGACTGCTGAGAATTTGCAGCACTTTGGGTTTTACATCATGTAGGTTTGCTCCATGTTCAGAAAGGACACAAGTTATTTAATTAAAACAGGCATTCACAAAAAACATTCAGGTCATTTATAATTGAAAAAACACATAGACATCTTCTTGTACATTACAACATTAAATATACAATTACAAACACAAATATGGAGGTGAGCATTAAATATATGAACATAATCCATCAGACTTGCAAAGAATTACAGAGACCGGATGCAGAGTGAATCTCACTCTCATGAAACCTTAGAAATAAACTATACACCAAATCACAATTAAAGGCAGGAATATTAAGATAGTGAATGTACAACACCGTCAACACCAAAAACTGTAACTTGTCGAACAGCCGATCCTATTCCATAACTATTTTAAAACAAATAGAATAACAATAAGTATTCCCCCACTTATACTTCATTCACTTGCCCTGCCTTATTTCCCAGGATGAAGTTGAGTTTTGCCACCTCTCCCGGAAGACCATTTACATTTGATTGAGGAAGTTTCTTGAATACATTTAATAAATTCCTCCCTTCCATTACCACTCAATGTTTGGAAATTTAAATCCCATTCTACTGCAACTCTGTGTTTCTTAAAGCTAGCTGCAAATCCCCCTACAAATTTTCTCCTCAATTTCCTGTTGACTATTGGGGGAGGGGTGGGTGTGGGTCCACTGTAAAATCCCATCAATCCTTTTTTTCTCAGTTCCACCCATATCGTTTCACTGGATAATCTGTCAGGAATCTCTCTAAGTACCGCTGTGATGTTTTCCCTAATTAAAAGTAGAACTCCCTCTCCTCTCTTGCCTCCCCTTCTATCTTTCCTACAAACAGACCATTCGGCTTGATTTTGGAGCACCATTTTGAACTACTTATGATAAAGGGTCACTGGACTTGAAACGTTAACTGTTTTCTCTCCACAGATGTTATGAGACCAGCTGAAGTTCTCCAGCAAATTCTCTATCCAGATTTAGCACCAAGTCATATTCCAGGTAACCTCTTCATCCTGTTTCTTCTGCTATTACTGTCATATTAGGAAATTCCTAGTATCAGCCTATTTAATTGGTTTCACTGCCCTGTTTGAAGCTAACTATGAGGTCATCTCCCTGTTCCTCTCTTCAAGGTTATGGTTGAAGGAATATGGGCAGCTGTCTGGGGTGGTACTTTCAAATACCTGATCTTAATGGTCTTGAAACCATAGGGCACAGTTCTCCAACACAGTGTTGAAGTTCTGATCTATCTTCCCCTGATGCTGGTCTTTGATCAAGGATAATTTCTACTCCATTGCCAATTCATGAAATGCTCCTTGAGACAAATCTTAGACAAATCTTCGCCACAACAGGTTTATATTCACCAATATGGAATAAATCACAAACACAATTACATGATTCATAGTGATTAAAGTATTACAAGAATAAACTAATAGAGTTGTATAAAATCAGGATGGCATAGATTGAGTAAATAGACAAGGTCTTTTCCATGAGGTGAGGGAGTCTAGAACTAAAGGGCAAAGATTTAAGGTGAGAGGGGCAAGATTTGAAAGGGACCTAAGGGGCAACTTTTTAACACAGAGGATGGTGCGTGTATGGAATGGTTTTGAGGGATACGGGCCAAGTTCTGGCAAATGAGATGAGATTAAGTTAGAATATTTGATTGGCATGGACCAGTTGGGCCGAAGGGTCTGTTTCCGTGCTGTCCATCTCAATGACCGCATGACCCTGTAAGTACTGCATTGGATTATCAAGATTTGTGTGTGTGTATTCGTGTGCAAATGTGCAAAGGCTTACATAAAACATCCTGTGTTTCTTTGACAGCCCTATAATTTTTATACTTACATTTTGCTCTTAATCTGTTGGTAAGACTTTTTTTTTTGTCGATTATACCCGTTAATAATTTTCCTCTGCTCCCTTGGACTTTCAGAGATTTTTAAAATATGCAACTTCATCCATTTAGATTTCCTACTGAGCTTTGTATACTCTTAGGATTTTTTGTCATGGTCAGCATCTTTCTTGTACTGCTCTATCTCACCCTGTATGCTTGGGGCCACCTTTGGGACTCTAGATCTGGAAGGATAATGGTTTATTTTGTTCGGCCATGTCTCTAGAATCTCACTTTTGAAATCCTACCACTGATTTGTCACTTTGTTTTTGAATATCCAAATTCAGTCCAACATTGCCAGATAATCTCGCAGATTCAGAAGATTTGTCGAAACCAAACATCAAAGTTTTAACTTTGTTATCTTTGTCTTGTGAAATATTTACCCTAAATGTAAATGTATTAATGTCACTTGCTCAAAAATGGTCCAACTCTTCCAATTTATTCACGAGCCCAGCTTCATTTCAGAAGCTTAAATCAAGAACTGCTGACCTTCTCATTGTGCTATTGTCTGCTAAAGACGTTGAATAAATATAATTAAGAATTTTGTGCTCTCGGCCCCTTCCACTCTGTTCATATCCCAGTCATTATTTGAGAGATGAAATCACCAACTATTCCTGCTGTATTGTTTTAACCTTCAGAAATGTCTTACAAACTGCTCTTCTCTTTTCCTCAGAGGATTTGGTCATTAACAGTAAACTACTCGTAGTGTGACAGTCAACTTTCTTAAGCTTCTCAGTTGAACATCTGCCAGCTGTTTTATTGATTCATTGAGTATATCAGTGAGGACCCCTCTTCACGAGAGTTGAGGTGGGGGACTCTCCATTGAGAACAAAGAAGCTCATGTTGGATACATGGGGGTGGAAGGTGACATCATCAGATCAGATGAAGTTGGAATAGCAGGGAGAATGGAGTGGCCCCCTTAAAGGAAGCAGGATGTGAGCAAATGCATTCGAGGTAACTGTGGGAGTCGTTGAGTCTGATGGATAATTGGTGTGCAGAACTGGAAACAGAGAGATCAGGAAGGGAAGACTCAGAAAAGGATCAGGTGGCTATGAGGGAAAGATGGAGGTTGGAAGCAAATTAATATAGTTTTTTTTCTAATTCTGGCAAGAGCAGGAATAGCATCAATCACATCAACGATATATTGGAGAAAGAGCTGTGGGTTAATCTCCCAAACAGGATTGGGTGAAGGAATATTCCACATACCCCCCAAAAAGGCAGATATAACTATGACTTGTACAGATAGCCAGAAGTACATCTTTGACTTGGAGAAAGTGAGATAAGTTAAAGAAAAAAGTTACAATTGAGCTGAGCCTTGAGTAAGTGGATATTGCTGGATGGGGACTGTTCAGGTCTCTGAGGAAGAAGCAGAGAAACTCCAGACCACTCATCCTGATGACAGATGGATATGCAGAGGGATGGTACATCCACTGTGAAGAGGAGACAGATGGTGCCAAAGGAAAAAAATAGTAATTTTGCCACTAACTTAAAGCCCCAGAAGAATTGTGAATATCGGTGTTGCTTCCAATTGCTTTCCATTTCAGTAAGCCACATTGCTCCCATGTACTCATTCCCCCTCCACCTGAAGCCTTTCCTTCCTGCCATGACTGTTTCTGTCTCACTTTATTGACAAGATAAAACTAAGCTCCAGTACAGACCCCGTTATCAATTGCACTTGTTACATCCTCAAAGAAATTTTATCCAATTGAAAACAATGTGGACTTTCCCAAATTAACTTGAACTGATCAATGTGTCCTGCTGTACATGGTTGAATAATATCTTTCAACAGTTTCCCTGTGACATGTTGAGCTAACCGGCCTATGCTTCCTGCTTTCTGTCTCTCTCTTTAATGTGAAACTTCCACCTGCTATCTTCGAATACACTGGGCTGAACCGTGAATCACCAGGAAGAGCAACAGTTTCAAGAATCGAATACGAAAGCTCTGTCTCTCGCTGGATACTGGTTTCCCACTCCCCATCCAAGTGGGCAATTTCTTTAGGAGCTGAAAGGTTCTGACAGGTGGATGGCCAAGGTAATGGACATGAATCTATATTTTTGCAGGCACCTTCGATTCAAAATCAAAATGGCGGCACAGAATGGTTACTCTGTACACTTTTCACTTTTCTGATGTAATCCTATACTTGAGTACACGTGACAATAAAATCTAATTCTAATTCCAAAATTGAGCCTCGAGGGAGTCAATTTGATTAACAGAATAGGTCCATAATTTCCATTTATTTAACAAATAAAAACATTCTCGTTGCAACGATAGTAACCAATTTGCAGCACTGTTGGCGCGGGTACTTTGTTTTATTCCTCTTCAACACAAACACTGACCAGTCTTGGATCATGAGATGTATATGCATGTCGGATACACAAGGAATGACCAACTAACAGATTATTATTCAGAACTATGAGAAGTTATTCCTGCTTTTAGTAGCAGGGATTTTATGATCTGCCACATGGACTAACCACTTCCAGTCATGCTATCTAAAAATGCTTCACTATTCTGAAAATCCTCAAAGAAAATTCAGCCAGCATTGCTCCCTGCTCATCATTGTTAAATTGTGATTCAAGTGAGCATTGGGAGATTTTCCTAATTCCTTTGTGGCAATGGTCACATCCCTTCCCGTCCAAACACACACATACTGCATCCATTGGAAATATCCAACAAAGGTGTGCACACCCAATAATTTTATTTATATTCTTTTCTGAAATTTCTGGCAGTCTTAATCTTGGTTGTGAAAATATTTTATTCAGATGTGATTATCAATTAATTAAAGGGACTTGAACTTTGATGGATGGGCCAGAATTTATTGCCTCTGAGAAATGATGTGGCAGCTACATTCTTGTGTTTCTGTTGTCCTGATGATGTGAGAAGAATTAGTTGATTGTATGAAGGGGAGGGGGGTTGCAGAGGGATTTTCCAGGATTTTGACAGAAGAACACCAAAGGAATCACCCTTGTTCCAGAGAGATGTTCTCTCATATCGAAAGACAACGGTGGTAAGTTTAACCTAAGGATCACCTCACCTCTCCACATCTCACACCAAACATCCAGCCAACTGTGCTACTGACCCCCTGCAGCAGTGGTGGCTGGATGGCTGATATGTGATGTCAAATGACACCAGTAGCACAGATTCAGTTCCCATTCTGCCTGAGGTTACCAAGAAAATCCCACCTTCTCAAACTTGCCCCTCCTCTGAGGCATGTTGACCCTCAGGTTAAACTCACAATTAGCTGTATCGTGAATGATAGAGCAGCTCTGTGGCCCACTGGGAATATGGCACAATGTTATAATGCAATTCAGGGATGGTGAGTGGCTTGCAAGGGAACCTGGAAGTGGTGGTGTTCCTAAGCATCTAATGCTTTTGTCTTTAGGATGGTGGTGGTCTTGGATTTGGGAGATGCTGTGTAAGCATTGGTGAATTTCTGCAGTGCGTACTGTAAGTGATACATAATACTGCTACTGAACAGTAGTGGTGGAAGGCCTGCATGTTTGCAGGTATGGTTCCAATCAAACAGGCTATTTTGTCTCTAAATAGAAAGTTGACTTTCCTCCTTGAAACTGTTTTGTAGAAGAGTTATACTGGACACAAAAGGGATTTCTCTCCACAGGTGCTGCCAGGCTTGCTGAATTTCTCCAGCACTTTCTGCTTTCAAATGTCCACTTATATTGCTGCTGTTTCAGGGTGCTATCCATTTTCTGGAGGTTGAGTTCCATCACTGTTCTGATGTGTGCCTTGCAAATAGGGGAGACACTTTCAGAATCTGTGATGTATTCTTGACTTCTGGCTTGCTCTTGTATCCACAAAACTTAAATTGTGAATCCAGTTCAATTTCAGCTCAGGTTGTTGATCATAGGGGATTCAGCAATGGTGAAGACTTTGACTGTCAAGAGGCATCATGTAGGCAGTCTCTTGTTGGAGGCACTAATTGCTTTGCATTTGTGTGGAACAAATGTTAATTCCCATTTGTCATCCCAGGCCTGGACGTCGCTGGGATCTTGCTGCAGATCGACACGGTGTGCTTTAATTGTACATTGTACAATTATTAGTGAACACTCTGGCTTATAACTCAATGATGGGGGAATGTCAGTTATACAGTCACTGAGGATAGTTATGCCGAGGGCACAATATTGTAGAACTCCTGCCGTGAAGTCCTGGAGCTTAGATGGCTCACCTCTACTAACCACACCAATTTCTGTGGGTCTGGAGTCACATGTAGCCCAGACAAGGTAAGGACAGAGGTTTTCTCTCTCGAAAGGCCATTAGATAAGAACATAGAACATAGAACATAGAACAGTACAGCACAGAACAGGCCCTTCAGCCCACGATGTTGTGCCGACCACTGATCCTCATGTATGCACCCTCAAATTTCTGTGACCATATGCATGTCCAGGAGTCTCTTAAATGTCCCCAATGACCTTGCTTCCACTACTGCTGCTGGCAAGGCACTCCATGCTCTCACAACTCTCTGTGTAAAGAACCCGCCTCTGACATCCCCTCTATACTTTCCTCCAACCACTTTAAAACTATGACCCCTTGTGTTAGCCATTTCTGCCCTGGGAAAAAGTCTCTGGGTATCAACTCTATCTATGCCTCTCATTATCTTGTATACCTCAATTAGGTCCCCTCTCCTCCTCCTTTTCTCCAATGAAAAAAGTCTGAGCTCAGTCGACCTCTCTTCATAAGATAAGCCCTCCAGTCCAGGCAGCATCCTGGTAAACCTCCTCTGAACCCGCTCCAAAGCATCCACATCTTTCCTATAATAGGGCGACCAGAACTGGACACAATATTCCAAGTACGGTCTAACCAAAGTTTTATAGAGCTGCAACAAGATCTCACGACTCTTAAACTCAATCCCCCTGTTAATGAAAGCCAAAACACCATATGCTTTCTTAACAACCCTGTCCACTTGTGTGGCCATTTTAAGGGATCTATGTACCTGCACACCAAGATCCCTCTGTTCCTCCACACTGCCAAGAATCCTATCCTTAATCCTGTACTCAGCTTTTAAATTCGACCTTCCAAAATGCATCACCTCACATTTATCCAGGTTGAACTCCATCTGCCACCGCTCAGCCCATCTCTGCATCCTGTCAATGTCCCGCTGCAGCCTACAACAGCCCTCTATACTGTCCACGACACCTCCAACCTTTGTGTCGTCTGCAAACTTGCTGACCCATCCTTCAATCCTCTCATCCAAATCATTAATAAATATAAAAAAGTAGAGGACCAAGGACAGAGCCCTGTGGAACACCACTCACCACAGACTTCCAGGCAGAATATTTTCCTTCTACTACCACTCGCTGTCTTCTGTTGGCCAGCCAATTTTGTATTCAGACAGCTATGTTCCCCTGAGTCCCATTCCTCCTGACCTTCTGAATGAGCCTACCATGGGGAACCTTATCAAATGCCTAGCTGAAGTCCACATACACCACATCCACAGCTCGACCCTCATCAACTTTTCTAGTCACATCCTCAAATAACTTGATAAGGTTTGTGAGGAATGACCTGCCCCTCACAAAGCCGTGTTGACTGCATTTAGTCAAACCATGCTCTTCCAAATGAGCATAAATCCTATCCCTCAGAATGCTTTCAAACACCTTGCAGATGACAGATGTGAGACTTACTGGTCTGTAATTGCCGGAGATTTCCCTATTTCCTTTCTTGAAGAGAGGAATTACATTTGCCTCTCTCCAGTCCTCAGGTACGACTCCAGTGGAGAGCGAGGTTGCAAAGATCTTCGCAAGTGGCGAAGCAATTGCATTTCTCGTTTCCCAAAGCAGTCAAGGACAAATCTGGTCCAGGCTTGGCGACTTGTCAATCTTAATGTTTGACAAAATTTTCAGCACATCAGCTTCCTCTATCTCTATCCATTCCAGCATGCACACCTGCTCTTCAAAGGTTTCATTCACTACAAAGTTTGTTTCTTTTGTAAAGACAGAAGGAAAAAACTCATTTAGGGCTGCCCCTACCTCCTCAGACTCCACACACAAGTTCCCTATGTTATCCCTAATCAGCCCTACTCTTTCTTTGACCATTCTCTTATTCCTCACATAAGTGTAAAATGCCTTTGTGTTCTCCCAGATGGGCTTTTGCTGAAATTGACAATAGTTTTATGGTCAACATTACAGTAATAATTCCATATATTTCTTGAATTGAAGTTCTGGCAACCGTCATGATAGGATTTGATCCAAGTCCATGGTAATAGTCCTGAAGTATCTGAATGTGACCAAATTCAATGACTGGCTTCCAGGTTGATTCAGAACCCACTAGGGGAAAGTGAGGTCTGCAGATGCTGGAGATCACAGCTGAAAATGTGTTGCTGGAAAAGCGCAGCAGAAGAGGCAGCATCCAAGGAGCAGGAGAATTGATGTTTCGGGCATGAGCCCTTCTTCAGGGCTGATGATTCCTGAAGAAGAGGTCATGCCCGAAACGTCGATTCTCCTGCTCCTTGGATGCTGCCTGACCTGCTGCGCTTTTCCAGCAACACATTTTCAGCTCTGATTCAGAACCCACAACTTGATATTTCTGTTTCAATTTCAATCTACATGTTTATGTTTTGTTATTGATTACTGAGTGTCAGGTCACCGATTTAATGGTGTTTGTGAACTGCATTAACTTCAATCCATTGTGAATAATTGTGAGACCATTCATTTCGTACCTGTTCAAAATGGGTTAGTGTATTTGCTCAGTTGGATGTTTGAAGTAAATATGGATGAGCAGAGTGAATTCTTTTCCTATGCAAAGGCAGTTCCTGAGTCAAAGGATAATTTACAGATGCATGAGGTATTTATGGTGTGTGTATGTGCATGTGGATGTGCACACGTGTGCGCACATGTGTGTGTGTGTGTGTGTGTGTGTGTGTGTTGTGGGTAGGGGAATGAGAGGGTGCTGGGCTTGGTTTTGAATGATAAGTAGGTTTATAAATGACACAAATATTGACCAGATGGATGGCAGTGAGGAAAATAGTTTTAAGTTAAAGATAGCTATTGACAGGTTTGTCAGAGGGGCAGATCAGATAAAATGTAACCCTGATAAATGTGAGGTGATGCACTTTGAAAGAAGTTACAAGACAAGGTAATGGTCAACGAATGGAAATTCACTAGGATGCTTAGAGGAAGAGAATGAGCTTGAGGTGATTTTTAACAGATCCCTGAAGCAACAGGACAGGTTCTTAGGACATTTAAGAAGACCTTCAGGACACATGCCTTTACCAGTCGAGTTATGTATAATAGGTTCATTAAAATCTTGCAGAATTCTCAGATAATCTTCTTCACCATACCACAATCTTGGTGTCATGTGCAAACTTCCTAACCGTACTTCCTAAATTCTCATACAAATCATTTATATAAGTAAAGAATAACAATTAACTCAGCACTGATCCCTGTGGCACACTGCTCATTACAGGCCTCCAGTCTGAAAGACAACACGCTACCAACGCCCTCTATCATCTTCCATCACTCCAATGTTGTATCCAATTGGCTAGCTGTCCCTGGATTCTATGAGATTCAACCTTACTCAACCACCTACAATGTGATACATTGTCAAAGGCTTTGCTAAGGCGTCTACCACACTGCCCTTATCCATGTTCTTGTTCACTACTTCAAAAACTCAATCAATCGGAACATTGTTTAGCCCACAGTTGGAGTATTGTGCGCAGTTCTCGTCACTGCACCATAGGATGTGATTGCATAGGAAGGAGTGCAAAGGGCATTCAGTAGAATGTTGCTTGCGCTGCAGTGATTTAGCTGTGAAGAGGGAGGCTGCATCAGCTTGAGTTACTTTGTTTAGAGAAGTCATTGGGGTATATCAGATTATGAGGGGCATGGACAGGGTGAACTGAATGCAGTTATTTCCCTCAGCCAAAGGAACAAGAGCAAGTGGGCATAAATTGTAATATGAAAGGCAGGAAGTTTAGAGGGGACATACCACCCAGAAGATGGTAGGGGTCAGCACTATTTTGCCTGTGAGGGTAACTATTATTGACCAGGCCAGACCCCCTCAAAATATTTTTAAAAGGTAGCCGAGAGACTAACTTTTGTTTTAATTTTAAAGGCAGATGTGAAGTGGGTCTTCCAGATGTGATGGAACAGGTCAAATTATTTGGCTTTAAGCAAAACAGAATGTATTTAAGCACTGCAGCTGAAACACGAACAAATGAAAGCAGAATTTCGTATAACGTAACTATTGGAAAGTTTCAGTGACCTGATATAGTAATTATTACTAATTACCCCTGTTCCAACACAGGAACATTCCACAAACACAGTCATGGAAACAAAAGTTTAATTCAAACGCAGGTTCTAACAGATAGGAGGGACCAACATCCAAAAAGAGGTTTCAGAGAAAGTCCAAGGAATTTTTCCTGAAGCATGCCACTCTCCTGCAGTCACACATCTTGTGACTGCTACAGTGAATTAGAACTGGAAGAAACCTGAACTGAGAGAATTGGCCACTCCCCTTCCATTGTTGAATTATTTGGCTTTAAGCAAATCAGAATGTATTTAAGCACTGCAGTTAGAATGAACAAATGAAAGCAGAATTTCGAATAACGTAACTATTGGAAAGTTTAATTGACCTGATACAGTAATTATTACTAATTACCAGTTCCAATACAGGAACATCCCACAAACACAGTCCTGGATTTGTATCATCGATAGTCACAGGTGAGGTGCCGGAAGACTGGAGTTTGGCAAACGTGGTGCCACTGTTTAAGAAGGGTGGTAAAGACAAGACAGGGAACTCTCGACCGGTGAGCCTGACCTCGGTGGTGGGCAAGTTGTTGGAGGGAATGCTGAGGGACAGGATATACATGTATTTGGAAAGGCAAGGACTGATTCGGGATAGTCAACATGGTTTTGTGCGTGGAAAATCATGTCTCACAAACTTGATTGAGTTTTTTTGAAGAAGTAACAAAGAAGATTGATGAGGGCAGAGCAGTAGATGTGATCTATATGGACTTCAGTAAGACGTTCGACAAGGTTCCCCATGGGAGACTGATTAGCAAGGTTAGATCTCATGGAATACAGGGAGAACTAGCCATTTGGATATAGAACTGGCTCAAAGATAGAAGACAGAGGGTGGTGGTGGAGGGTTGTTTTTCAGACTGGAGGCCTGTGACCAGTGGAGTGCCACAAGGATCGGTGCTGGGCCCTCTATGTTTTGTCATTTCCATAAATGATTTGGATGCGAGCATAAGAGGTACAGTTAGTAAGTTTGCAGATGACCCCAAAATTGGAGGTGTAGTGGACAGCGAAGAGGGTTACCTCAGATTACAACAGAATCTGGACCAGATGGCCAATGGGCTGACAAGTTGCAGATGGAGTTTAATTCAGATAAATGTGAGGTGCTGCATTTTGGGAAAGCAAATCTTAGCAGGACTTACACTCTTAGGCCTTAGGGAGTGTTGCTGAATAAAGAGCCCTTGGAGTGCAGGTTCATAGCTCCTTGAAAGTGGAGTCGCGGGTAGATAGGATAGTGAAGAAGGCGTTTGGATTGCTTTCCTTTATTGGTCAGAGTATTGAGTACAGGAGTTGGGAGATCATGTTGTGGCTGTACAGGACATTGGTTAGGCTACTGTTGGAATATTGCGTGCAATTCTGATCTCCTTCCTATTGGAAAGATGTTGTGAAACTTGAAAGGGTTCAGAAAAGATTTACAAGGATGTTGCCAGGGTTGGAGGATCTGAGCTACAGGGAGAGGCTGAACAGGCTGGGGCTGTTTTCCCTGGAACATAGGAGGCTGAGGGGAGACCTTATAGAGGTTTACAAAATTATGAGGGGCATGGATAGGATAAATAGACAAAGTCTTTTCCCTGGGGTCAGGGAGTCCAGAACTAGAGGGCATAGGTTTAAGGTGAGAGGGGAAAGATGTAAAAGAGACCTAAGGGGCAACCTTTTCACGCAACGGGTGGTACATGTATGGAATGTGCTGCCAGAGGATGTGGTGGAGGCTGGTACAAATGCAACATTTAAGAGGCATTTGGATGGGTATATGAATAGGAAGGGTTTGGAGGGATATGGGCTGGGCACTGGCAGGTGGGACTAGATTGGGTTGGGATATTTGGTCAGCATTGATGGGTTGGACTGAAGGGTCTGTTTCCATGCTGTACATCTCTATGACTCTATGACTGTATGACTGCAGGTGCAAAGCAAAGTGCTGTTAGCAATGAGCAACAGTTCATCGAAAGTTGAACAAGAAAGGCTTAACTGAAAGGGAAATTAGATAGGCCTGAAAAAAGAAATTCATTCCAAATAATCACTTCTCAGACAGTGAACCAATACCAAAACAAAAAGATCTGAAGGAAAGTAGCATCATTCACTGCATGTCAATGTGGGAACAGCAATGATAGGCTCCTGTACACTCGTGCTCACGGAATTCTCTGATGCACACTTCTGGACGGAATTTAAAAATACAAGAAGTTTCCTTTTATAAAGATTAAATAACGTACTGTGAAAGAAATCTGTGTCTTTTGATTATAAGTGTATTTTCAGCAATACTTGTGTTTCCATTCAGTTCCCCCCAGCCTGATGCTGATATCACTTCCTTTGTCATTCATTTCTTTCCACGAATCAGCTGCTGTGTTGATGTGGAGAATACAAACTCCAACCAGAGAGCTCAGTTACAGATGAGATCCCATGCTCGGGAATGGTGCCAGATATGGCAGATGAACCAATATCCTCAGTGCTTCCATGGAAATGTTTTGTGACTCTCAGTGACTCCATCGAGCTCAATGAGAACTGCGCCTGGATGAACTATGTTTGCTTGTGACTTCATCATGGAGCCCGAGATCAATTCAAAAACAAGTCCTCATCATCACCAATAGTCATTGTTTCCATCTGTAAAATGGCTCCTACATCCATCCCTGCCTCAGTTCATAATTAGCAAATCAGTCATTCATTCTATTGTGAGCTCGGGACCCTCATATCCAGCGCCGTATCAGTCTAAGAGCAGATTATTAACTTCACACATTTGCTTTATCCAGATTTCTTCCTTTACCTGGTTTGCCTTCCCAACAAATTCTATTTCCTCATCATCCAGTTAACATAATAACCGACACATGCATATTGTCCTCCAAATTCTCGATTTTGAATTCTCATATGTCTACTTGGATTAGAATATAGAACATAAATCCAAACAGTGCAGAACAGGCCCTTCGGCCCTCGACGTTGCACCGACCTGTGAACTATTCTCAGCTCATCCCCCTACACTATCCCATCATCATCCATGTGCTTATCTAAGGATTGTTTAAATCTCCCTAATGTGGCTGAGTTGACTATATTAGCAGGTAGGGCATTCCACACCCTTACCATTCTCTGCATAAAGAACCTGCCTCTGATATCTGTCTTAAATCTGTTACCCCTCAATTTGTAGTTATGCCCCCTCGTACACACAGATGTCGTCATCCTAGGAAAAAGACTTTCACTGTCTACCCTATCTAATCCTCTGATCATCTTGTATGTCTCTATCAAATCCCATCTGAGCCTTCTTCTTTCCAATGAGAACAGACCCAAGTGTCTCAGCCTTTCCTCATAAGACCTTCCCTCCAGACCAGGCAATATCCTGGTAGATCTCCTCTGCACCTTTTCCAATGCTTCCACATCCTTTGTGTAAAGTGGCAACCAGAACTGTACACAATATTCCAAGTGTGGCCATGCTAGCATTTTGTATAGTTGCAGCATGATATTGCAATTCCTGAACTCAATCCCTCTACCAATGAAACCTAACACACCATATGCCTTCTTACTAGCACTATCTCCTGGGCGGCAACTTTCAGGGATCTATGCACATGGACCCCAAGATCCCTCTGCACATCCACACTCCCAAGAATCTTTTCATTGACCCAGTACTCTGCCTTCCTGTTATTCTTCCCAAAGTGCATCACCTCAAATTTAGCTGCATTGAATTCCATTTGCCACCTCTCATCCCAATTCTGCAGTTTATCCAAGTCCCCCTGCAACCTGTAACATTCTTCCAAACTGTCCACTACTCCATCGACTTTAGTGCCGTCTGCAAATTTACTAATCCATCCATCTATGCCTGCTTCTAAGTCATTTATAAAAATGACAAACAGCAGTGGTCCCAAAACAGATCCTTGTGGCACACCACTAGTAACTGTACTCCAGACTGAATATTTTCCATCAACCACCACTCGCTGCCTTCTTTCAGAAAGCCAGTTTCTAATCCAAACTGCTCAATCACCCTCAATTCCATGCCTCTGCATTTTTTCCATTAGCCTACCATGTAGAACCTTATCAAAGGCTTTACTGAAGTCCATGTATACCACGTCAACTGCCCTACCCTCATCTACATGCTTCGTCACTTTCTCAAAAAACTCAATGAGATTTGTGAGACATGACCTGCCCTTGACGAAACCATGTTGACTATCTGAAATCAAATTGTTGCTTGCTAGATGATTATAAATCTTATCTCTTATGAACCTTTCCAAAACCTTTCCTCCAACAGATGTAAGGCTCGCTGATCTGTAATTACCTGGGTCAACTCTACTGCTCTTCTTGAACAAGGGCAATCCTCCAGTCCTCTGGTACCAAACCTGTAGACAATAATGACTCAAATATCAAAGCCAAAGGCTAAGCTATCTCCTCCCTACTTCCCAGCGAATCCTCGGATAAATCCCATCTCGCCCAGGGTGCTTGCCTACTTTCACTCCTTCTAGAATTGATAACACCTGTGCGTAACTAACCTTGATCCTTTCTAGTCTAATATCTTGTACCTCATTCTTCTCCTCTACAATATTCTCCTTTTCCTGAGTGAACACCGATGAGAAATGTTCATTTAACACCGCTCCGATTTCTACAGGGTCCACACTCAACTTCCCACTTCTGTCTTTGACTGGCCCTATTCCTTCCCTAATCATCCTTTTATTCCTCACAAACCTATAAAAAGCTTTAGAGTCCTCCTTTGTTCTATTTGCTAAAGACTGCTCGTGTCCTCTCCTTGCTCTTCTTAACTCTCTCTTTAAATCTTTCCTAGCTGATCTGTAACTCTCCATCGCCTCATCTGAACCATCTTGCCTCATCAACACAAAAGCCTCCTTCTTCTTCTGCTTAACAAGAGATGCAATTTCTGTAGTAAACCACGGTCCGCTGACCTTATCACTTCCTCCCTGCCTGACAGGGACATAACCTATCAAGGACACGCAATATCTGTTCCTTAAACCAGCTCCACATTTCCATTGTTTGCATCCCCTGCACTTTTCTACCCCATTCTATGCATCCTAATTCTTACCTAATTGCATTATAATTCCCTTGCCCCATCGATAACTCTTGACCTGTGGCATATACCTATCCCTTTCCATCGCTGAACTAAACATAACTGAATTATGGTCACTCTCGCCAAAGTGCTCACTTACAACTAAATCAAACACCTGGCCTGGTTCATAACCAAGTACCAGATCCAGTGTGGCCTCCCCTCTTGTCGGCTCTTCAACATACTGTATCAGGACACCCTCCTGTACACACTAGAGTTATAGCATTTCCAGTCAATGTTGGGGAAGTTAAAGTTCCCCATAATGACCACCCTGTTCCTTTCACTCCTACTCAGAATAATTTTGTTAATCCTCTCTTCCACCTCCCTGGAACTCTGAGGAGGCCTATAAAAAAACTCCAAGCAGTGTGACCTCTCCTCTCCTGTTTCTAACCTCAGCCCACACTACCTCAGTAGATGAATCCTCATCAAAAATTCTCTCAGCCACCGTTATACTATCTTTGACTAACAAGGCCACGCCTCCACCTCTTTTACCGCCTTGCATGTTTTTAATGGAAGATCTAAACCCTGGAACCTGCAACATTCATTCCTCACCCGGCTCTATCCATGTCTCCGAAATGGCCACAATATCGAAGTCCCAGGTACCTATCCATGCTGCAATCTCACCTACCTGTGACCTTGAGATCCTGTCCCTTCCTTCCTACTCTCATCCTCCTGTGCACTGCAACTACACCTCCGGTTCCCATTCCCCCTACTGAGCGAGTTTAAACCCACCCAAATAGCATCAGCAAATTTCCCACCCAGGATATTAGTATCCCTCTGGTTCAAGTGAAGACCGTCCTGTTTGTACAAGTCCCACCTTCCCCAGAATGAGCCCCAATTATCCAAAAACCTGAAACCCTCCCTCCTGCACCATCCTTACAGCCACGTGTTCAGCTGATATCTCTCCCTATTCCTTGCCTCGCTATCACATGGCACGGGTAACAAACTAGAGGTCACAACTCTGTTGTTCTCGCTCTCAGCTTCCACCCTAGCTCCCTAAAATCCTGCCTTACATCCCTATCCCTCTTTCTACCTATGTTCTTGGTACCTACATGGACAACGACTTGAGACTGGTCACCCTCTCCCTTCAGGACCCCAAAGATACGATCCGAGACATCACGGGCCCTGGTACCCGGGAGGCAACACACCAACCATGAGTCTCGTTCATTCCCAACAAACCTTCTATCTGAGCCTCTAACTATTGAGGCCCCAATCACTAACACTCTCCTCCTTTCTCTCCTTCCCTTCTGTGCAACAGGGACATGCTCTGTGCCAGAGACCTGAGCCCCACTGCTTGCCCCTGGTAAGTCATCCCCCTCAACATATCCAAAACGGTATACATGTTTCTCAGGGGAACAACCACATGGGATCCCTCCACTGACTGTTTTTCCTCCTTTCGAACAGTCACCCAGCTTTCTTTTTGCCAAAGAGTAACCACTTCCCTGTAACTCCTATCTATCACAGCCACTGCCTCCCGATTGATCCGAAGTTCATCCAGCTCCCGCTCCAGTTCCCTAACATGTCTTGGAGGAGCGAGAGTTGGGTACACATCCTGCAGATGTACTTGGATGGGACACTAATGGCGTCCCTGACCTGAAACATCATGCAGGAGGAACAGTGCTCTCCCTGCACTGCCATCCCTGCTAGTCCCCTAGTCACAAAGTAAAAAAAGAGATGTTTAGCTGATATGTCCTTGGTCTTTATGGTTAGAGGAGGTGGTTGGGTGGGAGGCCCTACAAAGCTAGGGTCTTGGGTTGAGAAAACGCTGACTTATATAGCAGGACGGAAAAAAAAATAAGAAGTCCCTCCTTTCCCAGAAACCTCTGCTCTCTGACTTCAAATTGAATAGCACCAATCAGTGACTCACCGCTCCCGGCTGGCCCCTGGTGCCAGCTCCTGCCCTTCAAGTAGCTGCTGCCGCTGAAAACCGAGAAAAAAACCAGATTGGTGTGACTCTTGTGGAATAAACTCAATCTGAACCTATTAGATGTTCTGCTGTGATATCAATGTTACCAGCTGGTAAAATGATAGACAAAATTATCGATTTCATTGAATTAAGTCAAATGAAATGGTAGGTAAGAATTCCAGAATCAAAAGTAAGTTTGACAATTGGGAACAATCCTGTGTTACTGAACGGTCTCAATTTCTGGACTCCATCTCTAAATCCTTCCGATTAAAGAGCTCCTTCTCCTTTTTAAAATGCTCCTTAAAATCTCCCGAATGCATAAGTTATTGTCATCTTACCTGATATCACCTGCGATGGATCAACAATAACTTGATTTGGCCTGATAAAGGTCTTTTTAAGTATGTTTATGCAGTGATAGAGTTGTACAGAATGGAAATATCCCCTTCAATGTGACTCATTCATGCCAATCAGATATATTAATCTAGTCCCATATCCCATCATTTGCACTTATCCCACTAAACGTGGCCTGTTTATATACCTTTGTGGATGCTTTTTAAATATAGTAATTGCACCAACCCCACTATTTGCTCTGGCATTTCATTCCAAACTTGCACCACCATCTGTGTGAAAATTTGTCCCTTTGTTCCCTTTTAAATATTTTCCCCCTCACCTTAAACTTACGTCCTCTAATTTTAGACTCCCCTACCCTGGTTGAAGACCTTCACTATTCACCCAATCCAAGTCCCTCATGATCTTATAAACTTCCATACAGTCACAACTCAGCTTCTGACACTTCCGGGAAAATCAGCCCAGCCTCGTCAGACTTTCCCTGTAGCTCAAACCATCCAATCTTAGCAAATTCCTCATCAATATTTTCTGAACACTTTCAAGTCACACAACATCTTTTCTATATCAGGGAGATCAGAATTGAACACATTTGTCATCAACTGTGCTATCAAGCAGCATCTGCTTCGCAATAAGCAGTGACATTCTGTTTGGGTTCCACCAGAGCCATTCAGCTCCTGAACCCATTACAGCCTTGGTTCAAATACAGACAACAAGAATGCAATTCCGGAGGTGACACCAAGGCTACTTCCGGCCAAGTGTAGCATCAAGGAGCACGAGCAAAACTGGAATTAATGGGTATCGGGGGCAAACTCCCCAGTGGTCAGTGTCATGCCTGACACATCGGAAAAATGGTCGTGGTTGTTGGAGGTCAGTCAATTCAGCTCCAGGCTATTTCTGCAGGAGTTTCTATACCCAACCACCTTCAGCTGCTTCATCAATGACCTTCTGCATCATAAGGTGAGAAATGGGCATGTTCGATATGATTGTACAATGTTTAGCACCATTCACGACTCCTCGGACACTGAAGCTGTCTGTGTCGGAAAAAAGCTTACCTTACGAATCTGCAACCTCCATTTTTGCAGCATGTGCAGTGAGAGTGAAAACCGGGGGCTGCTGGGACATTAAATAAATCCTATAAAAAGCTTACCTCATGAACAGACAGAGTGTACACTGTACAGGAGCGATCATGGAACGGCTGAGTAAGTGAGGTTATAGTGTCTCCCACCCATCCTCCTCCTCAAACCAAACAAATGTTATGTGCACCGATTTGGTAAGGTTACTAGTTTTATTTTCAGTAGTCTCTTTGGGAATTCAGAACAGTGGGAATGGAGTTTAGGGCAGTTGAATGTTCCTCCTGTAGCATGTGGGAGGCAATGCTCACATTAGTATCCCTGCTGACTTCATCTGTGGGAAGTGCATCCAACTCCAGCTGCTCAGAAACCGTGTTAGGGAACGGGAGCTGGAGCTGGATGAACATCAGATCATGAGGGGGGTTATTGATAGGAGTTACAGGGAAGTAGTCACACCTCAGATCAGGAAAATGGCAGATGAGTTACAGTCAGGGGCTGGAAAGGGAACAAGCAGACAGTGCAGGAATCTCCTATGGCCATTTCCTCTCAATAATAATTATACCATTTTGATTATTTTTGGTAGTTTCAACTTACCACGGGCAAGCCATGGGTCACAATTCTGTCACACAGAGTCTGTCCCTGTTGCTCAGAAGCGAAGGGGGAAGAGGAGCAAAGCATTAGTCGTCGGGGACTCCATATTTTGGGGGACAGACAGGAGGTTTTGTGGGAACGAGAGAGACTCATGGTTGGTGTGTTGCCTCCCAAGTGCCAGAGTTTGTGATGTCTCGGATCATGTTCTTGGGATCCTAAAGGGGGAGGGGGGTCAGCTCCAAGTCATGGTCACAGAGGCACCAACGACATGTGTAGAAAAAGGGAAGGGGATGTAAGGCAGAAATTCAAGAAGCTAGCATGAAAGCTTGGAACAAGAATAAACAGAATTGTTACCTATGCCATGTGTGAGCACGGTGAGGAATAGGAAGAGAGAGATGAACACGTGGCTTCCGGGATTGTGCGGGAGGGAGAGAGTCAAATACCTGAATAATTGTGTAGGTTGAATCTCTACAAATGGGATGGTCTTCACCTGAACCAGAGAGATAACAAAAACAGGGCGCTGTTACAGGGGATGGGGTTGGTGGTTTGTTAACGCTCTTTGGGAGGATTTCAACTAATTCAGCAGGGGGATGGGAACTGGAATTGTAGCTCCAGTGTCCAGGGGATTGAGAGTAGTGAGATCAGGTCGTAAGAATGTAGCGGCAGGCAGAAAGATGGTTTGAAAGAGTATCTACTTCAACAACAGGAACATTCAGAATAAGGTGGGTGAACTTGCAGCATGGGTTAGTACCTGGGACTTCGATGTTGTGGCCATTTTGGAGACATGGATGGAGCAGGGACAGGAGTGTATGTTACAGGTTCTGGGATTTAGATGTTTCAGTAAGAACAGAGAAGATCGTCAAAGAGGGGGATGCGTGACATTTTTAGTCAAGGACAGTATTACAGTGGCAAAAAGGACACTTAATAAGGACTCGTTAGACACAGGGAAGGAGAGGTCACCCTGTTGGGTGTTTTCGAAAGGCCTCTGAAAAGTTCCAGAGCTGTAGAGGAAAGGATTGCAAAGATGATTCTGGATAGGAGAGAAAGTAACGGGGGAGTTGTTATGGGGAATTTTAACTTGCCAAATACTGTTTCAAAATGCTATTGTTCAAGAACCTTAGATGGGTCAGTTTTTGTCCAATGCGTGCAGGAGGGTTTCCTGACACAGTACGTAGATCAGTCAACAAGGGGTGATGCCACATTGGATTTGGTACGGGGTAATGAACCCGGCCAGGTGTTAGATTTGGAGGTAGGTGAGCACTGAGGTGATAGTGACCACAATTTGGTTATGTTTACTTTAGCGATGGAAAGTGACAGGTATACACCACAGAGCAAGAGTTACAACTGGGGCAAAGGCAATTATTAGGCAAGACTTAGAATGCATAGAACCGGAAAGGAAACTGAGGGGATGAGCACAGCTGAAATGTGGAGCTTATTCAAGTGAAAGCTACTGTGTGTCCTTGATAAGTAGGTGCCTGTCAGGCAGAGAGGAAGTGGTCAAGCGAGGCAACCGTAGTTTATGAAATAATTCAAATCTCTTGTCAAGAGGAAGAAGAAGGCTTATGTAAAGATGAGACATGAAAGCTCAGTTAGGGCCCTTGAGAGTTACAATTTAGCCATGAAGGACCTAAAGTGAGAGCGAAGAAGAGCCAGGTGGGGACATGAGAAGTCTTTGGTAGGTAGGATCAAGGAAAACCCTAAAGCTTTCTCTCAGCATATCAGAAATAAAAGAATGACTAGAGTAAGACTAAGGCCTGTCAAGGACCACAGTGGGAATTTGTGTGTGGAGTCCGAAGAGGTAAGAGAGGCTCTAAGTTAATCATTTTCGCCAGTATTCACTCAGGAAAAAGACAATGTTGTCGAGCAGAATATTGAGATACAGGCTCTTAGACTAGATGGTATTGAGGTTCATAACTAGGAAGTATTAGGAATTCTGGAAATTGTGAAAATAGATAAGTCCCCTGGGCTGGATGGGGTTTATCCTACAATTCTCTGGGAAGCTATAGAGGAGATTGCAGGGCCTTTGGCTTTGATCTTTATGTTGCCATTGTCTACAGGAATAGTGCCAGAAGACTGGAGGATAGCAAATGTTGTCCCCTTGTTCCATAAAGGGAATAGAGACAACCCTGGTAATTATAGACCAGTGAGCCTTACTTCGGCTGTTGGTAAGAATTGTAGGAGATAGGCTTTTTAATCATCTAGAAAGTAATAATTTGATTAGGGATAACCAACACAGTTTTGTGAAGTGTAGATCGTGCCTCACGAATCTTATTGAGTTCTTTCAGATTGTAATGAGGTGAATGGATGAGGGTAGATTGATCAATGTGGTGTGTATGGGTTTCAGTAATGTGTTTGACAAGGTTCACCATGGTAGGCTTTTGCTGAAATTACGGAGGCAAGGGATTGAGAGTGATTAAGCGGTTTGGATCAGAAATTGGCTAACTGTAAGAAGACAGAACGGTGGTTGATGAGAAATGTTCACCCTGAGGTTCAGTTGCTAGTGGTGTACTGAAAGGATCTGTTTTGAGGTCACTGCTGTTTGCCATTTTTATAAATGATCTGGATGAGGGCATAGAAGGATGGGTTAGTAAATTTACAGATGACACCAAGGTCAGTGGAGTTGTGGACAGTGTGGAAAGATGTTGCAGGTTACAGAGGGACATAGATAAGCTGCAGAGCTGTGTTGAGAGATGGCATTTGGAGTTTAATGTGGAAAAGGGTGGGTTAATGCACTTTGGAAGGAATAACAGAAATATAGTGTACTGAGCTAATTGTAAGATTCTTGGTAGTGTGGATGAACAAAAAGATTCGGTGTCCATATATATAGATCCTTGAAATTTGCCACCCAGGTTGATAGGATTGTTAAGAAAGCTTCATTGGGAGAGGCATTGTGTTTCGGAGCCAGGAGGTCATGTTGCAGCAAAAGCTGGTGTGGCCACACTTGGAGTATTGCATACAGTTCTGGTCACTGCATTATAGGAAGGATGTGAAAGCTTTGGAAAGGGTGCAAAGGAGATTTACCAGAATGTTGCCTGGTTTGGAAGGAAGATCTTAAGAGGAAAGGGTGAGGAATCTGAGGCTGTTTTCATTAAAGAGAAGAAGGTTAAGAGGTGACTTAATAGGTGCATTCAAGATGATCAAAGGATAAGGTAGTGTGGACAGTGAGATTTGATTTTTCATTTGATGGTGATGGCTAGCACGGGGGCACAAAGCTAGAGTAGTAGGGTCATGGAATGCCCTGCCGACGACAGTAGTAGACTCATCACCTTTAAGAGCATCTACATTGTCATTGGATAAATATATAGATGATAATGGAGTGGTGGCTTCAGAGCAGTTTCACAGGTCGATGCAACATTGAGGCCCGAAGGGCCTGTATGTGGTCTATTGTTCTATGTTCAAATTCAACAAGATCTGGAAACTATCCAGGCTTGGGCTGACAAGTGGCAAGTAATATTCATGCTACACAAATGTCTGGCTATGACCATAATCAATAAGAGACAAACTAAGCACCATTCCTTTACATTCAGTGGTGTTGCCAATACTTAGTCGCCCACTCCCAACAGCCTGAGAGTTATCATTGGTCAGAAACTCAACTGGACACAACACATAAATGCAGTGGCTGCAAGAGCAGGGGAAATGCAAGTAGCATAACTCACCTCCTGGTTCCCAAAAGCCTATCCACCATCCACAAAGCACTAGTCAGGAGTGTAATGGAATATTCTCCACTTGCCTGGATGGGTGCAACTCTAACAGTCACTGGTGGTCAGCAGCAGCAGTGTGTGTTATCCACAAGATGCACTGCAGAAATTAAGCCAAAATCCTTAGATAGTACCTTCCAAACCCATGACCACTTCCACCTGGAAGGACAAGAGTAGCAGAAAACAGGAACATGAAGCCACTCACAAGCCTAACTTGGAAATTTATTGGTAATCCTTCACTGTCACTGGGTCAACATCCTGGAATTCCCTCCTTAATGGCATTGTGGTTTAAGCCACAGCAGTGGGATGGAAGTGATTCAAGGAGGCAGCTCATCACCACCTTGCCAAGGGGCAACTAGGGACAGGCAATAAATGCTGGCCAGCCAGCGATGCCTACATACCACAAAATGAATTGAAAAGAAAGTATTCCAAAAGTGGCTTCACCAATGTCCTTTTCAGCCCAAACATGACATCCCAACTCCATATTCAATGCACTGACCAATAAAGGCAAGCATAGCAAACGCCTTCTTCAGTCCCTTGTCGAACTGCAAATCCACTTTCAAGGACTATGAACATTAACTAGCCACAAAATGACATGACCCTCTCTCACTAGTATCCTTACATACAGATAGGGAAGGAAACCACTTCAACTGGGACAACACAGCCATCCGAGGACAAGTCAAACAGAGACATGCTGGAGAATTCCTAGAAGCATGGCATTCCAAATGGATCTCTATCAACATCCACATCGAGTTAGACCCCATCTACCCCACCTTGAGAAAAAGAACAGGAAATGACAACATCACTGGAAATGACATCACCAATCCAAATAAACCTGAATATATAAATAGAAAGCAGGAATCATGAATGGTGCTTCACCCGGAGGCCCACTGAAGATGTTGCCTAGTACGGTAACAAAACGTCTGGAAATGAACCTTCCAGCTCAGCTAGCAAACCTGCATCCAGAACTTTGTTGAACTCCATATAGACAACGTAAAATGATCTTCCTTTATAAATCTTCTTCGTGATTTCTTCAAAAAACTCAATCAAGTTAGTGACACATGATTTCCTATGCACAAACCCATATTGACTATCCCTAATCAATCTCTGCCTTTCCAAATATGTGTATATCCTGTCTGACCGAATCCGCTCTGACAACTTACCCACCACAGATGTCAGGTTCACTGGTCTATAGTTCCCTGCATTTTCCTTACCAGCTTTCTTAAATAATTGCACAACATTAGCCACCCTCTAGCCTTACATTGATGATGTAAATATCTCAGTAAGAGGCCCAGCAATTCCTGAACTTCCTGCAACGTTCTCTGATATTCCTGATCAGGCCCTGTGGATTTATCCACCCTTATACATTTTAAGATGACTAGCACCTCCTCTCTGGAATATGGACACTTTTCACAAGACATCACTATACATTTCTCCAAGCTCTCTAGCTTTTAAATCCTTCTCCACAGTTTGAGGACTATGTTTTGTTAAAGTGCGCAGCGAAGGTGGTATCCTGGTGAATGTAGCTGCCTTCCAAGCAAGGAAAATGGGTTGGATTCCTGACAATTGCCCATTCTGATTTTTACATCAATCAAAAGGAAAACTCGAAGCTCAAAGGAATTTGATCTGTTTGAAAATACATGTCACTTTCATTCCAAAACAATCAAATGCAAAACAGGATTAGACCAAGGCAGTCTGAACTAAACTATTTCCTTACTATTTTCTCTCACACCTCCTCCCTCTCCCTCCAATCTCATAAAGCTGACTCTGTCTGTGCTCCATCTCTGGGAGAGGTGTACTTCAGTTAGAGGGATTTGGGAACTGACTGGAATGAACTTGGACTGGAGTCGAAGGGTGGTCTTTGAGTGACATATTTCAACCAGGTTCTGATAGCCAATGTCCTTTTTGCAGTGTGCAGTGAACACAGGGCGAGTATCAGTGTGTTTCTGTTCAACTCTGCGTGCAAATGTGGGTAGTACTTAACTTTGATTCGTAGTTATCATTCTTTAACCTCACCACCCCTCCCTGAACTAGCTTTGCTAAAGCAAGCCCAGGATCATGGACTGTCCCTAATGGGAGAGAGGGAGAGGGAGAGATCATTGAGAGAGGTGTGATCCCCCAGACTGATGAATATCACCTCTCTAATCTCACCATGTCTTTCCTTAACTCCTGTTTGTATCAGTCTGATGTTTCCACTTCTCTCTCTCTCTCTCTGTCTCTCTCTTTGTCTGTGTCTCTCACTCTCTCTCACTTTCTACATTTTCTCTCTCACAATCTTAGTCTCTCTCGGAAAAAGTGTGGCTATTTGTTTGAGGTACTTTCAGTGTTGACACTGTTTTCCTCAAATTCTCGCAGCAGTAATTACCGTTTCATAAGCTAATGCATTGTTTCGGAACTTTGTGGTAGAAAGATCAAAACAATGGCACTTTAGAATCGCAGAACTGCTACAGTGTAGAAACAGGCCCTTCAACGCAACAAGTCCACACCGACTCTCTGAAGAATCAGCCATCCAGACCGATTCCCTACATTTACCCCTGATTAAGGCACCTAACCTACACATACCTGAACACTATGGGAAATTTGGTTTGGCTATTTCACCTAATCTGCACATTTTGGGTTGTGGGAAGAAACTGGAGCACCCAGAGAAAACCCACGCAGACACAGGGAGAATGTGCAAACTCCACACAGATAGTCACCTGAGGTGGGAATTGGTGTGAGGCAACTGTGCTCACCGCTTCGGAGGTAGAAGTGACCTGTATTAGAAGGACGAATTGCACCTTAATTCAAAGAGGACTGATGTTCTGGCAAAGGGATTTGCAGGGAGATTTGCTGCCAGTGCTCAGGAGGATTTAAACTAATAAGGGAGAGTAGTAGGATTGGTACTGGGGAAGGGGACCCAGGGAGATGCTGAGGAGAGAGAGCAGGCTGAGACTGATACAGTTGGGAAAAGGAGCAAGTCAAACAGTCAGTACAAGCAGGAACAAAGCAGAGGGCGAGGTATGACTGGTGAATTGAACTACATTCATTTAAATGCAAGAAACTTCTCAGGTCAGGTGGACAAACTCAGGGCATGTTTGGGAACATGGGACTGGGATATCATAGCAATTACAGAGAAGTGGCTCAGGACTGGCAGGTTAATGTTTCAGGGTATAGATGTTATAGGAAGGATAGAAAGGGGGGCAAGAGAGAGAGGGCAAATGATGTTTTTGACTAAGGATCACATTACAATGGTACTTAAGGAAGAAATTCCTGGAATACTGTCAGGGAATTTATTTGTCTGAAACTCAGAAATAAGAAAGGGATGATCACCTTATTGGGACTGTAAATAAGACCCCCAATAGTCAGTGCAAAATTGAGAAGCACATTTGGAAGGAGGTCTCATTTATCTGTTAGAATAATAGGCTATAAGGTACAGGAGCAGAAGTTAGGCCATTCAGCCCATCAACTCTTCTCCACCATTCAATTCTGGTTGATAAGTTGCTCAACTTCCTAATTCCACTTTTTCCATGTAATACTTGATCCCCTTGACAATCAAGAACCTATCTATCTCAGTCTTAAGTATACTCAATGTCCTGGCCTCCACAGCCTTCAGTTGCAATGAATTCCATAGAATCACCGCTCTCTGGCTGAAGAGGTTTCTCCTTATATCCATTCTAAAAGATCTTCCCTTATTCTATACCTGTTCATTTGGGTTCTAGTCTCTCCTAACAATGGAAACATTTTCCCAACATACTCTGTCCAGGCTATTCAGTATTCTGTAAATTTCAATTCAATCCTCCCTCATCGTTGTGAACTCAATCGAGTACAAACCCACAGTCCTCAAACGTTCCTCATATGGTAAGCTTTTCATTTCTGCGACCATTCTTGTGAATCTTCTCTGAACACCCTGGACTAGGACTCCCAGGTCTCTTTACACTTCAGACATTGAAATTATCTCCCCAGTTCAAAAATATTCCATACCTCCATTCTTCCTACTAAAGTGCATAACCTCACCCTTTCCCACACTGTACTCCACTTGCCACTTCTTTGCCCACTCTCCTAACCTGTCCAAATCCTTCTGTAGCCTCCCTGCCTTCGCAATGCTACCTGTCCCTCTGCCTATCTTTGAATCATCTGCAAACTGAGCCAGAATGTCCTCAGTTCCTTCATCTAGATCGTTAACGTATAAAATGAAAAGTTGTTTTCCCAACTCTAAGCCAGAACTCTACTTGTCATTCATCGGATGCCATCATCGGTTGAGAAAGACCCTTTTATCCCCACTCTGCTTTCAAGCTCCTATCCATTTCCTCAATTCGACCCACACAGATTCTACACCGTCTGACCATACTTTGTTTCTTCCTAATGGTTTAACTTAATTTCTTACCTAATAAGGCAACCCACCACCTCTGCTCACCTGCCTACAGGTTGGTAATGTAGGGGATTTTAATTTTCTAAACATTGACTGGGACTGCAATTGTGTTAAGATTTTAGATGGAGAGGAATTTGTTAAGTCTGTACAAGAAAATTTTCTGATTCAGTATATGATGTACCTCTTAGGCAAGGTATAAAACCTGAGCTATTCTTGCAAAATAAAGCAAGGCAGGGGTCCGAGGTGTCAGTGAGGGAACACTTTGACGCCAGTGACTATAATTCTATTAGTTTTAAAATAGTGATGGAAAAGGATAGACGATCTAAAAGTCAAATGTTCTCATTATGAGAAAAACCCATTTTGATGGTATTAAGCAAGAAGCTTCATAAGTTGATGGGAGTGGGGCGTAGGTATTCACAGGTAAAGGGACAGCTGGAAAATACAAAGCATTCAGAAATGAGATAATTAGAGTCCAGAGACAATGTTTTCCAGTTAGGATGAAGGGCAATGTTGCTAGGTGCAGGGAATGCTGGATGACGAATGAAATTGAGGTTTTGGTCAAGAAAAAGACGGAAGCATGTTTCAGGTACAGACAGCAAAGATAGAGTGAATCCTTAAATGAGTATAAAGGCTGTGGGAATGCACTTAAGATGGAAATCAGGAGGACAAAAAGGGGGTATGAGATAGATTTGACAAATAGGATTAAGGAGAATCCAAAGAGATTCGACAAATACATTAGGGACAAAAGGGTAACGAAGGAGAGAATAGGACTCCTCAAAGATCAGCAAGGCCACCTTCATGTGGAACTGCAGGTATGAAGATTTGGAGAGATGCCAAATGAGCATTTTGTATTAGTGTTTACTGTGAAGAAGGATATGAAAGATATAGAATGTGGGAAAATAAATAGCGACATCTTGAAAAATGTCCATATGACGGAGGAGGAGGTGCTGGACATCTTAAAACACGGCACGGTGGGCGGCACGGTGGCACAGTGGTTAGCACTGCTGCCTCACAGCGCCTGAGACCCGGGTTCAATTCCCGCCTCAGGCGACTGACTGTGTGGAGTTTGCACGTTCTCCCCGTGTCTGCGTGGGTTTCCTCCGGGTGCTCCGGTTTCCTCCCACAGTCCAAAGATGTGCAGGGTCAGGTGAATTGGCCATGCTAAATTGCCCGTAGTGTTAGGTAAGGGGTAAATGTAGGGGTATGGGTGGGTTCGCTTCGGCGGGTCGGTGTGGACTTGTTGGGCCGAAGGGCCTGTTTCCACACTGTAATGTAATCTAATCTAATCTAAACATAAAGGTGGATAAATGTCTGGGACATTATCAGGTGTACCCTTGAACATTGTAAGTAGTAAGTAGTGAGGGAAGAGATTGTTGGGGGTATTGCTGAGATATTTGTAACATCAATATCCACAGGTGAGGTGCCGGAAAACTGGACGTTAGCTAACATCGTGCTATTAGTTAAGAAAGTTGATAAAGAAAAGCCAGGGAATTATAGACCAGTGAGTTCAACATTGGTAGTGATTAAATTATTGGAAGGAATCCTGAGGGGCAGGATTTACATGTATTTGAAAAGGCAAGGGCTCATTCGGGATAGAAAGTGAGGACTGCAGATGCTGGAGATCAGAGCTGAAAATGTGTTGCTGGAAAAGCGCAGCAGGTCAGGCAGCTTCCAAGGAACAGGAGAATCGACGTTTCGGGCATAAGCCCTTCTTCAGGAATGAGGAAAGTGTGTCCAGCAGGCTAAGATAAAAGGTAGGGGGGAGGGATTTGGGGGAGGGGTGTTGGAAATGCGATAGGTGGAAAAGGTCAAGGTGAGGGTGATAGGCCGGAGTGGGGTGGGGGCGGAGAGGTCAGGAAGAAGATTGCAGGTTAGGAAGGCGGTGCTGAGTTCGAGGGATTTGACTGAGACAAGGTGGGGGGAGGGGAAATGAGGAAACTGGAGAAATCTGAGTTTATCTCTTGTGGTTGGAGGGTTCCTAGGCGGAAGATGACGTGCTCTTCCTCCATCCGTCGTGTTGCTATGGTCTGGAGATGTAGGAGTCCAAGGACCCGCATGTCCTTGGTGGAGTGGGTGGGGAGTTGAAGTGTTGAGCCACGGGGTGATTGGGTTGGTTTCCGCCTACTTGCGGAACGTTTCAGAGAACACCTCTGAGACACCTGGACAAACCAACCCAACCACCCCGTGAATCTGATGAATCTATCTCTCTCTTTCTCTCTCTCTCTTCATTTTTGTCTCACACCCTTTACCAATCTGTGAAGGTATCTGTTCCACACTCTCTCTCCATATCTCTTTCGCCTTCCTCACACTGTGTTTCTCTCTGTCTTTATCTCCTCTCCTCTACCTCTAAAGAAGCATGTCTAACGTCGTCTCTTAGTCTTTATGACTCACTTTACCCTTAATTTCATTTCTCTCATTTTGCATCTCTTTCTCTCTGTGTTGCACGCGACTTGCCCAAACAAATCTTGCACTGCCCTACAATTTTGTACTGGCCCCCTCTTGCACAATCTCAATACTTATTGTCTATTCCCTTCCCAAATATATTACTTCACACTTCTCCAGACTGAGTTCTTTTCTGCTCAAATTACCATTACTCTCTGAATGAAGAAACTACCCTGATATCTGTCCTAAATCTATCACATCTCAATTTAAAGCTTTGTCCCCTCGTGTTTGCCTCCACCATCCAAGGAAAAATGTTCTCACTGTCCATCCTATCTAATCTTCTGATTATCTTTGATTAAGTCACCTCTCAATCTTCTTCTCTCCAACGAAAACAGCCTCAGTTCCCTCAGCCATTTCTCCTGGGACCTTCCTTCCATACCAGGCAACCTCCTAGTAAATCTCCTCTGAACCCTTTCCAAAACTCCAACATCCTGCCTATCCTGCCAGAACTGCACGCAATACTCCAGGTGCAGCCTTGCCAGTGTGGTGTACAGCTGAAGCGTGACCTTGTGGCTCTGAAACTCAATCCTCCTACCAATCAACACTAACATACCATTTGCCTTCCTAACAACCCCATCAATCTGTGCGGCAACCTTCAGGGATTTACGCACCAGGACACCGAGATCTCTCTGTTCATTTACACTGCCAAGAGTTTTACTATTAGCCCATACTCTGCATTCCAGTTACTTCTTCTGAAGTGAACTACTTCACCCTTTTCTGCATTAAACTCCATTTGCCACTTCACAGCCCAGCTCTGCATCTGATCTATGTCCCTCTGTAACCCACAACATCCTCTGGCATTATCCACAACTCTGCCTACCTTAGTGTTATCCACAAACTTACTAACCTATCCACCTACACCCACATCCAGATCATTTATAAAAATGATAAACACTAGTGGCCCCAAAACAGATCCTTGTGGCACACCATTGGTAACTGAGCTCCAGGATGTACATTCCCCATCAACCACCACTCTCTGTCTTATTTCAACTAGCCAATTTCTGATCCAAACTGCTAAATCACCCTCAATCCCATGCCTCCATATATTGTGCATTAGTCTACCATGCGGAACCTTATCAAACACCTTACTAAAGTCCACCTGATTTGTCACCTTCTCAAAGAATTCAATAAGGTTGGTGAGGCACGAACTACCCTTCACAAAACCGTGTTGACTATCCCTAATCAAATTATTCCTTTCCAGGTGATTATAAATCCCATTCTTAGAATCTTTACCAATACCTTACCCACAACCAAAGTAAGACTCCTGGCCTATGATTATCAGGATTGTCCTGACTCCCCTCCTTAAACGAGGAAACAACATTTGTTATCCTCCAATCTTCTGGCACTACTCCTATCGACAATGATGACTTAAAGATTGAAGCCAAAGGCTCTGCAATCTCCTCTCTGGCTTCCCAGAGAATACTAAGATAAATCCAATTCAGCCCAGGGGTCTCATCTATTTTCAGATCTTCCAGAATTGCTGAAACCTCCTCTTTGTCAACCTCAATCTTGTAACCTGTATCTCTGTATTCTCACTAACATTGTCCTTTTGCAAGATGAATACTGACTAAAAGTATTCATTAAGTGCTTCCTCTATGTCCTCAGATTCCACATACAACTTTCCACTACTATCTTTGATTAGCCTTAATCTTACTCCAGTTATTTTTTTAGTCCTGATATACCTGTGGAAGGTTTCAGGGTTTTCCTTGATCCTATTCACCAACATCTTATGTCCACTCTTGGCTCTTCTTAGCCCTCTCATTAGATCTTTTCTGGCTAACTTATATCTCTCAAGCCCCCTAATAGAGCCTTCAAGCCTCATCCTCACGTAAGCCTTCTTCTTCCTCTTGACAAGCGCTCCAACTTCTTTCGTAAACCATAGCTCCCTCTCTCGACAACTATCTCCCTGCCGAATAGGCTGTTTCTTGAATAAGCTCCACCTTTCAAGTGTATCCATCCCCTGCAGTGTATCCATCCTTCCCCTTCCTATGCATCCTAAATCTTGCCTAATTACATCATTGTTGCCTTTCCTCCAGTTGTACCTCTTTCCCTGCGGTATATACCTATCCCTGCTCATTGCAGTTTTCCAGTCAATATTGGGGAAGTTAAAGTCCCCAGTTTGAGTGGGCCTAGAGGGATTGAGGGAAGAAACAGCAGAAAAATGGTTTATCCCAGGCTGCCTCTTTCTGCCCTTCACATTCCCCCCTCATCCCCCTCACGGACACTGACTTGCTATACATCCAGATATAAAGCTGCTGTTTCAAACCTTTTGCAGACAAAGCACACATAGAGTCATAGAGTCATAGACATGTACAGCATGGAAACAGACCCTTTGGTCCAACCCGTCCATGCTGACCAGATATCCCAACCCAATCTAGTCCCACCTGCCAGCACCCAGCCCATATCCCTCCATACCCTTTCTATTCATATGAACCTCCACTCCAAGGACTCATTGTTCAGCAACACTCCCTAGGACCTTACCATTAAGTGTATAAGTCCTGCTAATATTTGCTTTCTGACACAAATCAACACAAGCTTTCACTCATTACAGGTTGTTAAAAGCACACACGCAGTGACGCTGAAGGAATAGTGATGTATCTGTAAGTCATGATGCTGAGTGGTTTTGAGAGGAACTTGCAAAGGATGGGGTTCCCGAATACCTACTGCCCTTGTCCTTCTTGATGATTGCGGTCACAGATTTGGAAGGTGGTGTTGAAGGAGCGAGGTTGATTTTCAGCATTGCATCTTGAACGTGAAACGCACAGCTGCTACTGAGCATTGGTGCTGGAGAGACTGGATGTTCGACCCCTTGTTCTGGGCTTCATCTAATGGTTTTCAATCATGGTGGAAATCTCGAATATAAACCTACTCACAATACTAACCATGCAATGATCATGGAATGTTTAATAAAATCCAGTTGTTCATTAATTAATTTGTGACTCGACTTCAGTGTGAATCCAGACCCTGAGTGGGTTATGGGAGGCTCGGAGAGACATATACAATAACAGAGCAAACCAGTCAGTGATAGAATTAAGAATGTGTCCAGAATGCTGCTCCTTCCTCAATGACGTGATCAACATCGGAAGACACAAACGGAATAAAGGGACAGAAGCATGTTCAAAAATAAGCAAAGACCTTTTTCTTTCTTGCTGACTTCAAGGACAGGTATGCAGATAATCACAAACTTGTCTGTGTACATATTGTGGTTCTTTGTTTTTTCAGAATTGCAAGTGTGACAATGCTGCTCCTTTAGCAAGGTTATGCTGTCCTTGGCTTGTTTTTTGTCAGAGAGGTCATAAAAGCATCAATTCTGAAAAGTCTAAGTTTGAAGAGTTTGAGGACAAATGTGATTGTAACTAACAGATACTGCTTCAGGGAAAAGGTTTATAAAAACACTTGCACAATGAAAGGGGAGTAGCCAGTTCTCCCAGCTCAGCTTTAGTTTGGTTTGATTTGGCTTGGGTTTTAGCAGTTTGGCTGTTTACTGAAAACAGTCAGTCGGTTTGAGACTGCTGGTCCAAGAAACAGCTACATGGAAGAAAGTATTCCATGCCGAATCCCTCTGCTCTCTCTCTCTCTCTCTCTCTCCCCCTCCCTCTCTCCTATAAGACCCTGTGTTTTATTTTAACTGTTTTTGTGCCAAGGGGTATTTATGAGGACTTTTGCAGGAATTTGGAACAGCACCATTAAGTTGGGATAATCTGTTGGGTTTTTGGATATGTTGTTATTCCATATTCTGTTCTTTTTTATTTGTGATTCATTCAGTAATATTGCAAATAAATTCTGTTTTGTTTAAACTAAGTGATTTGACGAGCTGCATCCCTCCTGGAATATCCACCTACGCCTCCTTAAAACAACTCAAAAATTTAGGGTCTGGGCTACTTTCTTGAAATGTTTTGAGAGGTCTGGCCTGGTCCATAACAGAAGTGACATTGCCATTTGTATCATGAGATCTCCTGTCCCGTGCTCCCCACCATCACAGACATTCTGAAGATTCTGCAATGCTCACTATATTCCCAGCTTCCATCAGTTGTGATGAACAGTCATCAGCTTGAACCATTCATTCTGTTTGTTTACACCTATTCACTCTCACCTGCTGAGTGTATCCAGCTATTGGTGTGGTCACTGACAGGCAGAGTACACTGAGAGGATTTCTGATATGTGTCATTCAGTGAGACATCTGTTTAAACAGCAGAAGTGGGAATCATCCACCTAGAAAATGTGAGGCTGGTAAATAGGAATATGAGAGAGAGAGAGAAAACAGGGAATTATAGGCCAGTTTGCCTGATATCAGTTGTGGGGAAAATGCTGGAATCAATCATTAAGGATGTAATAACTGAGCATTTGGAAGATGGTGACAGAATCGGTGCTAGTCAGCATGGATTCATTAAAGGGAAACAGTGCTTGATAAATCTGCTGGAAATCTTTGAGGATGTGACCAGTAGAGTAGATAATGGTGAATCAGTAGATGTTGTGTATCTGGACTTTCAAAAGGCTTTTGACAAGGCTTCACACAAGAGATTAGTCAGGAAAATTAAAGCTCATGGTATCAGAGGCAGTGTGTTGACATGGCTAGAGAACTGGATGGCAGACAAGAAGCAGAGAGTTGGAATAAACATGTTCTTTTCAGAATGGCAGATAGTGACAATAGCTATTAACAATATACATTAACAATTTGGACAAAGCATTGAAGACAGTGTCTCCAAATGTGCAGATGACTCCAAGCTGGGTGGCAGTGTGTGTGTTGTGAGGAGGATGCTAAGAGGCTGCAGGATGGATTGGCTGAGTGGGCAAATACTCGATAAAGGCAAAATAATGTGGATAAATGTGAGGTTTTTCACTTTGGTCACAAAAATAGTAGGCCTGTTATCTGAATGGTGGCAGTTTAGGAAAAAGGTGAGGTGCAACAAGATCTGGGAGTCACTGTGGGACAGGCATTGACACGCAGGTACAACAGGCAATGAGGGAAGTTAATGGCATGCTAATCTTCACAGTGAGAGGATCTGAGTGCTGGAGTAAGGATGTCTTGCTGCAGTTATACAGGACCTTGGTGAGGCCACACCTTGAACACTGTGTGCAGTTTAGGTCTCCTAGTATGAGGAAGGACATTCTTGCTATTGAGGGAGTTCAGTGAAGCATCTGTGTAGGGAGAAACAGAGTTAATGTTTTGAGTCTGTAACCTTTCATTAGAACAGGGAAAAGTCGGAGATGTAACAGGTTTTGAGGAAGGGCTGGGTGTGAAAAGGTCAAAAGGAAGGTCTGTGATTGGGGTAAAGACAAGAAAGATTGAATGACAGAAGAGTGAGTCTTCCTGGCTCAAAGGGAATGATGATGGACCAGACAAGAAACGCAAATGTATGGAATAAGCTGCCAGAGGAAGTGGTGGAGGCTGGTACAATTGCAACGTTTAAGAGGCATTTGGATGAATAGGAAGGGTTTGGAGGGATATGGGCCGGGTGCTGGCAGGTGGGACTAGATTGGGTTGGGATATCTGGTCGGCACGGACGGGTTGGACCGAAGGGTCTGTTTCCATGCTGTACATGTCTATGACACTATAAAAACTAAAGATGTGCATGGAGTAGGTGTGCTGCTGACTGAAGGAAATCAAACAGAAACAAACAAAGAAATGGAAATAAATGGAGACAAAGTTTCTGTCAAAATGCAGAACTCAGTTTTCATCCAGAGGCTGGAAAGTGTCTCATTAAAAGATGAGGGACTGTTTCTGAAGTTTATGTTGAGCCTCACTGGAACAGTGCACTAGATCAAGGACAGAAATGTTCGTGTGAGACCAAAGTTGAGATTTAAAATTGACAGGAGGCCATAGTCAGAAAGGGGGTGTTCCACAAAGCAGTCACTCAATCAGTGTTTGGTCTCCAAAATGTAGAGAAGACCACATTGTGAGGAGTGAATACAGTTGACAGAAATAGTTGTCTTGCTTTCAGATATATGGGTATAACTCCCCCACCATTGTTTTTTATCAATATCAGAACAACATCGGCCTATTGCTGAAGACATCAGGAGCTGGAGGCACAGGGCAGGGTCTGACACCAGCTGATTGAGAGAACAAGAAAGAGACAGCACTGAGAATTCATCCTGTTGTTGGAAATGCGGTTCCAATCCACACTAAATAATCCCATCTTCTGTCGTGTGTCACAATACAAACAAAATAACTAGGTGCTCCTGAACAAATCATGGTCAGTTTTAAATCTTAAAAATGGACTTGATGCCCTGTTAATATTATGAGACTGTTTCTGTTGCAGGTGTTTCATTGAATCTTCCCACACAGTGAGAGGCCATTTGGCCCATTGTCTTCCTGCTTGCTCTTTAAATGAACTCTTTCATTCCATTGCTGCTCATTTCCTGCAGTCTCACACATTTCCTGTTTTAAATATATCTCCACTTCCAATTTTAAAATGAATGATGGCAGAATATTGTCAGTTTCTTCCATCACTCTTTCAGGCAATCAGCATCACTCCCTGTGGCCACATTCTCCCAATTCCCTCTCAGGTGCTTCTGAGCTTTTTTTTAACTTGTGTTGGTGATTGTATCGGTGACTTCCTAACCTGGGTACGGCCCTCCTCTGGTATTTTGGGAAGGACTTCACCGACTGACACTGACAACAGACCAACTTCTGCAGCCAAAGACTCAAAAGCCACCTTATTGGTCACTATGCTAGCTAGATAGCCAAGACCAAGACAGGATCATCCAACTCAGGAGGTAAATAGTCGGCTCAACAAGAAGAGGGAAAGGAGAGAGAAAGAACAGAGAAAGAATGGGAAAGGGGACAGGGAGAGAGAGAGCAGAGATTAGGAGAGAAAGATGAAGGGTGAACAGAGAGAGAAACACAGGGGAGGGGACAGAACTTTGGGAGGGGAGAGAGGGTGTAAGGGGGGTAATGTAGTGCTGAGGCAGACATCGGCCAGGGAGGGGAAATTGCAGTATTGGGTAGGGATCAGTCAGAAAGGGGGGATTGCAGTGTTGAGTAGGGATCAGTCAGGGGGGGGAGATTACAGTGTTGAGTAGGGATCAGTCTGGGAGGGGAGATTACAGTGTTGGGTAGGGATCAGTCAGGGAGGGGGTGGGTGTAGTGTTGGGTAGAGATCAGTCAGGGGGGGGAGATTACAGTGTTGAGTAGGGATCAGTCTGGGAGGGGTGATTGTAGTGTTGGGTAGAGATCAGTCAGGGGGGGGAGATTACAGTGTTGAGTAGGGATCAGTCTGGGAGGGGAGATTACAGTGTTGAGTAGGGATCAGTCAGGGAGGGGGTGGGTGTAGTGTTGGGTAGAGATCAGTCAGGGGGGGAGATTACAGTGTTGAGTAGGGATCAGTCTGGGAGGGGAGATTACAGTGTTGGGTAGGGATCAGTCTGGGAGGGGAGATTACAGTGTTGGGTAGGGATCAGTCAGAGAGGGGGGATTGCAGTGTTGGGTCGGGATTAGTCAGGGAGAGGGGGAGTGCAGTGTTGTGTTGGGATCGCTCACAGGGGTGGGGGGGATTACCGTGTTGGGGAGGGATCAGTCAGGGAGGAAGGATTGCAGTGTTGGGTAGGGATCAATCAGGAAGGGGGTCATTGCAGGGTTAGGTAGTAGTCAGTTAGGGAGGAAGGATTGCAGTGTTGGGTAGGGTTCAGTCAGGGTGGGGTGATTACAGTATTGGGTAGGGATCAGTTAGGGAGGGGGTGATTGCAGTGTTGGGTAGAGATCAGTCAGGGAGGGGAGATTACAGTGTTGGGTAGGAATCAGTCAGGGAGTGGGTGAGAGCAGTGTTGGGTAGGGATCAGTCAGGGAGGGGGTGAGTGCAGTGTTGTGTAGGGATCAGTCAGGGAGGGGGAGAGTGCAGTGTTGGGTAGGGATCATTCAGGGAGGGGTTATTGTAGTGTTGGGGAGGGATCAGTCAGGGAGGGGAGATTACAGTGTTGGGTAGGAATCAGTCAGGGAGGGGGGTGAGTGCAGTGTTGGGGAGGGATCAGTCAGGGAGGGGTGAGTGCAGTGTTGGGTAGGGATCAGTCAGAGAGGGGGAGATTGCAGTGTTGTGTAGGGATCAGTCAGGGAGGGGGTGAGTGCAGTGTTGGGTAGGGATCAGTCTGGGAGGGGGTGAGTGCAGTGTTGGGTAGGGATCAGTCTGGGAGGGGGTGAGTGCAGTGTTGGGTAGGGATCAGTCAGGGAGGGGGTGGGTGCAGTGTTGGGTAGGGGTCAGTCAGGGAGGGGGTGAGTGCAGTGTTGGGTAGGGGTCAGTCAGGGAGGGGGTGAGTGCAGTGTTGGGTAGGGATCAGTCAGGGAGGGGGTGAGTGCAGTGTTGGGTAGGGATCAGTCAGGGAGGGGGTGAGTGCAGTGTTGGGTAGGGTTAGAGGGAAATAAGAAGGCCAAAAATGGGACATGAGTTTGCTTTACCAATTACAGTTAAAGAGAATCCAAAGATCTTTTACAAATGTATAAATGCCAAAGGGTCACTGGGGAGTGAATCGTGCCCCTCAAAGTTCAAGACAGCCTGCACGTGGAACTGCAGGAGATTGGGGAGATACTGAACAAGTCTTTCCTGTAGAGAACGGCATGGAAGATATAGAACAGGATGACGGTTTGGGAAAGAACATTGGGAAATAGATGATGTCATCTTGCAAAATGTCCACCTTACAGAGGTGGAGGTGCTGGATGTCTTGAAATGGTTAAAGCTGGATAAATCCCCAGGACCTTATCAGGTATACTCTCGATCTCTGTGGGAAGCTAGTGAAGTGATTGTTGTGCCCCATGCTGAAATATTTGTATCATCGATAGACACAGGTTAGGTGCCAGATGATGGAGGTTGGGCGAACGTGGTGCCACTGTTTAAGACGGGTGGTCAGGACAAGCCAGGGAACTACAGACTGGTACGCCTGACGTCAGTCGTGCGCATATTGAAAGACGGATATATGAGGGTCAGGAATTACATGTGTTTCGAAAGGCAATGTCTAATTGGGGATAGTCCGTGGGAAATCATGTCTCAAGGTATTGCGTTTTTTGAAGAAGTAACAAAAGGATTGATGAGGGCAGAGCGGTGGGTGTGAGTGATATGGACTTCAGTAAGGTATTCGAAATGTTTCCACATGGGAGATTGGAGAGCAAGGATAGGTCTCATGGAATACAGGGAAAACCAGCCATTTGGATACAGAACTGGCACGAAGGCTGACGACAGAGGGTGGTTGTGGAGGATTGTTTTTTCAGACTGGAGACCTGTGACCAGTGGAGTGCCACAAGGATCGGTGCTGCGTCCACTATTTTCCATTAATTATATCAATGATTTGGATGTGAACATAGCAGGTATAGTTAGTAAATTTGCAGATGACACCAAAATTGGAGGTGTAGTGGAAAGTGAAGAATGTTCCTTCACATTACAACGGGATGGTGAACTGGTGGGCCAATGGGCGGAGGAGTGGCAGATGGAGCTTCATTTAGATAAATGGGTGGTGCTGCATTTTGGGAAAGCAACTCTTCGCAGGACTTATACACTTAATATTAAGGTCCCAAGGAGTGTTTCTGAACAAAGAGACCTTGGAGTGCAGGTTCATTGTTCCTTGAAAGGAGAATTGTGAGTCGATAGGATAGTGAAGAAGGTGTCTGGTACGCTTGTGTTTACTGATCTGTACATTGAGTAGAGGAGTTTGGAGGTCATGTTGTGGCTGTACAGGACATTGGATAAGCCACTTTTGGAATATTGCATGCAATTCTTGTCTCCTCCCTATTGGAAGGATATTGCATAAATTGAAAGGGTTCAGTAAAAATTTACAAAGATGCTGACAGGATTGTAGGATTTGAGCTAAAGGGAGAGGATAAATGGATTGGGGCTGTTTTCCCTGGAATGTCTGAGGCTGAGGGGTATCCATATGGAGGTTTCTAAAACCATGAGAGGCATGGTTAGTAATAACAGACAAGGTCTTTTCCCTGGGGTGGTGTAGTCCAGAACTGCAGTGTCTAGGTTCAAGATGAGAGGGGAAAGATATAAAAGGAATGTAAGGGACAACGTTTTGTTGTGGAGCATGTTGCTTGTATGGAATGACCTGCCAGATGAAGTGGTGGAGACTGGTACAATTACTTCATTTAAAAAGCATCTGGATGGGTATACGAACAGGAAGGGTTGAGAGGGATTTGGGCCAAGTGCTGGCAAATGTGATGAGATTATGTTAGGATATGTGGGTGGCGTGGATGAGTTGGACCGGAGGCCCTGTTTCTGTGCTGTACCTCTCTATGACTGTAAATGTTTTGTACTGTCCATTACCAGCCATACACTTCACTGTTTCCCCTGTTTACCTTGGTCAGTTCTCCTCTCAAACACATGTCAATGGCTTTGGTTGTGATTGTAGGGTGTGCTTTCTCGTCACTTTAAAAATCCATCATCTCACTGAATTCCAATATACTGCAATTTCCCAGAGGATATCTCAATGTGACATTATTCCTTCCCTCAGCATATTCACCCAACGGTCGATCTGAGATAGTCACGTCCCTGGCCATTTGCACAATGTGTTATTCAAACAAACACTGACAGAAACATTCAAAGAGGAGTTTGGAGAACATCACTTTTGCCAATGTGACTGTCCCAGATTATACAAAGACTGAAGTCTCCCAAAATGATCACAGTGCCTTTGCAGTACACAGGAATTCATTGGAATGTGTAACAGGGTTGAGCATTGGAATGCTGTTAGGCAGCCTCAAAACTCTTCTCCTGCTTGTGTTTTTGTCATGTGTTACCCAGAATCTGCATTCAGGCTGATTCAGCTTCATCATCTGAGGCCAAATGCTTTCTCTGTACTGCCTTTGTTACCATTACTGTCAGGGTTACCCATCCTGCTCTCCCTGAGACCCCTCAAGGAGGTGTACCATAGAATATTCATGTTCCACCTTTTGTTCGCCGTGTCACCACTAAATCCCATTTATCTCCGTACCACAGTCCATCCACCTTTTTGCAGAGACTTTAGCCAGTCCAAAAAAAAGAACATTACGACTGACTCTTTCCACAATTTCTTATCACAGTCCAATTCACTGATGTACAGTTTCAGTTAAATTCTGTCTCTCCCTGATCCTTTCTGCTTGTCTTCAGCTACATTGCCATTTCTGTTTGGAGTTGGAAAGCTCCTTTCACCTGAACCCTGGCCCTGCATCCTCTCTGTCAGTGTAATGTCCTGCCCATAAGCCTGCTGACATGATTGGCCAGGACACTGGTCCCACCAATGTTATGTCTAATTCACTCATGGGATGTTGCTGTCTCTGGCTGGGCAGCATCGCAAGCCCACCCCGAGCTGCCCTTGAGCTGAGTGTTTTGCTGGATCATTACAGAGAGTAGTTCAGAGTCAACCCCATCGCTCTGGGTCTGGATCATGTGTAGGCCAGACCCGCTGCCTATAACAGATTTCCCTCCCGAAAGGATATTAGGTAGTTAGATGGGTTATACTGGACACCGGCATTAACATCTGGATGAACAGTCAGGGGAGAATAGCACGAGGCCATCACCTGTCCTACTCATAGCTCAACCGTCAGTGAGTACTCATCCCAGTGCATCATGAATCACAACCCTTTCATCATGACCATTGTGTGATCCTGATACCGTCCTGCACTCTGGTGATATCACTCAGTCTCTCTCCATGTGGTATCCCTCACTGTGTGGGTCTAATTGCTGCCTCTGTCAACTTCTCTCGCTCTTGCAGCTACTCCAGATCCTGAGCCAACAGAATTCTCCACTCCAGAGAGACGCAGCAGCACAGGCCAGGGATGGTGACTGGGATTTTCCAGATCTCTGTGGGATTCAATGCCATTCTCCATGTGTAACCCTCACTGCATCAGTCTAATTTCCCATTCTGTTTGTTTCTCTATCTCCTGCAGGTAATCAGGATGTCCCTGTCTCAGCTGAATTCCTAACTCCTGTCTCGTCCATAACCACAACAAAGACCGTTGGTCAGTCAGAGAGAAATGGAGAGGGAGGTCTGGAACCTTCAGTAAATCCTGCAGCCGGTAAGAGCACTCACAGCAAACAGCACAGGGCCTTCTGTATTCAGACCTGGAAGACAGGCTATAGATACAGAGAGGAGGGTGACAGAGAGAAGGGGGACAGATACACAGCAACATTCTAGGCTACATTCCAACCATCCTGTGAGGGTCCTGCTCTCACCTCTGCTGTACTGGTCCTCACTGAGACATCTCTCTCTGTCTCTCTCTGACTCTGTCTCTTTTTCTCGATCCCCTCTCTCACACCCTCACTCCCTCACTCTCTATCTCTCACCCTCTCACTCCCATTCTCTCTCAGCCCCTCTCTCACCTTCTCTCTCTATCTCTCTTCCTCTCACTCACTCTCTCTCACCCACTCACTCACTCTCCACCTCATCCCTCTCGCTCACCTGACTCTCTCTCTCTCTCTCTCTCCCCCGAGTGCCTCTCACTCATGTCCCTCTCTCTCTAGCTCGCCCTGTATCTCTCCATATCTCGCTCTCCCCCTCTGTCTATCTTTCTCTCTCTCTCACTTTCTCTCCCTTGTCCACTCATCGCACTCTCTCTTGATCTCTCAGACTCTCTCTCATTTCCGTCCCTTCACTACTCACTCACACTTGCACCTCTCTCTCTCTCGCTCAACCCTCTCTCGCCCGTCTCTCTTGCTCGCACCTCGCTCTCCCCATCTCTCACCCCTGACTCTCTCTATCCGCTTTCTCTCATTTTCACCCCCATCTCTGCCTCCTCTCTCCCCCACTCTCTCTCTCCCCACTCTCTCTCCCCACTCTCTCCCTCCTCTCTCTCCCCCCTCTCTCTCCCCCCTCTCTCTCACCCCGCTCTCTCACCCCGCTCTCTCACCCCCCTCTCACCGCGCTCTCACCGTCTCTCTCTCACACCCTCTCTCTACCCGTCACTCTCTCTCTCCCCACTCTGTCACCGAACCTTCTCCCCTCTCTCTCACTCTCTCCCACTCTCTATACCCTCTCTCCCCTTCCTTCTCCCTTACCCCCTCACTCAACCCCACACTCTCCCCATCTGTCTTCCCCCACTTTCTCCCCCCTCTCTCGCCCCCTCTCTCACCCACTGATCTAACCCCCCCACTTTCACCCTCACTCTCTCGTCCGCTCTCACTGTCCCCCTCTCTCTCCCCCTCTCCCCTCTCTCCCCCCACCACACTCTCTCTCCCTCTATCTCTCCCCCTCACTCTCCCGCTCTCTCTTCCCCCTTTCTCTCCACACTCTTTCTTTCTGCCACCTCTCCAACTCTCTCTCCCCCTCTCTTGCCCGCTTTCTCACACCCCCGTCTCGCCCCCCTCACTCGCCACCCTCTCTCGCCCCCTCTCTCACCCGCTTTCTCACCCTCGCCCGACTTAGTCGCCACCGTCTCTCGCCCCCTCTCTCGCCCCATCTCTCTCCACCCTTCTCTCTCTACCCCCCTCTCTACCCTCTCTGTCTCGCACCCTCTCTCTCTCCCCCTCTCTCACCCCCTCTAGCCCACTCTCGCATTCCTCTCGCGCCCCCACTCTCCCCCCTCTCTCCCCTCTCTCTCCCCTCTCTCTCCCCGTGCTCTCTCCCCCTCTCTCATCCCCTTTCTGTCCCCTCTCCAACCCCCTCCCTCGCCCCCTTCATCTCCCTCCCCCTCTCTCCTTCCATCTCTCCCCCCTCCCCGTCGCTCTGCCTGTCTCTCCCCACTCTCTCTCCCCCTCTCTCTCCCCTCCCTCTCCCCTCACTCTCCCTCTCTCTCCCCACTCTCTTCCCCTCTCTCTCTCCCTCACTGTCTTCCCCCTCAATCTCACCCCCCGCGCTCTCACCCCCGCTTTCTCACCCCCACTCTCTCACCAACCTCTCTCACTTTCTCTTCCCCCTTTCTCTACACACTCTCTGTCTCTGACCCCTCTTTCTCCCCCTCTCTCCCCCTCTCTTGCCCCCC